>NC_088221.1:38638240-38999606 GCF_036934945.1 Oncorhynchus masou masou | reverse complement strand
CTCAGTCACTTTGGATTTTATTTTTTCCAGGTTTTGGAAGAGAACGCGACCCGGGTGCGCCATTCTCCTTGCGGAGATGGTGCAAAATTCATCAACGCGGTCGGTCCCTGGGATTGGGCTGGCCAACACGATTCGGTTTGCTTGGAAGGAAAAGGAGTTGGAGCCTTTCGGACGGGAAACTTTTGGAAGGACAATCTTGATGGGGATTCTAAAGCTGACGGTAAAGGACGTGTTTTGCTTCCAAGGCAACTCGTTGGAGGGAGCATACGACGTGGCACTAAATACAGAGGAGAAACATGATGATATCCTGAGAAGAGCAAGAGCAGTGGGAGGTGAGAGGCCGATGAGCCACTATGAAATAACAAGCCTGGCGAGGAACAACTTTAGGGTTGTAACAGTCAACATTTACAATCCATACGTTAAGGACGAAGAGGTGAGGGCCTTTCTGGGGAGATACATGGATAACGTCTCCTCAGCAAGGCACCTCAAAGACTCCCTTGGGTTTTGGAATGGGAGGAGAGGCTTGGGAGGGAGGACCCAAAGGGACATGGTGGCTACCTCCATCCTCCTGTTATGTTCTCCCTGGGGGCTGACAGGGGGACCTTGTTTTATGCACATCAGCCCCCATTTTGCAGGCGCTGTATGGCCTATGGCCACATCTTCGCCTCGTGCAGCACAAGAAAATGCAGATTTTGTGGATCTGGGGAGCACGAGGCGAAGGATTGTGACAAGCCTAAGACGTGCCACGGGTGTGGCTCGTCAGAGGTCATACGCGTCTGCGGCTGGGGGGGAGCAGGAGCGGGGGATGGGGGAAGAAGAGGAGGGGAAGGAAGCACGCCTCATGACCAGAGTACAGGTCCAGAGGGGAAGGCCGCAAGGAAGGAGGAGGAGCAAGAAGCGGAGGATGGAAGAGAGAAGGAAACAGAAGGCACGGGAGTAGGAGAACCAGGAAAAGCGGCGGAAGAAGGCAACCGAGTGGAGGAGCATGAGAGAGAAGAAAGCGAGGGAGGGGTGGTGGAGAAGGAGACGGTGGAAGAGCAAGTGGAGTGGGGAGAAATTGCCCTGGTGGAAGAGATGAGGGGTATGGTGGAGGAGCTGGCGGGGGGGAGGGTGGTATCTCTCCACTGCCGCCATCACCAAAGAAGAGAGTGAAGAGGAGGGTGTGATTGGCCGACAGTGAGAGAGAGGGGATGGCCAAGAGAGCAATGGGGGTGGGAGAAACCTCTGGGTTGCTGCTGGTTTCCCCAGGCCCTCAACTTCTGTTGGGTGGGGACACACCTAACAAGACCCAGGACTGGGTACAGGAGGAGGTGGGGAGTTTCTTGTTTGGGGACTCAGCCTCCCCTATTTTTTTCCAAACCAGCTGCAGCGCTGGGGAGGGGGAGGGGTGTGGGAGTAGACCCAGGGTGCAGGGCACCCCGGAGCCAAACACTATTCCTGCATCCTGGGTTGGCGAGATGGAGGAAGAGACATCGGGAGTACGGATGGTGTTATCACCGGTAGATATGGAGCAGGGGAGCATCGGGTGAGTCTCCTGGTTTTGTTTTTTTCTGTCTGGGTTTAGTATTTGAGTGTATTACATGTTTTTATTTTATTCTTTCATGGGGTCTAATTTTACTTTTGTTAGTTTAAATGTAAGGGGTTTAAGGGATTTTGTTAAGAGGAGGGCGGTTTTTAGTTATTTGGAGGGTATGGGGTTTGATTTTTGTTTTTTACAGGAGGTTCACCTGAGGGATGGAGGGGATGTTAGTAGGTTTAAGAGGGAGTGGGACAAGGGGGAGTCGGTTTGGGGTATTGGGGGGGTGCACTCATCGGGGGTAGGGATTTTGTGTGGGCACAGGGAGGTAAAAGTGGAGGGTTCTTTTGTGGTGATGCAGGGGAGGGTTATAGGGGTGGATGTCACGATAAGGGATTGTACATTTAGATTAGTGGTGGTGTATGGGCCACAGGTGGTGGCAGACAGGAGGGAGATGCTGGACTGTCTGGCGCCCTTGTGTGTCACAAATAGGAAATTAGTGATAGGGGGGGACTTTAATACAGATTTAGGAATAGGGGGGGATAGCAGTGCAGGCGCCATGACCGGGCTAATGGCTTGCCATGGTCTGGTTGATGGTGGCCTGCACACTACTCCGAAAATGGCCGGTCCTACATGGCGCAACTCCAGGGGGGTTGCGCGGAGGCTACATTTTTGTACCCAGGTCTTTGGGTAAGTTGTCTGGGCGGCTGTTGCCTGTTTTCTTTTCGGATCACGACGGGGTGCTCTTGCAGGTGGGGTCGCCAGTCTGCCTCTTTGGTAGGAGGTACTGGAAGTTAGATCGGGATGTACTGGAGGAGCAGGCTTTTGTTGACGGGTTTTTTGGTTTCTTTTGGAGGCTTGAAGGCCTCCGGTCCATGTGCGAGGGGGTGTTAGAGTGTTGGGAATTAGTTAAGGTGAGGATTAGGGCTTTTATAATAGGGTATTGCAAAAGGAAAAAAAGGGAGGAGAGGAGGGAGGTGGATCGTATCCAAAGGTTAGTTGAAGTCGAGTACGAGGCAGGCAACCTCGGTGGGTCGTTTGACTGGGAGGGATCCGCAACCCTAAAGGCGCAGCTCAGGGAGTTGCAGGAGCGGAAGGCTCGAGCTTTCCTGGAGCGTGCGCATAGTGGCTTTCTAGAACACAATGAGACTTGTTCTGCTATGTTCTTTAAGTTGGTTAGGGCCAGACAGAGTAGGAAGGTAATGCATGGCGTTAGGGAAGAAAATGGTAGTATAGTTAGAGAACCAGAGGATATGGTCAGGGTGACAACTGATCATTTCCAAGGTTTATTTAAGGAAAGGGAAATAGATGTAGAGCAGGGAAATGTGTTTTTAGAACACTTGTCCAGGAGGTTTCCGGAGGACATTAGAGAAGTGATGGAGGCCCAGATCTCACTAGAAGAGGTTGAGAGCGCTCTTAGGAGGATGGGAAAAGGGAAGGTGCCTGGGATGGATGGGCTGCCGGCTGAGTTTTATCTCAAGTTTTGGGGTATACTTGGACCAGTGGTCCTCGAAGTCTTGAAGGCCATCCTTGAGACGGGGTCCCGGGGGGATCAATGGCTGTTGGTGTGCTGTCACTTTTATATAAGAAGGGGGAAGTAACAGACCTTGGCAACTGGCGGCCGTTGACCATGCTGTGTGTAGATTACAAGCTACTTGCAAAGGTTTTAGCAGACCGGTTGCGCACAGCCCTTTCCTACGTCGTTCATGAGGATCAGACGTGGGGGGTAGAGGGCCGCTCTATTAGATGGAACCTACAGTTAATCAGGGACTCCATCGCTTGGGTTGAAGATAGAGGACTGCCTTTAATGGTAGCAGGGCTAGATCAGGCGAAAGCCTTTGATCACGTGAATAGATCCTTTTTATTCAGAGTGTTAGGTCGATTAGGATTTGGGGAGAAGTTCATAGGATGGATTTGTACATTATGTGTCGGAGCGGGGTGCCGAGTTAGTGTAAATAGTCACTTAGGTGATGTTTTTGACCTCTCGTCTGGGGTCATCCAGGGGTGCCCACTCTCGGCTCTCCTCTTCGTTCTGTACATGGAGCCTCTGGGGGCTGCCATTAGGGCAGACACAGGGGTGGAAGGCTTGTTGATCCCTGGAAGTGGTGGGCTGCGTGTTAAGATGACGCAGTACGCCGACGACACTTCCTTGCTGCTGTGCAAGGACTCGTGCCTGACAAGGTCCCTTGCCATCTTTGGGGATTTCACCCGAGCGTCGGGAGCGGTTCTGAACCATGCAAAGTCTTCCGTCAAGTTTTTCGGAAGATGGCGCGGTAGAACGGATGTGCCCGGGGGGTTATCTCTCTGTGAGGGGGCCCTGAGGATTCTCGGGGTCCATTTTGAGACCTCCGGCTCAGCGACGCTAAACTGGAACATGCGTATCGCAGTGGTACAGAGGAAGCTAGCAATGTGGAAGGCTAGGTATTTGTCTTTTATGGGCAAAGTCCTGGTCCTAAAGGTGGATGTGTTGCCATCTCTTTTGTATTTGGAGTACATCTACTCATTGCCGGCTTGTCTGAGGAGGCCTCTAGTGAGGCTTGTGTTTCAGTTCATGTGGAGTGGCAGGTGCGAGTGGGTCGACAGGGCACGCATGCTCTGTCGCATCGGGGAGGGAGGTAAGGGGGTACCATATTTCCCCCTCAAGCTGGACGCAATTTTTGTTTCTTTCTTGTTAACGGAGCTTGCTCATCCAGTGATACACCCGTCCGGTTACCTCCTGCGGGTGTTCTTCTCGTATCAGGCGAGAAGCGTAATGGTGTGGTCTAACACGGGTCCTCGGGTGGCACAGCTGCCGTGGCACTTTGGTCATGCGGCCAAGTGGCTGCGTGTGCACCCTGAGGTTGAAGTTGCCCGAGTAGGTTTAGATCACAGGCACCTGTACGAGGAGGTCAGAAAGGCAGGGAGTCCGGCGCCTGTAGTGGGCATCTCGGAAGTGGTCTGGGAGGGAGTGCAGGCGCGGGGTCTGGACAACAGGCTCAAGGACCTGAATTGGTTGAGCCTCCATAAGTGCTTTCCGGTACGTTCCATCATGTACCGGTATAGTTTGGTGCAATCCCCCACCTGTCCAAGATCCTCTTGCGGCAGGGAGGAGACTGTGCGCCATGTATTTTGGGACTGTGCCTTTGCCGGAGTAGTATGGGCTAGGGCACGGGTGTTGTTAGGTTTGGTAAGGGGTGATTTTGTATTGACGTGGGCCAGGTTAGAGAGAGGTGTAGGGAGAGCGAGAGGGACGGATAGGGACAGGTTTCTGCTCTGGCTTCTCATGAGTCTCTTTAAACGGGGGCTGTGGGAAGCCAGGCAGAACATGGTGAAGACAGGGAGAGATTGGGGGGTGGAAGGGATAGTGAGGAGGGTGGAAGGAGATTTGAGGGGGAGGATGAAGAGGGAGGAGAGGAAGTGGGGGCAGCATGCAGCTCGGGAGAGGTGGAAGGGGGGTTTAGGGCTGGGTGTCATTTAGATTTGTAAGGGGATAGATTAGGGACTGGGAGCTAGGGAAAGGTAGTTTGTAGGGTGACGGGGAGGGAAGATGCTCCCCTGAGGTTTTGTTTGGGGTTTTTGTTTAGTTAAATTAAAATACCATTATTGGAGTAGGTATGAAAATTATGAGTAGTAAAGAATGAATGGTATTGAAGGTAATACATTTTTTATAAAAAATCAAAAAAAGATAGGACTGTTTTGGTTTTTCAGGTTTCTTGTTTGGTAGATTGTTGTACTTTCATCTTTATTAAACATGCACAAAACTAACCATGCTGCATTTTGGTCCACCTCTCTTTCCCCAGAAGAAAGCCATTACAACCAGTCCCTCCTGCAGCAAAGCACCCCCACAACATGATGCTGCCACACTCGTGCTTCACGGTTGGGATGGTGTTCTTCGGCTTGCAAACCTCCCCCTTTTTCCTCCAAACATGATGATGGTCATGATGGCCAAACAGTTCTATTTTTGTTTCATCAGACCCGAGCACATTTCTCCAAAAAGTACGATCTTTGTACCCATGTGCAGTTGCAAACCATAGTCTGGCTATTTGATGGCGGTTTTGGAGCTGTGGCTTCTTTCTTGCTAAGCGGCCTTTCATGTTATGTCGTTATAAGACGCATTTTACTGTGGATATACATACCTTTGGATCTGTTTCCTCCAGCATCTTCACAAGGTCCTTTGCTGTTGTTCTGGGATTGATTTGCACTTTTCGCACCAAAGTACGTTCATCTCTAGGAGACAGAACGCATATCCTTCCTGAGCGGTATGATGGCTGTGTGGTCCCATGGTGTTTATACTTGCGTACTATTGTTTGTACAGATGAACATGGTACCTTCAGGCGTTTGGAAATTGCTCCCAAGGATGAAACAGACTGGAGGTATACAATTTATACAATTTATAATCTTCGCTGATTTGTTTTGATTTTCCCATGATGTCAAGCAGAGGCACTGAGTTTGAAGGTAGGCTTTGAAATATATCTACAGATACACCTCAAATTGACTCAAATGATATCAATTAGCCTATCAGAAACTTCTAAAGTCATGTCATCATTTTCTGAAATTTTCCAAGCTGTTTAAAGGCACAGTCAACTTCGTGTATGTAAACTTCTGACCCACTGGAACTGTGATACAGTGAATTATACATTTCCTTCTTGGTCAAATAGCCCTTACACAGCCTGGAGGTGTGTTGGGTCATTGTCCTGTTGAAAAACAACAAGCGCAAACCACTAAGCGAAAACCAGGTGGGATGGCGTATTGCTGCAGAATGCTGTGGTAGCCATGCTGGTTAAGTGAGCCTTGAATTCTAAATAAATCACTGACAATGTCACCAGTAAAGTACTCACACCTCCTCCTCCATGCTTCACTGTGGGAACAACACATGCAGAGATCATCCGTTCACCTACACACCGTCTAACAAAGACACAGCGGTTGGAAACAAAAATCTCAAATTTGGACTCATCAGATCAGAGCAGCTCACAGATTACTGTACCTGTACATAGCCCACCTATAATTTAGCCCAAACAACTACCTCTTTCCCTACTGTATTTAATTAATTAATTAATTAATTTTGCTCCTTTGCACCCCATTATTTTTTTTGCACATTCTTCCACTGCAAATCTACCATTCCAGTGTTTTACTTGCTATATTGTATTTACTTTGCCACCATGGCCATTTTTTGCCTTTACCTCCCTTATCTCACCTCATTTGCTCACATCGTATATAGACTTGTTTATACTGTATTATTGACTGTATGTTTGTTTTACTCCATGTGTAACTCTGTATCGTTGTATGTGTCGAACTGCTTTGCTTTATCTTGGCCAGGTCGCAATTGTAAATGAGAACTTGTTCTCAACTTGCCTACCTGGTTAAATAAAGGTGAAATAAAAATAAAATAAAATAAAGACCAAAGGACAGATTTTCCTTGGTCTAAAGTCCATTGCTAGTGTTTCTTGGCCCAAGCAAGTCTCTTCTTCTTATTGGTGTCCTTTAGTAGTGGTTTCTTTGCAGCAATTCGACCTTGAAGGACTGATTCACACAGTCTCCTCTGAAAGTATGATGTTGAGATGTGTCTGTTACTTGAACTCTGTGAAGCATTTATTTGGGCCAACAAGCATTTATTTGGGCTGCAATTTCTGAGGCTGGTAACTCTAATGAACCTCTGCAGCAAAGGTAACTCTGGGTCTTCCTTTCCTGTGGCGGTCCTCATGAGAGCCAATTTCATCATAACACTTGATGGTTTTTGCGACTGCACTTAAAAGAAACTGTCAAAGTTCTTGAAATGTTTCGTATTGACTGACCTTCATGTCTTAAAGTAATGATAGACTGTCGATTCACTTTGCTTATTTGTGCTGTTCTTGCCATAATATGGACTTGGTTTTTTACCAAATGGGGCTAATCTTCTGTATACCACCCCTACTTTGTAACAACACCTTTTGATTGGCTCAACCGCATTAAGAAGGGAAACAAATCCACAAATTAACTTTTAACAAGGCACACTGTCACGTTCGTAGTAAGGATCAGACCAAGGCGCAGAGTGAGTAGAGTTCCACATAATTTTAATAAACTGAAACTCACCTAACAAAACAACAAACAACCAAACAAAACGTGAAGCTATACAAATAGTGCTGACAGGCAACTAAACATAGACAAGATCCCACAAACCCAAAAGAGGAAAAATGGTTACCTAAATTTGATCCCCAATCAGAGACAACAATAAACAGCTGTCTCTGATTGGGAACCATATCAGGCCATCATAGAAATACAAAAAACCCTAGATGATCAAAACTAGAATACCCACTCTAGTCACACCCTGACCTAACCAAAATATATAGAAAAACAGGGATATCTAAGGTCAGGGCGTGACACACACCTGTTAATTGAAATGCATTCCAGGTGACTACCTCATGAAGCTGGTTGAGAGAATGCCAAGAGTGTGCAAAGCTGTCATCTATGTAAAGGGTGGCTACTTTAAGAATCTCAAATATAAAATATATTTTGATTTGTTGAACATGTTTTGCTTACTACATATTCATGCTTACTACATGAATATGTGTTCAATATGTGTTATTTCATAGTTTTGATGTCTTCACTATTATTTGACGGTGTAGAAAATAGTAAAAATAAAGAAAAACCCTTGAATGAGTAGGTGTGTCCAAACTTTTTACCAGTACTGAATATTTTTATATTCCGCACTCTGACATTTCTTAATTCCATTGTTAACATTTTGGGGATTTGCGTGTATTGTTTTGTATTGTTAGGTATAACTGCAATGTTGGAGATACGAAACATAAGCATTTCACTACACCTGTGATCTGAACATCTGCAGAATATGTGTAAGCGACCAATAACATTTCATTTCATTACATTTGTACATTACCATATAAAAAGGTACACCATTAAACTAAAGTAACTGACAGGTTACGGGCTGCCAGGAAGTTACCTTAAAAGAAAGTTATAATTTTTACAGTGTAATTATACAACTGGAAGCCCCACAGAGACAGAGCCTTTGGCTGGGAGTCTTTTCTTCACCACGCTGAGATCATAAGGCAGGAATTATCTCTCTGTTAAGTGTCCCAAATGGCACCCTATTCCCTATGCCCAAAGGGCTCTGGTCAAGAGTAGTGCACAACATAGCAAATAGGGTGTCACTTGGGATGCAAACTTTGTGAAGCTATTAATAGCAAGGCAAGACAAGTCACATCTCGTCTAGCGTCGCAGGGAGCATCAGTTGCCTTCAGCACTGATTTGGCCAGTTTTTCATTATCTTGGAAATAGCACATTCCCAGTCAGGCATTCCCTTTGGTACGACCGCCAAGAAGACATTCAATGATTAAGATATGAGAGTGGTACTACAGGGGTACTACAGTATAATGATCCAGCTGTGACGGGACCTAGTTTGCTGGAGTGGGGAATGAGAGATGGGCGTAACAAGGGACCCTGTAGAAAGGACCAGGTATAGCCAAGATTTGATAAGGCTTTAGTGAAGGATATTTCTCAAGAGCAGCTTCCATACTTTCATTACTTTATTGTATGAATGTTACTGTGTTGTTCCTATATTTTTCCTCATTGTGGGCTAAAATAGCACCTAATTAACAAACACAAACAGATTCCTGGTATACCAGCAGGAGTTAACAGGACATCACCTTGTGTCTGTGTGTGAGAAGAAGAAGAGCTGGATTAGTTCATAAGGAGCAGAGATCTGCTATCCTAGTGGTTTGTTTGTGTCACGCTGACCCAGTCCCTGCTGACACCAGTAAGGTTGGCCCAGGACAGGGAAGAGGAAATAATGCTGCTCCCTGCAGGCCTCCTCCAGACGGACGCTCTCCGACACAGAGGTCCTTCAGGAGTGGGTTGTATTTGTACACACGCAGGATGCATAACTGTGGCATGCCATTTGGCACTTGTCACTGTGTGTGTTGCATTTATTTAAGGAAAGAATAGAAATAGAAACACAATATGCCCCTGCTACCTCCAACCCCGATACACACACACACACACCTCCTACCACATCCGCACCAACAGAGAGACAGGACATACAGATCAAATCAAATCAAGCTTTATTAATACAGCGAATGTCAGACATGGAATGCAACGCAATGTGCTTTACAGGAAAAACCGATTAAAATCAATGAAAATTAAAGCTGAAATATTTACTACAGTACACAACAAACAGAACATAAAAACAGAAGTATGACACAAACTAAAAAACACCCACAGGAAAAGCAAAGCTAAAAATATGTGTTTTAAGATCTCTTTTAAATATGTCCACAGTTTCGGCCCCCTTCAGGTTCTCTGGCAGCCTATTCCAGATGCTGGGGGCATAATAACTAAAGGCTGCCTCTCCATGCCTCTTGGTCCTAGACTTTGGGATAGTTAAAAGGTCAGTACCAAAAAGCATTTCTGACATGTATTGGGGTGCACAATTGTGGATTGAGATAAAAAAAACAATAGAAGAATCTTAAAACGTATTCTAAAGCTCACAGCCAGCCAGTGCAGAAACCTTTAAACCGGTGTAATGTGTGCTCTCCGTCTGGTCTTGGTCAGTACCCATGCTGAGGCATTCTGTATGTTTTGCAGTTGACCAATGGCTTTCTTGGGTAGACCAGACTGGAGAGCATGACAGTAGTCAATCCTGCTTGTAATAAAAGCATGGGTGAGTCTCTCTGTATCAGCCTGAGAGAGAAACGGCCTCACCTTGGTAATGTTTCTCAGGTGGTAAAAAGCTATTTCGGTCACATTCCTATTATGTGATTCAAATTCAGTTCAGAATCTAAAGTAACACTTAGATTTTTTTACCTGGTGATTTATCTTTATTGCCCGTGAATTAACATTTGGTGGCTAAATTCTCTCTCTGTGCTTTGGCTCCAACAATAAGTATCTAGGTCTTGTCTTGATTTAGCTGGAGCAAGTTGTGAGCCATCCAAGTATTGAAATCACTAATTCAGTGTAGTAGTTTATCCATGGAGCAAAAAAAGAAACATCCTTTTTCAGGACCCTGTCAGTCAAAGATAATTCATAAAAATCCAAATAACTTCACAGATCTTAATTGTAATGGGTTTAACACTGTTTCCCATGCTTGTTCAACGAACCATAAGCAAATAATGAACATGCACCTGTGGAACGGTCGTTAAGACACCAACAGCTTACAGACGGTAGGCATTTAAGGTCAGAGTTATGAAAACTTAGGACACTAAAGAGGCCTTTCTACCGACACTGAAAAACACCAAAAGAAAGATGCCCAGGGTCCCTGCTCATTTGCTTAAATGTGCCTTAGGCATGCCTCAAGGAGGCATGAGAACTGTAGATGTAGCCAGGGCAATAAATTGCAATGTCTGTACTGTGAGACGCCTAAGACAGCGCTACAGGGAGACAGGATGGACAGCTGATCGTCCTCGCAGTGGCAGACCACATGTCACAACACCTGCACAGGATTGGTACATCTGAACATCACACCTGCGGGACAGGTACAGGATGACAACAACAAGTTACACCAGGAACACACAATCCCTCCATCAGTGCTCAGACTGTCCGCAATAGGCTGTAGGCCTCTTGTAAGGCAGGTCATCACCAGACATCACCGGCAACAACGTCGCCTATGGGCACAAACCAACTATCGCTGGACCAGACCGGACTGGCAAAAAGTGCTCTTCACTGACGAGTCACGGTTTTGTCTCACCAGGGGTGATGAGCGGATTTGCGTTTATCGTTGAAGGAATGAGCATTACACCGAGGCCTGTGCTCTCGATTTGGAGGCGGAAGGTCTGTCATGGTCTTGGGCAGTGTGTCACAGCATCATCGGACAAAGCTTGTTGTCATTGCATGCAATCTCAACGCTGTGCGTTACAGGGAATGCATCCTCCTCCCTCATGTGGTAGCCTTCCTGCAGGCTTATCTTGACATGACCCTCCAGCCTGAAAATGCCAACAGCCCTACTGCTTGTTCTGTTCGTGATTTCCTGCAAGACAGGAATGTCAGTGTTCTGCCATGGCCAGCGAAGAGCCCGGATCTCAATCCCATTGAGCCCGTCTGGGACCTGTTGGATCGGAGGGTGAGGGCTTGGGCCATTCCTCCAGAAATGTCCAGGAACTTGCAGGTGCCTGGTGGAACTGGCAAATCTGGTGCAGTCAATGAGGAGGAGATGCACTGCAGTACTTAATGCAGCTGGTAGCCACACCAGATACTGACTGTTACTTGACTCCTCCCCCCTTTATTCAGGGACACATTGTTCCATTTCTGTGAGTCACATGTCTGTGGAACTTGTTCAGTTTATGTCTCAGTTGTTGATTCTTGTTATGTTCATACAAATATTTACACATGTTAAGTTTGCTGAAAATAAACGCAGTTGACAGTGAGAGGACGTTTCTTTTTTTTTGCTGAGTTTATATAAACTGAACAGTACCAGACTCAAAATCGAACCTTGTGGAACGCCACATGTAATGTGTATTTTCTCTGAATTATGTTCACCAAGGGTGACAAAAGAATTATTGTCCTGTTAAATAGGTCCTAAACCAATTTAGAACTGGACCGGAGAGGCCAACCCACCTCTCCAGTCTGTCCAGAAGAAGGTTTAAAAACTTTTTTTATATCACCTGTATTTAACCAGGTAGGCCAGTTGAAAACAAGTTCTCATTTACAACTGTGACCTGTCCAAGATAAAGCAAAGCAGTGCGACAAAAACAACACAGAGTTACACCTGGGATAAACAAATGTACAGTCAATAACACAATTGAAAAATCTTTATACAGTGTGTGCAAATGTAGTAAGATTAGGGAGATAAGGCAATAAAAAGGCCATAGTGGGGAAATAATTACAACTTAGCATTAACACTGGAGTGATAGATGTGCAAGTAGATATACTGGGGAGCAAAAGAGAAAAAATAAATAACAATATGGGGATGAGGTAATTGGGTGGGCTATTTACGGGTGGGCTGTGTACAGGTGCAGTGATCGGTAAGCTGCTCTGACAGCTGATGCTTAAAGTTAGTAAGGGAGATTTTTGCAATTTGTTCCAGTCATTGGCAGCAGAGAACTGGAAGGAAAGGTGGCCAAAGGAGGAATTGGCTTTGGGGGTGACCAGTGAAATATACCTGCTGGAGTGCGTGCTATGGGTGGGTGTTGCTGTGGTGACCAGTGAGCTGAGATAAGGCGGAGCTTTACCTAGTAAAGACTTATAGATGACCTGGAGCCAGTGGGTCTGGCGAAGAATATGAAGCGAGGGCCAGCCAACGAGAGTGTACAGGTCACAGTGGTGGGAAGTATATGGGGCTCTGGTGACAAAACAGATGTCACTATGATAGACTACATCCAATTCACTGAGTAGAGTGTTGGAGGCTATTTTGTAAAGGACATCGCCGAAGTCAAGGATCGGTAGGATAGTCAGTTTTACGAGGGTATGTTTGGCAGCATGAGTGAAGGAGGCTTTGTTGCGAAATAGGAAGCCGATTCTAGATTTAATTTTGGATTGGAGATGTGAGTCTGGAAGGAGAGTTTACAGTCTAACCAGACACCTAGGTATTTATAGCATTCCACATATTCTAAGTCAGAACCTTCCAGAGTAGTGATGCTAGTCGTGTGGATAGTGTAAGCAGCGATCGGTTGAAGAGCATGCATCTAGTTTTACTAGCATTTAAGAGCATTTGGAGGCCACGGATGGAGTGTTGTAAGGTGTTGAAGCTCGTCTGGAGGTTTCTTAGGGCTAGGGGGCAGTGTTTGGGAAGTTCGGATGACTGACGTCAGGCCCAGAAGCTAGGATACGCATGTAGTTGGTAGCATTGGATAGAAAACACTTGTAAGTTTCTAAAACTGTTAAAATCATGTCTGTGAGTATAACAAAACTGATATGGCAGGCGGAAACCGGTCACAGGCCATTTCAATTCTAGCCTATGGGATATACAAATAAAAAGGATTGCAGTTCCTATGGCTTCCACTAGATGTCAACGGTCTTTAGAAAGGGTTTCAGGCTTGTTTCTTGAAAGATTAACAAGTAGTTGTAGTTTCTGAGAATCTGTGGAAAGAACTGAAAACTGCTGTTCACAAATGCTCTCCATCCAACCTCACTGAGCTCGAGCTGTTTTGCAAGGAGGAATGGGAAAAAATGTCAGTCTCTCGATGTGCAAAACTGATAGAGACATACCCCAAGCAACTTACAGCTGTAATCGCAGCAAAAGGTGGCGCTACAAACTATTAACTTAAGGGGGCTGAATAATTTTGCACGCCCAATTTTTCAGTTTTTGATTTGTTAAAAAAGTTTTGAAATATCCAATAAATGTCGTTCCACTTCGTGATTGTGTCCCACTTGTTGTTGATTCTTCACAAAAAAATACAGTTTTATATCTTTATGTTTGAAGCCTGAAATGTGGCAAAAGGTCGCAAAGTTCAAGGGGGCCGAATACTTTCGCAAGGCACTGTATCTGTTCTTAGTTCTACATTTTTTAAATGGGGCATGCTTATTTAAGATGGTGAGGAAAGCACTTTTAAAGAACAACCAGGCATCCTCTACTGACGGGATGAGGTCAATATCCTTCCAGGATACCCGGGCCAGGTCAAATAGAAAGGCCTGCTCGCTAAAGTGTTTTCGGGAGCATTTGACAGTGATGAGGGGTGGTCGTTTGACTGCGGACCCATTACAGATGCAGGCAATTAGTCAGTGATCACTGAGATCCTGGTTGAAGACAGCAGAGATGTATTTAGAGGGCAAGTTGGTCAGGATGTTATCTATGAGGGTGTTAATCATATCCCATTTTACGTCACCTGACAGTACGAACTCTGAAGATAAATGGGGGGCAATCAATTCACATATGGTGTCCAGAGCACAGCTGGGGGCTGAGTGGGGTCTATAACAAGCAGCAACAGTGAGAGACTTATTTCTGGAAAGGTGGATTTTTTAAAGTAGAAGCTCAAATTGTTTGGGCACAGACCTGGATAGCATGACAGAACTCTGCAGACTATCTCTGCAGTAGATTGCAACTCCGCCCCTCTTGGCAGTTCTATCTTGATGGAAAATGTTGTAGTTGTGGATGGAAATTTCAGAATTTTTGGTGGCCTTCCTAAGCCAGGATTCAGACACAACTAGGACATCAGGATTGGCGAAGTGTGCTAAAGCAGTGAATAAAACAAACTTAGGGAGGAAGCTTCTGATGTTAACATGCATGAAACCAAGGCTTTTACGGTTACAGAAGTCAACAAATGAGAGCGCCTGGGGAATAGGTGTGGTACTGGGGGCTACAGGGCCTTGGTTAACCTGGTCGTCTAGTGCGTTGGGAACAGAGAATGAAAGGAGCACATTTCTGGGTGTAGATAGATTCAGGGCATAATGTACAGACAAGGGTATGGGAGGATGTGAGTACAGTGGAGGTAAACCTAGGCGTTGAGTGACCATGAGAGAGGTTTCGTCACTACTACGCTAGGTGAGTGGGAGACACAGCATTCAGAAAGCTAGCGGGCCGAGGCTAGCAGATGGGTCTTTGGCTACATCGCAAAGGAAAGTCCTTTTGAAACCACATCGGACAATTGCGTCGGCAGACCAGGGGAGATGGATCGACGTGGCTCCGTGTCAACAATAAAGGGTCCAGGCCAATTAGCAAAAGAGGTATTGTAGCCCAAGAATTCGCTGGTATTTGGGCCTAGCTTGAGGCTAGCTCAAGGCTAACTAGTGCTTGCTTCGGGACAGAGGCATTAGCTAACAGTAGCCACTGCGTGGCAGCTAGCTAGCTACGATGATCCAGTGTAATGATCCAGAGTGGCAAGAATCCGGTGATGTGGTAGAGAGAAGCAGTCCGATATGCTCTGGGTTGATATCTCGCTGTGCAGACTGGCAGGTA
Source organism: Oncorhynchus masou masou (assembly GCF_036934945.1). Classification (NCBI taxonomy): domain Eukaryota; kingdom Metazoa; phylum Chordata; class Actinopteri; order Salmoniformes; family Salmonidae; genus Oncorhynchus; species Oncorhynchus masou. The sequence continues at coordinate 38,984,298 of NC_088221.1, read as the reverse complement.
TTGTCCAAGCTAAAGCTGACTGGTGTCCGAGCTAAAGGTGAAGACCACTAGCCATGGCTAACAAAGACTAAAAGCTAGAATCTAGTTAGCTGGCTAGCTCCTTTGTGGAGGTTATAATGAATAAAAATAGCAGATCTGTACCACATTGGGTGAGGTGGGTTGCAAGAAAGCATATTTAGTTCGTAGATAGAAAGTGAGATTAAAATATATAAGAAAAAAATGGCTATTTACACGGAATAAGACACGGGATAAGACAAAGACAAACACATGTCCGACTGCTACGCCATCTTGGAAAACCAACCATCATGGTCTACAGTGTCGAACATAGCACTTAAATCTAAAAGTACAAGGACAGAGAGCTGTTTGCCACCTGTGTTTGTTTAAGATCATTTACCACTTTAACTAAGGCTGTCTCTGTGCTGTGGTGGGCATGAAAACCAGATTGGAATTTCTCCAGAATTTTGCTTAAGAATGGAAGGTTGGAGATTGGCCAAAAACTGTTAAGAGCTGAAGAATCCAGATTACTTTTCTTCAGAAGGGGTTTCACCATAGCAGGCCAATAATAAAAAGGCCCTCTACTGTAAATTTACCTCTCCTCCTTAGGGGCCAGGCAACAAAGAATCCACTATCCATGTATTTATCTATTCCTACTATTTACATTTCCCTGGATATTTCTCATTGACGTTTTTAAAGGGAGGGTATAAGTTTATATACAGAACTCCCAATTTAGTGGATTTGGTGGTAATGACAAGGGTTTACTACTGTGACCCCTGTCCCTTAGACACTAATCCTACCACCACGTCACATACACACATATGTGCACAGACACACACACAAGCGTACATGCACGCAAGCATGCACACAGGTACACACACACATAGGCACACACACACACAGGGTTCAAGTGGCTCCTTTCTGGGTTTATACTGTTTCAAATTATAACATGAGAGTGGAACAAGTAAATGCTTCCTCTGACACCGCCTGGTATAGAGGTCCTGGATGGCAGGAAGCTTGGCCCCGGTGATGTACTGGGCCACACACATTACCTCTGTAGTACCTTGCGGTCGGAGACCGGGCAGTTGCCATACCAGGCAGTGATGCAACCCGTCAGGATGCTCTCGATGGTGCAGCTGTAGAACCTTTTGAGGATCTGGGGACCCATGTCAAATCTTTTCAGTCTCCTGAGGGGTAATGAGTTTTGTCTTGCCCTCTTCACGACTGTCTTGGTGTGCTTGGACCATGTTAGTTTGTTGGTGATGTGGACACCAAGGAACTTGAAGCTTTCAACCTGCTCAATTACAGCCCCGTCGATGAGAATGGGGGCGTGCTCAGTCCTCCTTTTCCTGAAGTCCACAATCATCTCCTTTGTCTTGATCACGTTGAGGGAGAGGTTGGTGTCCTTGCACCACACGGTCAGGTCTCTGATCTCCTCTCTATAGGCTGTCTCGTTTTTGTCGGTGATCAGGCCTACCACTGTTGTGTCATCGGCAAACTTCATGGTGTTGGAGTCGTGCCAGTCCGTGCAGTCATGAGTCAACAGGGAGTACAGGGGCGGACTGAGCACGCACCCCTGAGGGGCACCTGTGTTGAGGATCAGCGTGGAAGATGTGTTGTTACCTACCCTTACCACCTGGGGGCGGCCCGTCAGGAAGTCCAGGAATCAGTTGCAGAGGGAGGTGTTTAGTCCCAGGGTCCTTAGCTTAGTGATGAGCTTTGAGGGCACTATGGCGTTAAACGCTGAGCTGTAGTCAATGAATAGCATTCTCACATACAGCTGAAGTCGGAAGATTACATACACCTTAGCCAAATACATTTAAACTCAGTTTTTCCACAATTCCTGACATTAAGTAAGGAATTCCCAGTTAGGATCACCACTTTATTTTAAGAATGTGAAATGTCAGAATAATAGTAGAGAGGAGGATTTATTTCAGCTTTTATTTATTTCATCACATTCCCAGTGGGTCAGAAGTTTACATACGCTCAATTCGAATTTGGTAGCATTGCCTTTAAATTGCTTAACTTGGGTCAAACGTTTCGGGTAGCCTTCCTTAAGCTTTCCACAATAAGTTGGGTGAATTTTGGCCCATTCCTCCTGACAGAGCTGCTGTAACTGAGTCAGGTTTGTAGGCCTCCTTGCTCACACATGCTTTTTCAGTTCTGCCCACAAATGTTCTATAGGATTGAGGTCAGGGCTTGGTGATGGCCACTCCAATACCTTGACTTTGTTGCCCTTAAGCCAACTTTGGAAGTATTGGGGTCATTGTCCATTTGGAAGACCCATTTGCGACCAAGCTTTAACTTCCCGACTAATGTCTTGAGATGTTGCTTCAATATATCCACACAATTTTCATCCCTCGTGGTGCCATGTATTTTGTGAAGTGCACCAGTCCCTCCTGCAGCAAAACACCCCCACAAAATGATGCTGCCACCCCCGTGCTTCACAGTTAGGATGGTGTTCTTCGGCTTGCAAGCATCCCCTTTCCCTCCAAACATAACAATGGTTATGTCCCCATGTGCACATCGAAACCGTAGTCTGGCTATTTTATGATTGTTTTTGAGCAGTGGCTTCTTCCTTGCTAGCCTTTCAGGTTATGTCGATATAGGACTAGTTTTACTGTGATATAGATACTTTTGTACCTGTTTCCTCCAGCTTCTTCACATGGTCCTTTGCTGTTGTTCTGGGATTGATTTGCACTTTTTGCACCAAAGTATGTTCATCTCTAGGAGACAGAACGTATCTCATTCCTGAGCGGTATGACAGTTGCGTGGTCCAATTGTCTTTATACTTGCGTACTATTGCAGGTACAGATGAACGTGGTACCTTCAGGTGTTTGGAAATTTCTCCCAAGGATGAACCAGAATTGTGGAGGTCTACAATTATTTTTCTGAGGTGTGTGCTGATTTCTTTTGATTTTCCCATGATATCAAGCAGAGGCAGGTACACCTCCAAATGACTCAAATTATGTCAATATTCCTATCAGAAGCTTCTAAAACCATGAAATCATTTTCTGGAGTTTTCCAATCTGTTTGAAGCCACAGTCAACTTAATGTATGCAAACTTCTGACCCACTGGAAATGTGGAACAGTGAATTATAAGTGAAATAATCTGTCTGTAAACAATTGTTGGAAAAATTACTTGTTTCACGCACAAAGCAGATGTCCTAACCGACTTGCCAAAACTATAGTTTGTTAACAAGAAATTTGTGGAGTGGTTGAAAAATGAGTTTTAAAATTACTCCAACCTAAGTGTATGTAAATTTCCCGACTTCAACTGTAGTTTTTCCTTTTGTCCAGGTGTGAAAGGGCAGTGTGGAGTGCAATAGACATTGCATCATCTTTGGATCTGTTGGGGTGGAATGCAATTTGGAGTTGGTCTAGAGTTTCTGGGATAATGGTGTTGATGTGAGCCAGCCTTTCAAAGCACTTAATGGCTACAGACGTGATTGCTACGGGTCGGAGTCATTTAGGCAGGTTACCTTAGTGATCTTGGGCACAAGGTCTATGGTGGTCTGCTTGATACATGTTGGTATTACAGACTCAGTTCTTGATTAACAGGAAATAAACAGGAAATTAACTAAATTGCTGTTACCCAATTGAAGAATTATGAATAGGTCATTCCAATGTGAAAAGTCAACTTGGTACAAAATGAAAAATGGGTTGCATAGATATTAGTTAGAGCAGGAAAGCAGCTGTGCACAAACTGTGCCACGTTCACCATCCGGGTAAATTGAATATTCCCAGGATTAAACTATACATTTGTGGGGATCCTGTTTCAAAATGACTAGCCTATCTGTCTTTGATAAAAACATACAAACACTTTGTTGAAGTGAGACTGTTAACCATAGGTTTGGAGCTTTCCACTGTCTGTTATTGGCCTACCAGGTTATTACACCGCTGGCCCTTTAAACATCTCACAGCGGTGACGAAACGTGAATGAAAGTGAATGAAACACAGCCATTCATTAAAAACAAATAATAGGACCGATCCACCTTTTGCCATCCACGTTTCCATTGGTCCTCGAGCACTTGAAATATAATTAATTAATTTCGAATTGCCCATTGGTTACTCGCAAGAATGACAATGCCGACGAGCCAATGAGAGTGTGGCTCTGTGTACCACTCGAGCCCCAGGGAAAACCAAGCCATCGTTATCTAAAAGCTCAGTCAGTTGTGTGAGTCGGATGGAACGCATCAATTGATCATTGAACAGAGACGTTTCTGTCTTTTTTTTGTATGGATTTTTCTATTTCGTTCTTGTCATACTGTAACTGAATTGAAACGCGCACAGGGTGAGTAGTCTGAAATCTGAATTGTCATTTTGCTTGGATATCCATCTGTGGCGATGGAATATCAATAAGTTTACGATCGCCTGCAACAGCAAATTTAGATCTCTGCCATGGGCGAAAACGGATCGCCATCTTTCTCCAAGAAAACATTTACTTTGGCAACCATTTTCTCTCGCTTTGTACTAATTGCTGTGTAGTATTGCTCGTTCTTTATCTGAGTCTACCTATTTATTTTATCTCCGAGTCGGAAGACTGTTTTCTGATTTTATGAATGGAGAGGTCAGGTTATTTTCTTCGCAGTGTTTCACACGGATCGAGTTTCACTTCATTAAAAAAAATGTAAGGGTCCGTGAAGGGGGAGGGGGGGGTTGTAGGTCGGATGTTATTCATCAACCCCTTCAATTGCTTTGAACAAGCTAATATTTAGTGGGTCATTTTTTTTGCATTCACTTTTGGGGAAATAAATTACGTTAGCGTTTTCAAATACATAATCAGTTCTCAATAGGAGCCTTGATTTTCATCAGCAGTCTGCAATATAGGCTATTGTCTTTTTTTTGCCTACAACTTTCCACTTGCTGCTTTTATAGGGCAACTACCGATTTTTACTCCAGATATGATTTAACAAAATATTGTTGGTATCCATTACTGAGAATGTATAACAATTCCAAAGCACCATGCAACTAGACACGAACATTTTTAGAATATACATATTTGACCGAATCCATAACGAACCCTGTATGGCAATGTTAAGGTTGGTCAAATTCTCTGTTTCACCAAACAGTACCTATCCTGTAACTCCCAGTAATTGGATACCAACTATCATTGGTTAGATCTCATTATCTGGAGTAAAAATCTGTGGTTAAGTTTAGGCTACACCAAGTTACATGATCAAATGTGGGAATTTGAATTATATTTGGGAGAGGGGGGGAATAAAACGGATCACCTGCTACTTTGGATTTGTGGCCATTGACAACGCCACTGTTTTCAAAACTTGGTTTAAAATATGCGTAATGTTGTACACTATGATTTGTCCACTGTTGTACTACACAGACAACTTTAATGATGCATAAAATGGTATCTACCGTGTCGCTGTAATGGCGGTTATCGCTTTATTAGTCATCCATTTAATATAATAAACGGGTGAAGTATAGTGACTCGCGTCAAGCTCAAGGAGGTTTGGAGTGGGAGGGCTATCCACGTGGAATGGAAGGTTATGAATTTACTATTTGTTTTATTCCCATCCCATTCTCTGCCACTTTTTCTGTCGGGTTTTATGTGCAAGTGAGTGTAACTTCCCTATTCCCAGGGGATATGGAGGCTGTGCTAGGATTTTATATTTAAAGGTCACTATGAAACAAGTAGTTTGCCTCAGTATGGAGAGGTATAGTGTAACAAGATGTTTCTATTGGGATTTATTTATAGACAGGATTTTCTGTTGTCTAATATTCTTCAGTAATTCGTTAATGACTAAACAAAATTAAATAACACTCGTGCTCTATACAATACGGTTGCGTCAAATGCCTCAGTCTGTAGGGTTGAAGACCCATCCTTGAAGGTTTCCCCTGCTCAGTCATAGCTGATTATGAATGCAGTCTCCTAATCGCCTGAACAGATGGCTGGCTTTGCTTTATATAAGAGTTCCATACGTCACACAACTACAGCGTGTATTTAAGTTGTGCATGCAGGACATGCTCTAAACCAGCATGTTCAGTTAGAAGAGCTGTTGTTGCATTAGGAAACAAGAGCAAGAGGCGGTGCGGGTTATATGGGTTCTGATAGGACCCTAGTGAAGTGTCTATTTTTGTGAAAGAAACTGGATGATCAAGTACTCTGGCAGAGTTGAACTACTAACATATGTTTTCTATTTTGTTTTTGTCCACAGTTGAACAGTTGGTACATAAAGTGACTTTTGCGATATCGCTTAAGACCCTTTTCTGGGAACCTTTGAAGACCTGGATAACATGGATGGATTCTACGACCAGCAAGTCCCATTTATGGTCCTACCCAATGTAAGCATGCCCCTCATATCTTCATAGAAATATAAATACTAGAACGTTCAATGGGAATGCCCATTCTAATTATTCGATTTGTATGGTTCTCTTGGATGTCGCTTTGAGGCAGGCATCCCCCCCCTCCCTCCCACCTCTCTGATTCAGAGGGGTTGGGTTAAATGCCGGAAGACATTTCAGTTGAATACTTTGTTGGACCACTGATTAGATACCCCCTTTCCCTTTATCAATCAGGAGCATGGTCGTCATCATTGGCTCTGTTCCACTATCCAAACTTCCATACTGCTTGCAATACAGAGTCAGAATGTACTGGCCATGTATTCTATAATGGTTTGCTAGTGTGGCTATTCAAACAGAGCAATAGATTGAGGTTTGTCAACATTCCAACTAGAAGTGGAGGTGATGTAACATTCTCAAGACAATGGAGTCACACCAGAGGCATATTTACATGTATACACAGCCCAGTCACACTAAACAGCTCTAACTAATAATTTGGTTATGTTTTCATCATTTCAGCAAAAATCTCATGTGGAGGAACCATACAGCAGACCAATCATAGACAGCAGGAAAAGGAAGTTTGTAGACACAGTACTCGCCCAGGACACGGAAGGTAATTGGACAACTACTTCTTCGTTACCCTTTGACATCAGCATGAGCCACCCGACACAACCATACTTTTTATTCCTATCATATGTAATGTGGATTGTTAAAGTGCTCTCTACTTACCAATCTGACATTTGAACAGAGGTCTGTAGGCTCAGTTTTAAAAAATAAAACAATTCTGTTTCAGACCTCTTCCAAGATCTCAGTCAATTGCAGGAGATCTGGATTGCAGAAGGTGAGTTATCTAGTAATCATAAAATGGGTGGTTCAAGCCCTGAATGCTGATTGGCTGACAGCCGTGGTACATCAGACCATATACCACGAGTATGAGACAACATTTATTTTTTCTGCTCTAATTGGTAACCAGTTTATAATGGCAATAAGGCACCTCGGCATATTGGCCATATAACACACCCCCGGGCCTTATTGCTTAAGTGTACCACAGAGTTGATACTGAATGCTTCCCCTTTTCTGCTGAATTTCTTTCTATATATTCTGTTGCTCTCAGCACAACCCGGGAGTACTTGCCCTCTGGTAGACATTGGTTATGTTAATTCAATCTCATCCATATGTGACGCCTTTGGAAAAGTAATACAATTCCCCTTGAAGTAGCTGTCGTCAATACAGGCAGAAAAATAAGTATTTTCTTTGGAAAGAGGGTGACCAAATGGAGAAAAATGTTTTGGGTGATTGAATTCTGTTCCCAGATGGTTTTTGAGATGCATTGAGCAAGTGGGCAGATTAACCTAAAATGAGAATTTGAAATATTCATCACTTTTTTTTCTGTGCATTAAACTACAGCGAAGTGCCATAAATAAGCAACTATGCTGACCTAAGAGTCCTTGAATTTAACTACAACATTTCTTTCAACGTTCACTTTTTTTTTTAAATTGTCACACTCTAAATTAACTGGCAAATCTTAACAGGCATTTTCTACCCTTGAACCACTGCAAGAGTGGTAATTACTCGTCCATTGTCTTGGGATTTTAACAAAGTTCCTAAGTATTTCCCAATGTTAATTTTTTTCTGTGGATTGAACAAAATAGCTTTGGTTCCTTTTGAATAAAGACATCAAGATGAGATTTACAGTTTGTTCACCCAGTGGAAACCCAATTAGTATCCACTTGTTTAACACTCTGTTTTCTCCCTCCACAGCCCAGGTGCCTGATGATGAACAGTTTGTCCCGGATTTTCAGTCGGATAGCTGTGAGTACCTGAGATGTATTATTTATACCAGGCTGGGATGTAGAGGTGTCAAGTTCCCCGACGCACACAATGTAGCAAGATCTGATCTTGGGACTGCTGCTGTGCTTGCCTGAAAGACCTAGGCCTTCAGGATTAAACCGAGCTTCACTGAAGGAGCCATTTGCCCATAGAAATGTTAACTCAGTTCATTCTGTGTCTTTACTCTGCTCCATTGACTGGGTTCAGAATGTTTAAGATAACAAACCCTGATGATCACTCTCATTCTCCTGGTCTCTCTCTCATTCTCCTGGTCTCGCTCTCATTCTCCTGGTCTCTCTCTCATTCTCCTGGTCTCTCATTCTCCTGGTCTCTCTCTCATTCTCCTGGTCTCGCTCTCATTCTCCTGGTCTCGCTCTCATTCTCCTGGGCTCACTCACTCACTCATTCACCATCCTGAGAGGGCTTTCATCCTGCCAGGGCTTGACGCCATTCTTCTTACCCTAAAACATCCTTCTTTACTCTGGAGAGACTTTCCCCTCCTCCCATTTTGGGTTTAATCAGGCGATTGGCGTGGGGCATCACATGAGCCAAGCTCATAATCTGATTTCACACTTTCATGCACTCAAATCCAGCCTCTGGAGTGGGATGGATTCCTGCGGGTGGGGGTATCCAATAGAGGCCCAGTCCACCCAGCCCTTCTCCCTCCCCCTCTCTGACTGTACAGCTTCACCTCCCCCATTTGTCAGCAGTGCACAGAGCCTTTTATATGGCATCCAAGGGAAATATTTGAGTTATGTTCAGTGGAGCGTTTTATGATTCTTCCCTTTTCCAGTTTGTTTTTGTCTGATGTGGCATCAGAGACGGGGTGTGGTTGCTGGCATCTGTCTTTGTTGCTGTTTTGGACCCCGATCTGCATGGTAGCCTAGCATACTGTAAATGACTGCGGAGGTGTTGCAATATATTATTAAGGTTGCTGCTGTCATGCGTGTTTAGACAGTGGGGCCCATGCTGGGGTGTGTAGTAGGGCTTGTGAGGTCTCTGTGCAGTATAGTTCTTGACGTAGCCGTTTGGGTGCATGTGTAAGTGTGCAGGATAGTGTGTGGGTTTAGCAGCGACCCCATAACCAAACGGGCCAGGCTCTCTATTCACCAGCCCTGTGTGGCCCCTGCCCTGCCTTCAGTCATCCGGCTGTCACATGGCAGCCTATGTGCTCCACACACACTCCTGTACTGAACCTTGCCCTCCAATCATCACGACCCCTGTCTCGGAGAGTGGGGAGGAAAGACTGCTTATTAGTTGTGCCTTCATTTCCCATTCTTCATCCGTTTTCTCTCGCTTTCGTGTGTTCCATTTGAGGCACTACTGCATGTGGTCCTGCTCTGAGCTTTTATAGTATGCATGAGCAGGGAGCTCTGCTCACATGCCTATTGGTTCCCTGTCACCCCTCCCTTCCCTGGTCCATCAGTTAGGGTGAGGTATCCAGCTCCTGTTACGCCTCTCGCCTGCGCATCCGCTTTCACTGGCCCATTATGTGGTGCGGGAAATGGGAGTCGACTGGAGATCTAATGGTTAGAGAGGAGAATTATTGAATTACGGCCACACTGATTCATGGGTAATGACCAGGGCTCCCCCTATTCCATATAGTGCTAACCTTTTGGCCAGAGCCCTATGGGTGCCATTTGGGAGGGAACCGGTGTCCGTAATAGACATCTGACGGGAGAGGACGGTGATGATCGTATCATACTGATGGATGGATGGAAGTTTTCTATTGGGCTGCCAGCCGTGGTTGGGCTTCGACGGGGTTAAGTGGCTCACAGTGCTGATTGATAGTGTTGTTTTCCCCCAATGTCCATTCATTGAAAAATGGAGGACACTGAATAACCTCCGACTTGTTTTCTAGGTTGATTTAAGTAGCGCTAAAAGTGTTTCTATTGTGTTGCCCCTCTCTCTTCTCAGTAATGTTTCATGGCCCCCCACCATCCAAGATTAAACGGGAACTGAGTCCCTCCAAAGAGATGTGTCCTTGTGACCAGGAAAGGAGTCCCATGCCGTATGGAGAGAAGTGCCTTTACAGCGACAGGTAATATATATATATAATATAATATATATATCACACACACACACACACTATGTTACCTTTCACCACACCAACAAAAGAGACAAGTATTTTGACCATGCTGATACAAGCCTTCCGTCTAACCGGCCTCTGTCGCCCTCAACAGTGCCTATGAGAGGAGACCCAGTGGGGCCTATAAGCCATTGACCCCTCCCTCTACACCCGTGTCACCATGCAGCTCTACCAACACCCCAAGGACACTCCCAGTCAGCCAGCAGACTCCTTCCCCTCATCAAATACCCTATCGGAACCAAGGGCCACACCCCCTGCAGCCTGACAACCAAGCAGTTGGCCCAGCCCACAACCAGCAGAGGCCACTCCCCCTCCAGAGCCCACCCTATGCAGTGCCCTGCCCCCCCTCACTCCTCAGTCAGGATGGTAACTACAGCCCTGAGCACAGGTGATTGGTCCTATCCTGCCATGCTTACTGGTATAGGAGTTAATCATGAGAGATTCTGCCATGCTTACTGGTATAGGAGTTAATCATGAGAGATTCTGCCATGCTTACTGGTATAGGAGTTAATCATGAGAGATTCTGCCATGCTTACTGGTATAGGAGTTAATCATGAGAGATTCTGCCATGCTTACTGGTATAGGAGTTAATCATGAGAGATTCTGCCATGCTTACTGGTATAGGAGTTAATCATGAGAGATTCTGCCATGCTTACTGGTATAGGAGTTAATCATGAGAGATTCTGCCATGCTTACTGGCTTACTGGTATAGGAGTTAATCATGAGAGATTCTGCCATGCTTACTGGTATAGGAGTTAGTCTTACTGGTATAGGAGTTAATCATGAGAGAGCCTGAGGCTTACTGGTATAGGAGTTTATGCAAATATGGAGTTTAACATCCAACATTGCTGAACAGGTGAATGACTCCATCCAGGTGTTTACTAACATCCTAACTAATGAGCCTGTCTCTATAGAAAACTCCTGACCCTAGGTTGACCTCTCTAAATGTAAACATCCATCTCAATAAGACAGGCGTTTGCGTTTTCATTGCATTCTGAGACACACCGTGCAATTTAACACATTAAGACCAGTGGAGAGGATCAGGCTTTGTCTAATGCTGCCTTTTTAGGAGGGGTGTGGAAGGTCCCCTATATTGAGGAGTGAAATGTGCTGGCAGTGTGGGAACCCCCGTGGGAACAACCCACCGCTCTGTCACCCCCACCTGTGACAGGACTCCTGGTGGGATGTGTTGGAACGCAGGGCATGTCATCACCAGCCAGTAATATGCTCTCTGTGTAGCCAGAAGCCGTTGGCCTTGTCTCTATCTTACGGTCACCGGAGGATATTTTATACCTGCTAGCTATTGACACCTGCCCCCATCTCATTTACAGCTTTTATTCGCAGGCTTGGTTGCACTGAGTACATTTGGTTCCTGAGTGGCGTGTGCGTTGCGTTTTGGTCTTAAGCTGGGCGCTCAGTAGTTCCTCAATGGTCGAAGACTCTAACTCACATTTACTGTAAATGTATGCCTTGTATATTTAAACAGTTTATCAAGATTCCATTCTCTTTAAATCTGAAATGTTTTTAAGCTACAGTTTTCATAGCCATCAGTAGTATAAGAGTGTAATGAACTTTAAATTCATCTCTCTGTTCAAACATTAGTTTATAGCCACAGTTTTCATTAATAGTAACCTCCCACCCCCTCTCCCATGCCTTCCTCCACCCCAGGTTCCAGAGACAGATGTCGGAGCCGTGTCTCCCCTTCCCTCCCTCTGAGAGCCGGACTCACCCTCAGTTCCTAGCCCAACCGCAGGCCCCCAGCCACAGTGCCCTACCCAGGGACGGGAGGCCCCCCTACCACCGGCAGATGTCTGAGCCCCTGGTCGCTGGTCCCGTGCCTCAACACGGCTTCAAGCAGGAGCTGCTGGACCCTCGCTACACCGAGCAGGGTGTCCCCTCCATGGGCCCCCCTCAGGCTGCCTTCCACCACATGGCCATCAAGCAGGAGCCCCAGGACTTCTGCTTCGACTCTGGTGAGTGGCTGGCTACCTTCATGCTCCTCTGGATCGGTCGGCTACACTACACAGACTACAGCATTACAGCTGACCCACAGGGTTGTCATAGGGTTTGAGGGGTGTGAGTTTTGACATTGGTTCCAAATCTTTACCCTTAAGTGTGCTCTCCTTAATGCATTGGATTGGTGTAAACACATGAGTTTCCACCATATTTCTTCTACCGTTCCTTTCTTTCCATAAAGTGGAGTGAACAAGTGCACCCTTAGGACAAAAGGAAAGTGAAACAGGAAATAACCTTGGGGCTCTGATGCAGGTTGCTGTCCTAGGAGAGTTAGTCCCCTCCAGACAGGCTGCATAGGAGCAGACTGGTTATATGGTGAAAAGTGTCTGTCCCTGTTGATTCTGCTCGCTGGCATGCGGTTGTTAGTTTTAGCGCAGCAAATCCCAGAAACCATTAACAAACACAACCGTGTAGACCCTCACACCGCCCTGCGTCAGCAGTCGTAACGCACATACAGACATCACCGTGTCACTTCCAAATACGTCAACCACTCTGCTCTGACAGTCAGGCCAGTAAAAATGGGTCTCTTAGCTTGACTTGACTAGAATTTTGTTTTACTTTTCATCTCGATGCCCACGCACCCCAGCTGTTGTCCCTATTCTGCCACCAACACCCACCTTTCCTTCCGTCCTCTGCCCAGGCCAGCTTTGCACGGTCCCTCTTTCATTCTCCCCCTCAGCTTTATGATTGGGGGGCCAGTGATGTAATGCCAAATCCTCTTAGCTTCTTACAACCTATAAATACATACGTCAGCATAAAGGTCCACTGGCCCGGCCTCTGTCTCTCTGGATGGATGGATGGATAAGAGCATAGCCAGTAGTCACCATAGTCACATCACACTTTTGTCTCTCCTGGTTGGGACTGCTCACCACAACGGATGTGTCTGAAATGGCACCCTGTTCCCAATACAGTGTACTACTTTTGGTTTCTGGGCAGAATGTGTGCACTATATACTGAATAGGGTGCCATCTAATGCAATTGGATAGAGGATCCATGATGCTTTAATTAACGAGCCCAAACTTGAGAATAGGAGTGTAAATGCTTTGTAGATATGGCCCTAAAGTGTGGTAAAGATCTGGTCCTTAGGAGAGGACAGGAAACCAAGGGGTGGAGTGGGACCGTGGGGGCTTTTCCAACTCAGCAGATCGGGGGGTGGGGCTTGACCCCATGGGGACCAGCCAGGCATAACGTGTTTTGTCATGATTTGATGTGGGATGGCTAGTGGACATCTACAGCCCAGCTGATTGGTTGCTAGGTCGAAGTCAGTTGTATAATAGAGGAAGTGCTGCAGCGGCAGGTTGATAAGAGGTGAAGAATGTAGCACGTTCGTCCTCATGTCAACAACCATGGGAATGGGTATATAGACAGACAGAACGTATCCGGAAATGTACATACAAGCAGTATCCAATCTCCCTTTACTAGTGTGCAAGCAGAGCAGTGTTCTAAATATACTCATGTTAGAGGTCGACGTTGATATGTTGTCTCGTCCTCCCTCTGTTAGAAGTGCCTATCTGTCAGTCTACATTTGGAAGAGCCGGAACCTTCTACCAAAACAACCATGAAGGTAAGTATCCATTTCCATCTTAGCAGTGGCATGTTTCAAGTTTTAATTCCTCTGTAATAAATACATAGGAAATTCTACTCAAAGCTCTCGCAATAAAAATGTTACGAGGGCTTACTGGTAGCTGTTGCCTCTAGTTGTGACGTATTGAGAGGTTATAAAGTGCTGCGTGGTTGGGGAACAGGACATGCCGCAAGGTACAAGTCAACATTAGAATGACGTCTCTCTATCAATGAGGCCTGTTTTCACTGTTTCAACACCGCTCCGCAGCACTGCTGTCCGCATCATGTTAGCACAACATCATTGTCCACTCTTGTGAAGCTACCTGGCTATATTGCTTTGTGAGCAGTTTAGTCTCCCTGGATATAGTAGCTGGCCTCCACGGCTAAATGTAGGCTGTGTTCCCATGCCCTCCCCTGGCTAGCTAACCTCTCTCTTCCAATCACAGGTTTCTCCTTTGACAGAGAGCCTCACCTGTACTATGATGATACCTGCGTGGTTCCTGACAGACTTGAAGGTAAGAAAATGCTTTACATTAGGAACAGGCTTGTCCCGTCCTGGGGCTGTGCGAGAGGTATTTGAGCAGCATGGGGTTCATCCTATCCTTGGGGGGGTTAGGGGGTGCTTTACAAGCATCACAGGGGACTCCGTCTCTACTCAGCTGCTGGCAGCATTTGAAAGGACAGGTTTATCACTATGCCTGTTGCGTGACTGACTTGAGAGGAGAACTGTAGAAAGTCTCCTTTTGAGCAGCAGAGATGGCAGGCGGGTGCAAAATGAGTAGCCTGCTCCCCTTCACAGTCCACAGCTCATAGGAATGTCTCACCACACTGTAGCTAGCTGTTGGGTGGGCTAGCAATTTTAACTTGCTAGTTCATTATAATTGAGACCCCCACACGGCCCATTTCTCCCCTTGAGGCCCCAATGATTAGCCAGACTAACATTTTGCACTAACGCCAAAGTTAGTTTTGACTATCAATGTCTATCTTAATATCCTTTTTGTGCTACTTGGCTATACCTGCACCAAAACTCTATTTTTCCTTCATAGCTTGTTCTCCTTTTAAAATACGGAGCCTATTTTATTATCAGCTCTTTTATTTCCATGACTGGTCCAAATATTTTCTCATGGCTCTCTTGTCCATCTGCAGCAGACATATGGTGTGAATATGTTCGGACCATGGAATGGCAATAAAGTCACATTGAATCGTAATACATATTGTATCAGCACCTAAGTATTGAGGTCCCTGTAAAAATTCCCAACTCTGTAAAAAGATAATTAAATTTGCCTGACATGCTAGATGGCTAGGCTGCCCCAAAGTACAGTGCTCACTCCCCCCTCCCCCCCAACCACAGGGAAGGTCAAGCAGGAGCCCTCAGTGTACCGCGATGGCCCGCCCTACCAGCGGCGTGGCTCTCTGCAGCTCTGGCAGTTTCTGGTCACCCTATTGGATGACCCGGCCAACGGTCACTTCATTGCCTGGACAGGCCGGGGCATGGAGTTCAAACTCATTGAGCCAGAAGAGGTCAGTTGGAAATGTTTAAATCATTTTTTTTTTTATGAACTTGACAGATTCTCTTACAAATGACTTTTTATAGGTCAGTTCCTTGCCCTGATCCTAGTAGTATTTCATGCCATTAAAAGTCGGTGTACTCATTCAATCCCTCCTTTTTTATTAAAATTAAAAAATGAAGATGTTCAATCAGGCATTGTGACTGATTTAGTGTTTTCTGTCTTGTCTCTTCAGGTGGCTCGCCGCTGGGGCATCCAGAAGAACAGGCCAGCCATGAACTATGACAAGCTGAGTCGTTCTCTGCGCTACTACTACGAGAAGGGCATCATGCAGAAGGTAAAGGCAGGTTCACCCTTTCTATCCTTCCCCATTTCTCCTCAGCTACAGCCTGATGCTTCCTTGGCTCATTTGAATACAACCTTGGAGGGTGATGTAGCCATAGAGATCCATATTATATCATGTTAGAACTATTGTGTTCTATTTGATTCTGTGGATCTAACTAACTTGATCTTCTCCGATTGGTCCTTTCCAGGTTGCTGGCGAGAGGTACGTGTACAAGTTTGTGTGTGACCCTGAGGCCCTGTTCTCCATGGCCTTCCCTGACAACCAGAGGCCAAACCTGAAGGCCGACCCTGACAGCCTGCCCTGCGCTGGGGTGGATGATGACACCCTGCCCCTCACCCACTACAAGAACACCCCTTACTTGGTGGACTCTGGGGAGCAGTGTGTAGTTCTACCCTACGGGTACTGACTGCCCCCCCCCACTGCTCCTAAACCCAACCCAGAGATCAAGCTCCGACTGCTGAGGCTGAGCAAGAAACTGGATCAAACCTGAGCCCGAAACCTCCCTCGCTCCGCTAAGTTACTCCTCCAATCCTGCCCACTTACGGATTAACATAACCCTCCCCCTAAAACAACTGAGGAGAAACCTGCACCAACCACGTTCCTTGGCATCATCTATAGTACCAAGAACGCGGGGACCGTGGAAGTAAGGGTGTTATGGACTTCAGTGGCTCCGCCAACTCTCAACTCAAGGTGAATTGGTGTCATTGCTATGGAGACTAAGAGGACGTAATAGACCAGGGGCCATGTTATTATGGCAGCATGCCGGAGGACCGACCGATAGATCTCTGTGTAGACTGCAAGAATTGTAACAGTTCTGATTTTGGACAATCTGCTTTTTCTAAAATAATTATATTAAAAGTTAATTCTGACAAAAGTATCTATTCTGTAGTTGCCTTTTTGGTCCCCAATAAATATATTTTTCTGCCACATAGTAACAATAAGATCTGTGTAAGCAAGGGCTTTGATTTGCAAAAATAAATAGTAATATTTGAATATTTATAAAGAAACCTACATACCTGTTGGTTTCTGTAGACTTGGTATAGAAAAGAATGCTGTCTCGTCTACGATTGGTTAAAGATTTAGATCTGTAGCACTCCAGCCCAATAGGATATTCTATGGTTTCCATGGATGGATTCTTCAGACCAGTGACCTACCTTTTTGTTTTTAATGCTGCCCCAGCTGTGTATTTATCCAGTGTCATGAATGTTTGTGCTGGGCTAGCTGAGGTTACCAGTGAGTAGCCAGACTAGCTCGGAGTACTGTCGCTGTGTCTGGAATGACCCTATGCACTCCTTTACAAAACCCATGTGGCTCTGGTCAAAAGTAGTGCACTGAATAGTGTGTAATTTAGGATGCAGACTCTGTCTTGTTGTCCATTCTCATTTCTACTGACACTCTACAACATTGATTTTTTTTTTTTTTCATAAACTACTTATATTTCCTAAAGGTTGTAACTAATCAGCGTTCCACCTCAAACAATAAATCCCCTGCAGGAATCTTTCATTTTCCAAAAAGGGACCACTCTGTCTATTTTTCCCCAGAGATTTAGAATTTTTTAAAACATACTGTTAACTTTTTTTTTTTTTTTCATTTTATTGGGTGCTTGATGTTTCTGCGGCAGTGAGTGTACTAGATTCTTAAATGCACCAGGATGGCATCTTTCAGGACATTGCATGCGAAGGTGTGGAATTATACACCTTTCCCTGGAGTCCTCTTTCTATCAATTGCAGGTTGTCAACAAGAGACCTCTGCTTCTCTTTGCATGACAGTGTATTCAAACAAACTGTCCACTAACATATGGCTTTACTCTGGACAAAGAAGACAAATTGTGAAAGTTCTCTGCATTTTGTTTGTTTCTTAAATGGGGGGAAAAAGACAAACTTATATAAATATATATTTTTGCTAAGGCTGCATCTGATTTTATTGTATAAGCCTGTATAGTTCTGCCTATAACTCATGTATCCCTGTGACGTGATTATTACTGCAGATAGTTTTCTTTTTAGAGGCCGTTATTGGTGACTGAAATAGTAGGATGAAGAGTGAGAAAATAGTATTAGTTATAAAGAAGTAGTGTGACTTGGGTTCCATTCAGTGTGGTGCAGTGGTCTAGGGCACTGCATCTCAGTGCAAGGGGTGTCACTACAGTCCCTGGTTCGAATCCAGGTAGTATCACATCTGGCTGTGATTGAGAGTCCCATAGGGCGGTGCACAATTGGCCCAGTGTTGGCCGAGGTAGGCCGTCATTGTAAATAAGAATTTGTTCTTCACTGACTTGCCAAGTTACTAGGGGGGGGCGAGAATCCCAAATGGCACCCTATTTCCTATATAGTGAACTACCTTTTGAAAAGAGGGTGCCAATTCAGACAGTTAAGAGATGTAAGTATCCACCTCTAGTCTCTGAACTTGTATAGGCTTCACCTTCTCTCCCTCTTCACAATGTGTTCCTTTACACTGCAAAGTTTATAATGATCTGTACTGGGTACAATAAACTCTTCTTTCTGCTTCTCTTCCGGTGGTCTGATCTGTTTTGTCGTTCCCTGTTCCCGCTCCTCCTCATCCTCACACAGGCTGCGTCACCAAATGGCACCCTATTCCCTATAGTGCACTACTTTTATCCAGTACCCTGGTCAAAAATAGTGCACTATATAGGAAATAGGGTGCCATTTGGGACTAAACTGAAGTGCTTGGCTTTGCTAATTACTGACAAGTCACCTTTTTCCCCTGTTTTTTCCTTCTCCGGTTTTGATATTTTCTTTGTTAAAGATTACCTTCGACTCTCCTATTGCAAATGGTTTAGCAATACTGACTAATGTGGCAGGACTCCCGGGAAATCAGTGGCAATTGTTACAATGTACAGATGAATCATTGATCATCGTGCTCTCTCTCATGAATTACACATTTTCTACCTGTAGATGTTGTTTTGTTTGATTTGTGTTTTTATGTCTGCACAGTGGTGACACCAAAATTCACCCACAGAGATAAAGACCTCTTGCAGTAAAATTAATGAAAGCAGTGAGTTTGTTTTGCTCTTTTTGTTTTAGGCTAGGATGACATGTCCAAAGGATTCTTGAAAGTTGGATTATTCTTCAAGCAGGCTAGTTTTAACTCTGCGTAGGAGTTGAATGTTCCCTGAGCCAGTACAAGGACAAACAGTAGCCGAGTCTGTACAAGGACAAACAGTAGCCGAGTCTGTACAAGGACAAACATTAGCCGAGTCTGTACAAGGACAAACATTAGCCGAGTCTGTACAAGGACAAACATTAGCTGAGTCTGTACAAGGACAAACATTAGCTGAGTCTGTACAAGGACAAACATTAGCTGAGTCTGTACAAGGACAAACATTAGCTGAGTCTGTACAAGGACAAACATTAGCTGAGTCTGTACAAGGACAAACATTAGCTGAGTCTGTACAAAGACAAACATTAGCTGAGTCTGTACAAGGACAAACATTAGCTGAGTCTGTACAAGGACAAACATTAGCTGAGTCTGTACAAGGACAAACATTAGCTGAGTCTGTACAAAGAAAAACATTAGCTGAGTCTGTACAAGGACAAACATTAGCTGAGTCTGTACAAGGACAAACATTAGCTGAGTCTGTACATGGACAAACATTAGCTGAGCCTGTACAGGGACAAACATTAGCTGCTGTTCAGCTAAATGAATTTTCATGAGTTGGTTTACAATACAGTAGTCTTGAAAATACCATCTTTTTAAATACAGTACTAGCATATTCATGGCATATTGTTTTTTAAATGACGCAGTAAACAAGTCAACCTGCCAATACATAACAAGAATGCAACCTGTATATTAAATATTTCTATGAATTAAAGATTCATGCTTTCCTCAGTCCAGTGTAAAAAACTCACTAGGATTACATAGAGCTGTTAAAGACAAAGGAGTGATTTACAGATTGTGATTCTGTTACTAATACTACCTTTTCAACAGAGACCAATCACAAACTACAGCTGGTCTACTTCAGTAAGGAATAGTTCAGAAGGGAGATTAAGTTTTAAACTAGATCCTTTTGAACTTTTATTCTATTGATACGCTCCCTCCACCACCACTGTGCATTCAATGGTGCGGTTGGTGGAATCTTATCCATTTGCCTATATGTTCACTAGCTACTGACTGTTGATGGAGGCCCTCTGAACCTGTCCAGCTCTTTATTCTTCAGTATTCCAGTGCTCTCTAAAAGCTCAAAGTGTATCAGGGCCAGAGATGGGTAGGCCCTCCATCACTTGTCTGGCTCGCTGCTCTCTTTCTCTCACACACTATTTCTTCATCTCTCTCTCTCGCTGAATCTCCATCGATTGGCAGAGAGAAGAGTGCTTCTCAATGCTGTTAAAGGCCCCCAGTGGGACTCGCACAGCCCTGACATCAACTGCACCTGGACATCTACTATTGTTGTCTGGAGAGCCCATTGTGTCTGCATTGCAAATGGCACCCTATTCCCTATATAATGCACTGCTATCGACCAGGGCCCATAGGGTGCCATTTGGGTCGCTGACTGTGAGTCTGCCTACGCTGAAGGCATGGAGCATCACTCAGTCATAACTGATGTTTATTTAATCAACTCTGCTACACTCTCAGTTCTCATCCTTGTGCATCAAAGTCTAGACACAGATGTTAGGCTACGTATGTCAAAGACATCGAGTTTCAATGATATACTTTCACCTCAGAAGGAGAGTACCGACGTCCTATATAAAACATACACTACATACCGTTACACTAGCCTACAACTTTCTTCATAAGTCCATAGTTAAGGAAGAAATGGCAGTTACGAATACCTTTATTCTTAAGAAGGTTTTGGGATGCACAACAGGAGGCTAGTTCAGCTTACAATTCCATCACTAAAACAATTCCCCAGTTTGAGGTCAAACAATAGGAGATAGAAAACCATTTTTTTTGTTTTCATGTAAAATGCATGAAATGTATGTCTCAGATGTACGGGTATGTAAAATATACTCTGAGGTCCTGGACATCAGCACTCTGTGAACTACATGGGAAGAACAGTTGCACTGTTGTATGTAAAATAGATGAGTGAGGGGTAGTTTTTTAACTGGACAGTTGACTATAATCACTGCAGTGGTAGGCCAGGCCTACTCAAAAAAAATAAGACCACAAATTCAATAGTGAATAAATAGAATCTAGTTTATTTTCAGAAATTGATTACCAAAGTCTTATCAATATATGTACCTTCCTTCCCTGTAAATCTCTCTTTCTAATAATGCAAGTCTTTCCTCCCCCTCACACACTGTCCCCTCACTCTCCCTCTCTCCCAATCAGGATTTAGCACTGATCCCTATTTGAGCTTGATCCACTTACTGAGGATGCACTGATCAGATTGAGTCTGATCAGATGTCACATCACTGTGGAAACATCCACTCTTAGAAAGCCACTTAACCTTCAGCCCCACCATATTCAATCCTCCCTGGAAATCTTAGTGCAGGCCAGATAGCAGACCTGGGTTCAAATAGTATTTGAAATCATTTTAAATACTTTATCTGTGCTCGATTGAGCTTGCCTGGCTTAATACACCAACCGAATATCCCCAAAACTCGAAACCCAGCCCATCTGGCACTACAGGCCAGCTAGAGCAAATGCTCACAGTATTTAAAAGATTTCAAATACTATTTGAACTCAGGTTTGCCAAATAGAACTGGCCCACTAATCACAATCAGCAGAGTCAGAGTCAAATATCACCCATGATTTCTCTCACCTATATACAGTCATACTTTGTGGTGAAAAGACGGTCGGAAAAACACTTAGAGAGCAATTTATGACAGTGTGCACAAACTAAATGGACAGTCCATCAACATACATTTGACCATACAGACAGCTAATGACTAAATCCAAAGTGAATTATTGATCCCCTCTCTGAAAAACAAGATGTGGGACAGGCAGCTAATGCATATAGAGGTTTTAGTCACAGGGCCAGGACTCACTGCAGTTTGCTGCTTTCAATGCAGTAGGAGCGGTAATAGACACACCCTAATCTGACTCAGAGTGGTTCCTGGTTTTAGAAGAGTTTTATAGTAACATTTTAACAATGTAACTTATTTGGGGAGGACGGGCTCGTGGTAATGGCTGGAGAGGAATGGTATCAAATACATCAAACTCATGGTTTAATGCCATTCCATTGACTCCGTTCCATGAAATATTATGAGCCGTCTTCCCCTCAGCAGCTGGTAATGAGGCTGCTGAGGGAAGACTGCTGGGGAGGGACGGGTCATAATAATGGCTGGAACAACGCTAATGGATTGGCATCAAATACAATACAATTAAGGAGCCACCAACCTCCTGTGGATGTCACATTGTAACAGGAAATTCCTCTTTTTGAGACTAAAATAGGCTATTTGAAGCCTTGGCGTTTGGGACAACACAAAGTGTTTTCTTTGGGTTATATGCAGATTTTTTGTATTATTTCATGAAATAAAACTAATGATGAAATGCGGTCTATTAGCTGGATTTAAATATGAGTGAGTAGAATACAGGAACATACGTAGGTAGAGAGAGTGAGATGTTGATCTTCACATGAACCCCTGATTAGACCCAATCCTGATCTCTCTCAAGGAGCTGTCACACTGCCCTTAATCCTTTATTGCACAACAGACTTTACCTAGTGGACACACAGACACACACCAGACTCTTCAACTTCAGCAGGCTGAAGTAATTCAGCCTGTCTCTGAGGTCCTTCACCGTGGTCTACAGGAACACCATCAAGAGCATACTGTTGGCAGCGTAGCCTAGTGGTTTGAGCATTGTACTAGTAACCAGAAGGTTGCAAGTTCAAACCCCTGAGCTGACAAGGTACAAATCTGTCGTTCTGCCCCTGAACAGGCAGTTAACCCACTGTTCCTAGGTCGTCATTGAAAATAAGAATGTGTTCTTTTCTTAACTGACTTGCCTAGTTAAATAAAGGTAAGAAATAAATAAAAAATGACAGCCTGGTACAGCCACTCCAACGCCGCTGCTGAATAGCTGCCACTAGGCAGTTACCTGCTCCCCTCCTGTAAACATGAAATACCTGTCGGTCAAACAACCTAAACTGGCTTTACTAGCACTTTCAGTTCCAGATCTAGTTCTTGTACCGTTTCCACACATATTTTTGCTGATTAAAGTAAAAGGACACTACATAGAACTGTTTGGTCAAAACGAGCATCGTTATGTTTGGAGGAAAAAGGAGGAGTCTTGCAAGTTGAAGAACACCATCCCAACCGTGAAGCACGGGGGTGGCAGCATCATATTGTGGGGGTGCTTTGCTGAAGTGGCTGGTGCACTTCACAAAATAGATGGCACCATGAGGGAGGAAAATTATGTGGATATATTGAAGCAACATCTCAAGACATCAGTCAGGAAGTTAAAGCTTGGTCGCAAATGGGTCTTCCAAATGGACAATGACCCCAAGCATACATCCAAAGTTGTGGCAAAATGGCATAAGGACAACAAAGTCAAGGTATTGGAGTGGCCATCACCAAGCCCTGACCTCAATCCTATAGTACATTTGTGGGCAGAACTGAAAAAGCGTGTGTGAGCAAGGAGGCCTACAAACCTGACTCAGTTACACCAGCTCTGTCAGGAGAAATGGGCCAAAATTCACCCAATTTATTGTGGGAAGCTTGTGAAAGGCTACCCGAAATGTTTGACCCAAGTTAAACAATTTAAAGGCAATGCTACCAAATACTAATACTAATACTAATTGAGTGTATGTGAAGTTCTGACTCACTGGCAGTCTGATGAAAGAAACAAAAGCTGAAATAAATAATTATCTCTAATATTATTCTGACATTTAACATTCTAAAAATATAGTGGTGACAGGAAGCCAGCCATCATCCTGGACTACAGCCACAACAAAGGAGGCGTGGACAACCTGGACAAGGTGATTGGAACTTACAGCTGCAGGAGGATGACTGCCCACTGGCCGCTGGTCATCTCCCTTAACATCATTGATGTGTCTAACACATCGCCTTTGTGATATGGAACAAGATCAACCCTACCTGGATGCCTTATAAGCGGAACAAGAGGAGGGTGTTCCTGGAACAACTGGGAAAGGCATTTGCAACCCCACACATTCAAAGAAGGGAGCGCCTCCCCCGCACAGCAGCCTCTGCAGCGCTTGTGAAAGCTGTTCAGGGGGCTGAATCTTGTCCTGATCCACCTGAGGCTGCATTCATCTGCACTGTCCATGGACACACACTGCATAATGTCCTACATGTGCTAATTAGAGTTGATTGATTGATTTTATTCAGGTTTTGTTTTGTATCTATTATCTTATTTTATTCTTATTTCTTATTGTTGTTTATACACCTTGTGGGTGGGGGCAATGGTTCAAAAAATGGGAGAAGACTAGTATTTTGTAGTTGAATTCCTCATTGTACAGTATATAAGAATTTATCACTATGCTGCCAAAAAAGTTCAAGACTGTTATTGTTTCCTTTCAATAAAATGCAGGTTTGTGATGAATGACAGGTTGATCCTTTACGCAAAATAGATTTGGGTGTTAAAATTCAATCAAGCTGCTTCATTTTAGGGGTTTAGTGAAGGCGGGTCATTTTTTACCCTTAGGACAAGGGAGTTTACAGAATGTTAAAGACTAACACAAGTTACACACAGGAGACCACTTGAGGTCTGGGAAAAATCAAATAATTCTTATTAATTCAAGTGTGCAGGCACCTTGCACTTGATTAGCTGTATTTCTGTAGCGTACGCATGAGATGGCGTATGCCAAAGTAATGGCCACTGGATTGACGCAAATAACCACGGTATCATTCTGACAGGTAGGCATAGACTATTTTGTAGCTAGTTAACGTTTAATGGGTTTTTAACATTTAATAAGCCATTCCATCTACCAGAAGACAGTTAGACCTATCATTAGCATGGCTATATTTCTCCTGTTCCTTAATTGTTCGAATACTGGACGTTTTACTTCCTGTTATGAGGCATGTCTTACCTTGCTTCAAAGTAGCCTATAGCCAAAATCCCACCATAGAAACGTGGAGGCAATTATTTTTATAAGGACTTACTCATGTGTTCTCCTGTTCCATTGGTTTTCTTTCAACTTTTCTTATTGTCTAGCACCCAAAGGCATTATCCTAATAATATTAGCAAACCATAATAGTTGTTGCATCTTTCATCCCCTCTCTTTCTAAGTATAATTACATCTCTGTCTATGAAACCCTTGTGCATGTGTGGTGCTCATTTTAGAACAGTGTTTTCCCGCAAATATAATTTTGGGATCATCACACATAGGCCTACTGCCGTGTGTACACTGGTGTGACTAAAATGTCAATAAAGAAGAGTTTTGCAACCTTTTCAGCTAAACGTTCCAATCAGCCCTATTAATTGATATGGCATATACCTCCACGTCACTACTTTGATACATATCAGTGGGGATTAAGAATTGAGTATATGCAAAGCCCACTGAAAAATAAATGGGTATACGGAGTATATCCCCCAACTATACCACTGCAGTTAGGCCTATGTCACAGATCCCCTATGCATCAGGGGTGATCCAGAGGCATATTGTGCCTTATAACCAACGTGGGTTTCAAAATGCAATGAACAACTTGGCTGGTAAATCAACGGGAATCGCTTCAAAATGTTCAAAACACACTATTCAAAGTAATAAGCACAAGAAGGATGCTTCCTCTTACAACACAAATCTCATAACCAATGGAATGCATGTTCACTTTTGAACTTGAGCTAGGCCATTTTAATACAAAATAAATAATATTATGTCCAACCCATTTACAGTATGTAGTCTCCCTCTCATTGCTTTGGTACATGACATGCATTAAGTTCCTTTACTTCAATACAGCCCATCACCTGTGAGTATTGTTTTTGGTTATGGTGTTTGTGTTTGATTGCTGTCTTTGTCGATAGGTGAATTTTTGGTTAGTTAGTTAGCTGTTGTTAAAGTAGGCTAGTCTAGCTTAGGGGTGTTTTTGAATACTTATTGTTTCTTTCCTTGGGTCCAGCTCAGCCCCTTTTCCTGCTCCCCCCAAAAACCTAGAGTTCCTTCTTTGTCACAATAATAATTTGCAACAGGTATAGACCATGTCTATCAGTCCCAGCACTTTCTCTGTACTATAATTAGAGAATGATTAACATGAAATAGTCTGTTTGTACATCCCATTTCTCCACCCTTCTTCAGAAGTGTGCACTTGCAAACTCCCTGTCATTAACAATGGTGGAAACTCTGTCCAGCTTACACCATTCCATCCTTTTAAATCTAAGAAGGGAGTGTTCAAGTGCACATTTTGGGAGAAGTTTGGAGAATCGGGATGCAATGTAGGCCTAACTCCGTACGTTACAGGTCTGTGTTTGACCTGGTGAATGTCACCCGTTTCCAGGAGCTGACCCCAAGCTGCTGGGTTGGTACTTATCCCTGCCTGTAGAGGACAGGAAGTTTATACAAAGTACAACAGGGACCAGGAAATGTACAAAAGAGCACGAAAAGCTCCCAGTGAAGGGCAGTATTCCAGTTGTATAGAATCCCTAGCTTCTGGAAAAACTGAGCATCCCTGCTCTTCTCTGCAGAGGCATAGCCAGACAACTGGTTTATGTGAAACGTAATGGCTCTGCTTGAGTTATGAAAAGCTAGGAGGAAGAGGGGAGGAGGAGGGGAGGGAGTAGGAGGAAGAGGGGGAGGAGGGGGGAGGAGTAGGAGGGGAAGGAGTAGGATGAAGAGGGAGGAGGAGGGGGGGAGGAGGGGGAGGGAGTAGGAGGAGTAGTAGACAGTAGTAGTAGAAGAGAAAGGAAGTAGGAGGTGGAGTAGA
Source organism: Oncorhynchus masou masou (assembly GCF_036934945.1). Lineage (NCBI taxonomy): Eukaryota > Metazoa > Chordata > Actinopteri > Salmoniformes > Salmonidae > Oncorhynchus > Oncorhynchus masou. Next base: position 38,957,877 of record NC_088221.1, on the reverse strand, counting down.
CCATTTGTGTCATTATAGTTTGGCAGTCGATTTACAAAACAGTTGTATAGAATCCCTACCCAGTGATACCAAATGACTGTAAAATATGAATTATATTGACATAGCCTACTTACTATAGACTCAGTAAAACTGAGCAACGGATTAGTTGTCCTTCCCCTCAACTTTCTTCTCCACAGAGGAAGGAGTATTCCATCAGCTTCTGCAGAGGCATCCTGCTCTGGAAGTAGCCAGACAACTGGTTTATGTGAAACGTAATGGCTCTGCTTGAGTTATGGCTCTGCTTGACTTTGAACTATTTTCTGTTTTAACCCAGGTTCAATTATCCTTAAGGAAGAATAGCCTACATACCATACTCACGTTACTCTGTATATTTTACTCAATTAATCATTTTCTTGTACTTTTATAACACTTTATATTTGATAACATAACATTTTCTTTTTTAGGAGGAGTAGTAGAAGTATAAGGAGGGGGAGGAGTAGAAGGAAGAGGGGAGGAGTAGGAGGGGGAGGAATAGTAGTAGTCAGAGGAGGGGAGGAGTAGGAGGAAGAGGGGAGGGGGGGGAGGAGTAGGAGGAAGAGAGGAGGAGGAAGAGGGGAGGAGGAGGGGGAGGAGTAGGAGGGGGAGGAGTAGGATGAAGAGGGGAGGAGGAGGGGGAGGAGGAGGGTGGAGGAGTAGGAGGAGTAGTAGACAGTAGTAGTAGAAGAGGAAAGGAAGTAGGAGGTGGAGTAGACAGTAGGAGGAGGAGGAGGAGAAGGTGTAGGAGGGGGAGGACGAAGAGGAAGAGGAGTAGACAGTAGGAGGAGCCGGAGTAGTAGTAGTAAACAGTAGTAGTAGAAAGTAGTAGTAGTAGTAGTAGTAGAAAGTAGTAGTAGTAGTAGCGGTAGTAGTAGTAGCGGTAGTAGTAGTAGCATAATAGTAGTGGTAGTAGTAGTAGTGGTAGCAGTAGTAGTAGTAGTAATAGTAGTAGAAGAAGAAGTAGTGGTAGTAGTAGTAGCGGTAGTAGTAATAGTAGTAGAAGAAGAAGTAGTGGTAGTAGCAGTAGCGGTAGTAGCAGTAGCGGTAGTAGCAGTAGCGGTAGTAGTAGTAGAGGTAGTAGTAGTAGCGTTTGTAGTAGTAGCGGTAGTAGTAGAAGTAGTAGTAGTAGTAGTAGTAGCAGTAGAAGTAGTAGTACTAGTAGTAGTAGTAGACATTAGTAGTAGAAGTAGTAATAGTAGTAGTAGCCGTAGAAATAGTAGTAGTATTAATAGACAGTCGTAGTACTAGTAGTAGTAATAGACAGTAGTAGTAGAAGTGGTAGTAGTGCTAGTAGTAGTAGTAGATGGTAGTAGTAGTAGAAGTAGTAGTAGTAGACATTAGTAGTAGAAGTAGAAGTAGCAGTAGTAGTGGTAGTAGTAGACAGTAGTAGACAGTAGTAGTAGCAGTAGACAGTAGTAGTTGTAGTAGTAGCAGTAGTAGTAGTACTGGTAGTAGTAGTAGTTGTAGTAGTAGACAGTAGTTGTAGTAGTAGACAGTAGTAGTAGTAGTAGACAGTAGTAGGTGTGGTAGCAGTAGAAGTAGTAGTAGAAGTAGTAGTTGTTGACGTAATAGCAGTAGTAGTAGTTGTAGTAGCGGTAGTAGTACTAACATAACATAACACAAACACAACACGTTCATAAGAAGCGTTTAAACATTAAATTATATTTTCCTTTAGGAGTCATTAGGGAAAAGGAGAAGGATCAGAGCTCCGTCCTATGCCTACCCTGTGATGTAACGGAGGTAAGCCTCAGTATTAGACAATGTCTCTTACTCAATTAATCTTTTCTCAATTCCTTGAGACTGTTTTGGAGAAGGTCCAAGGTCCCTCCCCTTTGGCCTTCTCCAGTTCTGTTTGAAAGGAAGCAAGGAGATAGGATGTGAGGAATCAAGTAAAGAATGGAATTGGGAAAGTGTGAGTAATGTGGCCACCAGAGAGCAGCAGATCCTAATAAAAGTTCACTGTCTGTCCGATTTTACAGGGAGAAGTAATGCTCTGGTTTGAGAACTATCAAGCATCTGAAGTGAGCAACAACCTCAGTGTAGACTGAAACTACATAACTGTTGTGACACAAAGATTTCAACATAATTACAACTATATCAATATGAACGAATGGACTACATGTCAATGTTTTCACTTACGTTCTCTGTTCCTGCAGAGTTGCCAAAGTGACCATGAGTGGTCCAAAGGTGGCTGAGAGTGCAGTGCGTGAGATGGACGGGTACAGTATGCCGGGACAAACTGTGCATGTCATTCACATCCACTGACCCAGCAACACTGGGACCCAGGGTCAGAGTCAGGGCCAGGGGGCAAACCCAACAGCAGCAGTCAGGTCCCACAGCCAGCACAAAGACAGGGCTATCTGGAGACGCCCCAGGCCCCCAAGACTACAAGACAACACCTAGACTACAAGACAACACCTAGACTACCACTTGACTGAAGGTTAGGGGGACAGGACTCTTCCTACCAATGGTAGAACGTTTCTCTACAGTTTTGTTATTGTTTTGGTTTGTAATCAGGGATGATTGTAGATATAAATATGAATTGTTTTCAATATGTTGCAATGCGTGGATTGCTCCCAAATTGATTTGCCCACAATCCTTGTCTCTCTCCCATGTCTTTGATCTCTGTTCTCATCTGGCGTTCTCTCTTCAGCCCCTGCAGCTCAGCCTCCAAAAGAGGACAACCATGGGCAGCTTCAATACGCTGATGGCCGTGCTGTCAGAGCGCCACACAGAGGCGGGGAAGCAGAGGATCATAGACGCACTGCTGGAGCTGAGGGCCAAGCAGTAGGGGTTCCTCAGCAGCCTGCCCCTCAAGACCATCGTAGACATGACCTCTGACCTGCTGACACGATAAGCACGTCCTTTGTTTTTAAATACAGGCTACTATATGTATTGTCAATTTTGATTCATTTGAATAATGTAAGCAACTCATCCACTATGTTTAGTTTACTATGATACGCAGGCTATGCCACCTGTTTTCAAGTCCATTCCCTCATTTTTCACTCCTCTGACATGCAGCAATGATTAATAATGGTGTAATAGCCTACAGTTCTCTTGACATTTTGTTTTATTTAATATGATAGGCTGTTTTACCAGTACGCCTTACTTTCAACCCTGCACATCTCTCATCGTGTATGTTCTCGCACGGCTCTGTCTATGGCCAGCAGGTGGCGCAAGCTTCCAGGTTTTTGGTTTTTGTTGATCACCGAATACTTGACGAAATATTCGACTGAGCCATTCTAGTGAGGTGTGAACCATTGGGGTATCAATGCATATGTAAAAGAGGTGCTGATTACATGTGCTCCCTGGATAATGAGGATTCACTGTACACACGCTCTATCGTATCACTTAACAGAGATCACATCACATGACTGCTGACTGTGCTCAATAAGGCAATTAGGTTATATATTGACTAAGCAGAGACAGTTTTTGTGGAAGACATTATACTGTATAGCTTAATTCTCACTTTATACCATCAATAGACTGGGCCAAGAGCCTAATTCAATATCCTCAATAAGCCTATTTCCTCAAATGGCAGTCACAGCCCTAAATGTAAAATGTCTGGTGCCCTTACTGCTGTTTCAGTAGCATACTGCCTATTCTTTGTTGACTATTGTAGGTCAATATCATGGATTTGTGTGTCAGCTACCAAGGTTTCAATGCAACGTGTTAAAGCAGGGTTGTCCAACTCATTCCATGGAGAGCCAAGAGGCTGCTGGTTTTTGGTTTTTCCTTTCATTTAAGACCTAGACAACCAGGTGAGGGGAGTTCCTTACTAATTAGTGACCTTAATTAATCAAGAAAGTACAAGGGATGAGCGAAAACACAGAGACACCCGGCCCTCTGTGGAATGAGTTTGACAGGTATGTTACACGCTGATCACACCGGCTGCATTGTGTGCACCAGCCATGCAAAATAATTTTACACATACATGTTAAAGGCCCTGCATGGTCAATCTGCATTGTCTGCATTGGCCATGCAATATTTACAGTGATACGGCCTCTGCAGGGATTTATACTTCTTACGTTTCACGGAGCAGCGTGGAAGTTGTCAAGGAAGTGAATTTGTGTTTATACAGGAACTCCTGCCCTCACCTACCATCAATCATGTCAATGCGGAACTATACGGAGCCCTCCGCAATGTTACAAAATTTGAGAAGTGCATGGCGATGCGGTGATGCGTGCCTCCGGAGGCTTCGCAATTGCGTCACACCATCCATATGGTGGCTCCAACCACATTGTCAGATCAAGCATAAAGTGGCTCTTACACATTGCATTCTGAAATTATTCAGACCCCTTGACTTTTTCCACATGTTGTTACTTTACAGCCTTAAGCTAAAATGTATTAAATTGTTTTTTTCCCCTCATCAATCTACACACAATACCCCATAATGACAAAGAAAAACAAGTTTTTAGAATTTAGAAAAAATATAACAAAATGAGAAAAAGTCAAGGGATGTGTATACTTCTGAATGTACAGTATACGGAGCCTTCCGCATTGTCACAAATTTGGGGTTTTACATTTACATAAGTATAAATATCCCGACAGCAGGATTCTGCCACCATCATGCTTCACTGTAGGGATTGTGCCAGATTTCCTCCAGATATGACACTTGGCATTCAGGCCAAAGAGTTCAATCTAAGTTTCGTCAAACCAGAGAATCTTGTTTCTCATGGTCTGAGTCTTTAGGTGCCTTTTGGCAAACTCCAAGCAGGCTGTCAAGTATATTTTACTGAGGAGTGGCTTCCTCCCGCCATAAAGGCCTGGTTGGTGGAGAGGCTGTAGAGATGGTTGTCCTTCTGGAAGATTCTCCCATCTCCACAGAGGAACTCAGGAGCTCTGTCAGAGTGACCATCGGGTTCTTGGTCACCTCCTTGACCAAGGCCCTTCTCCCTTGATTGCTCAGTTTGGCCGGCCAACCAGGTCTAGGAAGAGTCTTGGTGGTTCTAATCTACTTCCATCTTAGAATGATGGAGGCCACTGTATAGGGAGCCCTCCGCATTGTCACGAATTTGGGAGGCGATGCGGTATGGAGCTGAATTTGGCCTCTGCATGCCTCTGGAGGCTACGCAATTGCATTACACCCTTCATACGGAACCTCCAACCACATTTTCTGATCCAGCATAAATGGGCTTTTATTAAAAAATGTCATCCTAACTGCTCTCGCATGTCAACGAGCATCTGCATAGCCAGGCACTAAAATAGAACTAGGTTCTATTTGAGACACCTGAAGCACTGTCAGGCCTGCGTTACCCATCCCCTAGTTGTTTTTTTATGACCATATACCAATGTGGGTTATTGAAAGCTGATTGAGGTTTACATTCCAGTCCAGTTGGTTGCAGTAAAGCATCTTAAAGTTGGTTGCCAACCGCCATATAAAATCCACAGAAGAAGAAGAGGACAACTACGAGAGATTACTAGAAACTGACTAGGTGTGGATTAATTGTAGGAGTAAAGAATTCCAAAAAAATACTTTTTACATTTTAGGTAAAATAACAACACAATTGTTATATTCAAGGACAAATTATCTAGCAACAGCAAGCTAGCTGGCTAAATGTCCATGAATGTTTCGACCTGTCCAAAATAATATAGCTGGTTCAGAGTTCGTTTTGATATTTCAACCTGTGTCCTGAGCGAGTCTGGTGTGGAATGGTAAACAAAGAAAGGGGTGTGGATAACCCCCCCCCCCCATTTGGAAATGTGCGGAGACTCAACCCACCAGCGACAAGTGGGCGGAGTCTCCAACTGGCAAAGCGTTGAACACAGCAGGGGACTGAAGAACAAACTTGTTGGGTAGGGGTAAACTATTCTCGTGAGCTGGAATTCTATTCTACATTTAGGCCAAACTTGTACCTACATTTAATGTTACCAAGGGAATTGTTACACACCAAATAAGGGATTATAACGGATGGGAAAGTATTGGAAAACAAGAACCAATGATTTCGGCTATGGGTGAACTACGGACAACATGATAGACTGGCTCTGCATAACTATTTGCAAAAATCACAGCTCTTGACTCTGAACCCAGTATTTAAAAAATATTGTTTTGTTTCTGTTATGTGGAATACTTCTGAGGGACAATGAATTGCAATGTTTGTTTAGAGGCCGCATAACATTATCGGGCCAATTCGCTTTGCTGGAGTTTAAATGTGACAAAGACTTGTTCACTACTCTGCGACGGAGAGGACAGAACGTGGATCTATCGAAAGGTTCGACTTTAGTGCCACAAACGTTCCAGAAAACTTATCGAAACGAGACTTTTGAATAACGGTCCAATACGAGGAAATTATGTGGAACCCGTGGCAGTTGTACCGTACAGCTCTTGGCTGCATGATTCTGGAAATATTTATTCACAATGTTGCACAAGGTAAGAACGTTTTTCTTAAATGTTTTGATACCCAGTTTTCGCGAAACTTGTCTTGTAATGGCCTATAATGGCAGTATTCCACGGGAAAGTGCTGACTAGTTTTCGTTTTAGAAGGCAATCGCACGATACATGCATTAACATTTAACATCTGGTCAGTTGTTACAGTAGCCGCGAATATCCTGCAACAATGTTGCCATAGACACTAGAAAACCACAAAAAGGTAACATTATTTAGTGTTCAGTCTTTCTCTTTGAAATGTTTGAGATTATTGTCATGTTGCATTGAAGTATAAATCCTATTTAGTAGAAGAGGAGGAAGGGAAGCGCTACTAAGGTACACAATAGTACATTTTGGTAGACAGGAGGTGCTCTTTGGTAAAAGGGGTACATTAGTCATCAAAAAGAAAGGAGGACCAAGGCCTCTTCATATAATTAATTAAAATTCCTTTATTAGTATGGCATGTTCAATAGAAACCAAATCATATTTATTTGAATTATGTAGGCTATTTCTAAACGTAGGTCATCAGTTATAGTTATTTGAATCGCTTCAAAGGTCTATGTTTCACTCTGACGCGTAAGAAATAATTCAAGACTAAATTGTAATTTGCCATATCCTACCTGCGCGCTTTAGCACGAATCAAACTGAATGTAATGAGTTTCATTGGCTAGTAATCAAATGTCATGAATGATCAAATAGAATCTCTGGAACAATGTTGGTTACTTTGACTTTTTCTACTTTCAGGTCTGAATGTGTGTATGAGTGGCAGCGCTATGTCTTGTGAAGAATGCCTCATCATCCATCCAAGCTGTGCCTGGTGTGCGCAAGAGGTAGGGCACGTGCCACATTCCTCCAACTTGTTGGGTTTATGATGCACCACGTGGTGACAGTAGTAATCCTCACACTACATTTCTAAATGTGGCATACTGAACCCAATAGCTGACAGAGTGTGCGTCAGGTGAGGACTCTCACATGGTTGTGTAATATTCTATATACTCAGGAGTGATGATGGCATGTTGTTTGAAAGAGCCAAAACATGTCAGTGAACCATTGTTGATCTCTGTTTATAGTGGAGTGCCTACATACCTCCTGTTATAGAGGACCTAGAACCAAAATAATAATATAAACGATTCCCACCTCCTCTATTCTCGCCAGGTCGCAATTGTAAATGAGAACTTGTTCTCAACTTGCCTACCTGGTTAAATAAAGGTGAAATATTAAAAATAAATAAAACATTTTCCCTTACCATACTCAACTGAAGCCAGGTCTGAGTCAGACCAGTGTGCTAACTCTACACGGGATTACAGGCGCTATTTGTTTTGTTCTTCCGTCAGACGTTTGGCAGTGCGAGGACCCTGATGTCGCGGTGTGACCTGCGTCAGAACCTGCAGAAGAGGGGCTGTGAAGCCCATCATATGGAGAGTCCCAGTAGCAGCACCACGGTAGTGAAGAGCGAATCCCTCAGCTCCAAAGGCTCCGGGCCTACCCAGTATGATGTCATCCAGATCATGCCCCAGAAGATCTCCCTCAGTCTCCGACCAGGTAATCTTCCAGTCCTAGACTAGTAGTCCAGTTGGTTTGTTTCATGTATGGCATGAAAACAGTAGAAGTTGCCTACTTTACATGCAATATAAGGTAAGCCTAGTTCACCATCTCAGACCACAATGTGCTGCCAAGGCGACAGAGTTTGAACCTAAGGATTTGGAGTCCTGAGCTGTACGGGGGGAAAAAACATAAAAAGGCAAACTAGCAGAACAATTTGTGTGCTGATTGATTTGTCAGCCTACTAATGCAATGACACGTTATCCATATCCCCTCCCACAAGGTGACCAGACATCATTCAAAGTGCAGGTGCGTCAAGTGGAGGACTACCCAGTGGACCTGTACTACCTGATGGACCTGTCTCTGTCCATGAAGGATGACCTGGACACCATCAGGAACCTGGGCACCAAACTGGCCGATGAGATGAGGAAACTCACCAGCAACTTCAGACTGGGCTTCGGATCCTTTGTTGACAAGAACATGTCCCCCTTCTCCTACACGGCCCGCAAGTATCAGGACAACCCCTGCAATGGGTGAGGATTCAGAAAGGCACTACTGCTACTGACTTACGGTAGCATGGTCATGGGTTTGGGTGTAGGATTGAGAATCAAAAAGGAGGATTGCAGTTTAATTTTGGGTCCATGTTGTGACTGTGGTTTTTGCTGTGCAAGTGCAGATTTCTATTTTTTACTAAGAAACTGTCACCAACAGACACAAAATGGACACTGTCCTCATACTGTAAGGTTAGTGATGCTGAGGCTTGTTGTGGATGATGATGGCAGGCTGAAAGGGACCAGGCATCACACACACACACCACATTTTCCCCGAGGTGAGATTAACGCTGCACTGACTTACTGACATCATCACACATCACTTCCCAGTTAGGTTATTCCCTGGGTCCTGCATGTGGACTGTGTGTGTCGCAGTCAAAGAGCCAGTACTGCTGGAAAACATTAAAGGCGCAGAGGACAGATCATAACATCTGGGCCTCTCGTCCTTAACACAGCCCTGCCCTCTCCCCCTTACAAAAACAAGCTATACAAATGACTCAAATTCAGGATCTGTGTTTCCTCCAGGGTGAAGGGTGTGTTAGAATGTCCCCGAGGTCTTCCTCTTGGGGAAACTGTTTTATTTACATTACGTGAACATCCTCAGTGTAGCCAACAGACCAAGGTTGAAACAGTATTTCAAATAGTTTGCCTGAAGGATAGCCTGTATGGATGTGCCAGATGAGCAGGGTTGGCACTTTTGGGACCATTTAATTGGTTCCATTTGCGACAGATAAGCTCAATCGAACGCAGAAAAACAATGCCAGGTCGGTTACATGCATAGCATTCTCTATGTAGTTAAACATTTTATTTAAAACTTTCTCTCTCCACAGATACAAACTGTTCCCCAGCTGTGTCCCCTCCTTCGGGTTCCGCCACCTCCTCTCCTTGACTGACAAAGTGGATCGCTTCAACGAGGAAGTACAGAAACAGATGGTGTCTCGCAACAGGGACGCTCCGGAGGGAGGCTTCGATGCCATCCTGCAGGCTGCCGTCTGTAAGGTGAGCTGAGGCCACGGTGCGACTAAAGGGATGTGACTGACTGGCATGTCAACCTATAACCCTAACCTTAACCCTAACCAATCAGGACCAGGTCTGCTGTAAGTTAAGTCCTTTTAGTTTTTTCCCTGTGAGCTGTCAGTCAGACAGACATGATGGATATAGGCCCTGGTAGTGTTCATTGGCACACACAACGGAAAACTCAAATTAGCATTTCTTATTGGACAAGTCTAGGTAGTTCCTTCCTGTTCTCGGTTAGTTTTTGTTTTTCACTGTTCGCCTAATTAACCCAAGTCACAAACACTATTGACCAGGGGGTTGAACAGGAATTGTAGTCTGGTGCAGCTGTTTAAATAAGGAGATAACTGACTCACTAACAGAGAAACAGGCCCAGTCATATCCCAGTGTTGGGCTGTTGTCTGAACAGGAGTTAATTGTTTTTACTGGAAGAGAATGTCTCCCTTCCCTCCCAGCTCTACCATGTAATTGAGTGTAGCACCTTGGATTGGACAGTTTGGTGGTTGGTCAAAACTTTTTTCATATCTTTGTTTCACTTACTGTGAATGATGAATAATTTGCATTGTTGACCAATTGAAGAATATTCAGCTATATGTACCTCTGTTCCCCTGTAAAAAAAACAAAAACCCAAGGGGTTCCCTTCAAGGAACGTAAATAGCAAATGGGCATGGTAACATGTCCCACATGCTGAACTACAACTCCAGCCAAAACACATTTGAAGTATGGCATAGATGAATATGACAGGGATGCATCTAGCATGCTGTTCAAAAAGACTGTGCCAACTCACATCTCTTTCTTTTGTGTACTGTGGCACATAATGTACTGAGTTGGGCATCACATGGGTGCCTTTATATGCCTACACACTGGTGAAAGGTCAGGTTTGTTTTGTGTCATGCCATTACTCATCACTGTGTTGAGACTAATGCGCTCTCTGTTCTGTACTCTTTTGTTGGCCTCTGCTTCCCGTTGACAATGGCCTTGTTCTGGATAAAACACTTGTGTTTACCCTCCTTGTTTATCTGTGGGTCAGTGGTTGTCAAGCTGGTGGAAAGTGATAGGGTTTTCCTTTCCTGGTCTTAGTGAAGTGATATTGTTTTATAGGGTCTGGAACTGTTACTCTCTGTATAGCTGAGAGTTTCTGTTGTTGTGCCAAGGTCTTTTACAAACTCTTTATAGAAGAGTTATATCTCAAATTCCATAAACAATTTCTCAATAACTATCTAGGATCAGTTGGGGAACACGCCTCTTTTTTTGTTATTAAGCCTGCATGTTCACATCTGTTTTGATCTACATTTACATTACATTTAAGTCATTTGGCAGACGCTCTTATCCAGATCTCACAGACTTATCCCCTGTGCATTTACACATAGCCTACTATGGAGGGGACTAATGTAGACCCAAGTTAGGTGTCTCTAAGACTTTCAGTGATGTGACCATCTCTTTTCCCCTGTGCAGGAGAGGATAGGCTGGAGGAAGGAGGCCTTCCACCTGCTGGTGTTTGCCACAGACGATGTGCCTCACCTGGCCTTGGACGGTAAGCTGGGAGGGCTGGTCCAGCCCCATGATGGGGAGTGCCACATGAATGAGAAGAATGAGTACAGTGGCTCCACCAACATGGTAAGACAAGAGTCATGGTTACCATAGATCTACAACATCACTGTCATTATAACATGGTTACCATAGAGCTACAACATCACTGTCATTATAACATGGTTACCATAGAGCTATAACATCACTGACATCATTATAACATGGTTACCATAGAGCTACAACATCACTGTCATTATAACATGGTTACCATAGAGCTAGGACATCACTGACATCATTATAACATGGTTACCATAGAGCTATAACATCACTGACATCATTATAACATGGTTACTATAGAGCTATAACATCACTGACATCATTATAACATGGTTACTATAGAGCTATAACATCACTGACATCATTATAACATGGTTACTATAGAGCTATAACATCACTGACATCATTATAACATGGTTACTATAGAGCTATAACATCACTGACATCATTATAACATGGTTACTATAGAGCTATAACATCACTGACATCATTATAACATGGTTACTATAGAGCTATAACATCACTGACATCATTATAACATGGTTACTATAGAGCTATAACATCACTGACATCATTATAACATGGTTACCATAGAGCTATAACATCACTGTCATTATAACATGGTTACTCTAGAGCTATAACATCACTGTCATTATAACATGGTTACCATAGAGCTATAGCATCACTGACATCATTATAACATGGTTACTATAGAGCTATAACATCACTGTCATTATAACATGGTTACTATAGAGCTATAACATCACTGTCATTATAACATGGTTACTATAGAGCTATAACATCACTGTCATTATAACATGGTTACCATAGAGCTATAGCATCACTGACATCATTATAACATGGTTACTATAGAGCTATAGCATCACTGACATCATTATAACATGGTTACCCTAGAGCTATAGCATCACTGACATCATTATAACATGGTTACCCTATAGCTGTAACATCACTGACATCATTATAACATGGTTACCCTAGAGCTATAGCATCACTGACATCATTATAACATGGTTACCCTATAGCTGTAACATCACTGACATCATTATAACATGGTTACCCTAGAGCTATAGCATCACTGACATCATTATAACATGGTTACCCTATAGCTGTAACATCACTGACATCATTATAAAATGGTTACTATAGAGCTATAGCATCACTGACATCATTATAACATGGTTACTATAGAGCTATAGCATCACTGACATCATTATAACATGGTTACCCTAGAGCTATAGCATCACTGACATCATTATAACATGGTTACCCTATAGCTGTAACATCACTGACATCATTATAACATGGTTACCCTAGAGCTATAGCATCACTGACATCATTATAACATGGTTACCCTATAGCTGTAACATCACTGACATCATTATAACATGGTTACCCTATAGCTGTAACATCACTGACATCATTATAACATGGTTACTATAGAGCTATAGCATCACTGACATCATTATAACATGGTTACCCTATAGCTGTAACATCACTGACATCATTATAACATGGTTACTATAGAGCTATAGCATCACTGACATCATTATAACATGGTTACTATAGAGCTATAGCATCACTGACATCATTATAACATGGTTACCCTATAGCTGTAACATCACTGACATCATTATAACATGGTTACCCTATAGCTGTAACATCACTGACATCATTATAACATGGTTACTATAGAGCTGTAACATCACTGACATCATTATAACATGGTTACCCTAGAGCTATAGCATCACTGACATCATTATAACATGGTTACCCTATAGCTGTAACATCACTGACATCATTATAACATGGTTACCCTATAGCTGTAACATCACTGACATCATTATAACATGGTTACCCTATAGCTGTAACATCACTGACATCATTATAACATGGTTACCCTAGAGCTATAACATCACTGACATCATTATACCATGGTTACCCTATAGCTGTAACATCACTGACATCATTATAACATGGTTACCCTATAGCTGTAACATCACTGACATCATTATAACATGGTTACCCTAGAGCTGTAACATCACTGACATCATTATACCATGGTTACCCTAGAGCTATAGCATCACTGACATCATTATAACATGGTTACCCTATAGCTGTAACATCACTGACATCATTATAACATGGTTACTATAGAGCTATAGCATCACTGACATCATTATAACATGGTTACCATAGAGCTATAACATCACTGACATCATTATAACATGGTTATTATCCACATTGCCATTGTGATATATTGCTTGGGTTATTCAATAGATATTGAAATGCTCTACTCAAGCGGCACCTCTCAAGAATGGACTTTGCTTTGAGGTAAAGATAACTTCTCAGGCGCATTTTCCGCCGCTGGTCTGATTCTTTGACGACCAGAGCCGAGCTACGTTTCTAAAAGGAAGAATGCAGTGTATTCTTTGAAGTATACTGGTTTGCTGAGTCTGCCTGGCTCTGCTTCTGCTGGAGCTCCTGCTTACTTTATTGGGAACTTACTTCATGTCTTATTGCAGCTGCTTATCTCCTGACAGCCATAGGAAGTGCAAGTTGAAAGCTGTAATTATCTCAGGGAAAGTTCACATAGAAGTTAATTTAGACAACAGTTAGGCTGAGAGCTCAGCAATGGCCCCATGTGGCTCAGTTGGTCGAGCATGGCACTTGCAACGCCAGCATTGTGGGTTTGATTCCCACAGGGACAAGTACGATAATGCATGCACTCACTACTGTAAGTCGCTGTGGATAAGAAACTACTAGAATGTTAAATGTCTTGAGAGAGGACATAAAGAAACTACTAGAATGTTAAATGTCTTGAGAGAGGACATAAAGAAACTACTAGAATGTTAAATGTCTTGAGAGAGGACATAAAGAAAGATAATTTTGTTCATTTAGTTTGATTTAAACAAAGATATATTAATGCACACAGTTTGAGTTTACATAGCTATCGCTATTTGTCCAAAGAGCTAATGTAATGAAAACATAATTAACATCATGTGAATTTCAATCAATCCAACTCAATAATATGAAAATTGGCTAAGTGAATAAAAATATTCTGGTATTCGGGTGGTTTCTCCCGGAATCGCTAAATGTTTCTATAGTTATTTGCTCTGTCATTGGATGCTCTGGGCATTGTAGTCATGTTACATCTGATCGCATTAAGTTCAGTGGAGGTACTCCAACACAAATCCAAAGAATTCACCATCCGTGGATCCTCAGCAACAGGCTAAGTAGGGTTCTCCTCTTTCATCTGACTGTGGGACGAAAGGAATACGCACTTCCTAGAACAGAGCTCTGTTTTTCAGGGAAACCGTTGAACTGGAGAAGGTGCAGAGGCAAATGTTTGTCACAGTCCATTTCAAGTGTAACTCTCACTGTTGACTGATTTGGATGTACACTATGACAAAGGCTTACTGAAGCCAAAAATCTCAAATCTGATTGTGAGAAAGGGATTATTTATTCAATGCTTAAACATTTTCACTCATTCATACCTTCACTATAGCGAACATTTGACTTAAGTGGAAGTTAGGATTCACATTTTAATGCACAACTCTAGTGCAGAGCTGTAAGTTCATAGGTCTAAACCACTTCAGTGTTCTTTGTCCTTTCTGCTGGCGAGAAAGGAAATGTCAGGGACTCTAACGTAAACACCACACTGTTAATCAGGGGAGCAATCGCTTCTCTTCACTAACTTCCTGACGGGGTGAGATGGAAGCTAAACTATTGAGAACTTTAAAGAAATGTCTCTAACATAAGATTTCCCCGTGTTTCTATGTATCCGTGTCTCTGTAGGACTACCCCTCTCTGGCTCTACTAGGAGAGAAGCTGGCTGCAAACAACATCTATCTCATCTTCGCGGTGACAAAAAGGCTGTATGTCATTTACAAGGTATACATTTTTTATTGAATTCTATGTTCAGTATTGAGGTTAGCTGTGTGTTTGGTGTTTATGGTGTGTACTGTTTGGTGTGTACAGTTTGGTATGTATAGGGGCCTTTATTGTGTGAATTCCTGCAAATATTTGTTTATTTAATAACATTTCTCCTATCTTGTGTTTATGCAGAATTTCACAGCACTGATACCTGGAACCACAGTGGAGATTCTGGATCAGGACTCCAAGAACATCATACAACTCATCGTTAACGCCTACAATGTAAGTAAAGGAGGGTTCTCTTCAATTTGGAGCACAGATTGTGTGTGCTTTAGAAGAAAAGAGTCTCCCCTGTCCTCTTTTGAAATTAATGTTGGTTGAAAACATTTTGAAACTGAGGGGAAAAGACAGGTATTCCCTGAACTTGTTGCTTTTCCTTTTTGTGCCCTACTGACCGTGACCCTGGTCTCTAGAGGAGAAGAGGAAGTATTGAATGTTCATGTTTTAGCATTAAAGATGGATACCCTCCCCCAGCCCTTCTATTTAGTGTGGGGTTCTGGGGGTTTACTTCTGTCACACGCTACAGCCCTGTGTCTGTAACTCTGCACTAGTCTAGCACTTTATGGTCACAGAACAAGAAGCAGGTTTATGGCCCAAATCCCGAGACTGAGACCCTCCTGTTTCTCCCCAATCCACCACACAGGAAATAGATTCCAGCATTCCAGTACTTTGAAGGAAGGATTCTGGAGGAGCTGAAAGGCATCCACATTCTTGTGTATTTTTTAATTCTTGTGTATTTTAATCCATGAGTCAATTTAAGGGACAGAAGAGAAACTCATTGTGCAGCAGGTTTAGTTTTTCCATAAGGTTGATAAATATTTGTCCTGGCAACATTGCTGAGATGGTTCTAATTGAGGTCACTGCTATGCTGGAAAAACGGCAACAGACTGGTGTGCTAGGAGATTTGCATCTTGTCCTTGTTTAGAATTGTAATTTCATTTTCCCTTGGCTATAAGGAACAAGAAACACCACATTTTTGGAAAATATAAGACCAGAGATTTAAATCTCCACCAGACTAATTGATGGATAATGCTAAATCTATCATCTTCATTATACCAAAGTTAAGCCGGGGCTCTAATGATCTTGAATTATAATTTGACGTTAATGTTTATGATTGTCATAGCAGACACTAATCCTAATCCATTCTCAAATCATCCATCCTCCTTCCGTCTTGTATTATTGTGCTGTGGTCTGTTGACTAAAACCGGACTCTAGGTCACCGTATATCTACTTTGCCACTGTGGTTCCTGTTTGGCCATAGAAGGGATCTTAAAGCCAGTCTGATTTGAGTGGTTAGGCTACATTGCCCCAGCCCCATTTCTCAGCTTACCAAACAAAGTGGCGTTCAGGCTGTTGAAATGGCAGATTGTGTCTTTAATGCGCTGCAGGAAGGCAGTTACTGTAAATAATTCACTCTTTTGTACTAGTTGAGAGGAAACAACATTTAAGGGATGAAATAATGTCTTTCTCTGTGTATTTTGAATATTTTTTCTTGTTTTAGTCAAGTTTTCCTTAACTATTCCAATCAAGCCGTGTCATTTTTGTCAGTCAAGCATTTTACTTTCTGTGATTGAGAGGAACAACTTGCTTTTGCATAGTTAAGTACACAAGAGTTGATTCTAGAACTGGTAATTATGGCAAACAGAGTGTTGAGACTGTCAAATATGGATGACCAGCGAGCAAAGTGTTGCCTATATTCTGTACATCTATTCACTTGTCAAGATACCACAACATTGGCTTCGTAGCACGGTCTTTATTGAGGGTGGTGCGGTTTCAACGCATAAGCAATTTAGCTATTTCAACACATTTGGTTATCAGAGAAGAAAAAGTCATTCTCAGTTCATTGTGTTCTTTTCCCAATACAGGCCAAAGCAAGGCAGAGATCAATCATGGGTATCTGTCTGTCAGTCAGGCATGGTTCAATCAATCATGGGTATCTGTCTGTCAGTCAGGCATGGTTCAATCAGTCATGGGTATCTGTCTGTCAGTCAGGCATGGTTCAATCAGTCATGGGTATATGCTAGCCTGGCATGGTTCTGATAACCCTCCTGTCACAGTTCTGTAGCTGTGATGCGTTGGAGAGAACACATACTCTCGTAAAATACAGACACGGCTGGCACGTAGCGGAAAAGCCACGCTATTGTACACACACTCCGTATCCATGCCAACCGAACCGCTGTGGGGTAGGATCATAAAAGACAGAATAAACCATTATAAGCCTTGCTTAACCAAGGCATTTTATTCTCTCCTATTCTCCATGTTTCTCTCTTTTCCATCCCAACTGCTAACAGAAACAGATTGGATTACAGGCTCTTACTGGTTTCATTATAAAATGCTGAGTGGTGGTGTTTCTGAGTGGATCCAGTGGCGTGGGTACTGGAAAAATGTAACCAGGGTTGCACATTTTGGGGAATATTCAGAGGTGGAAACTTTCCTTGGGAATTAACGGGAATATATGGGAATTCATATTAATACCATTTAAATGTAGATGTTTTTTTTGCATTGGATATATTTATCATATTTATTTATTTATAACACCTTTATTTAACCAGGTAGGCAAGTTGAGATCAAGTTCTCATTTACAATTACGAACTGGCCAAGATAAAGCAAAGCAGTTCGACACATACAACAACACAGAGTTACACATGGAGTAAAACAAAACATACAGTCAATAATACAGTAGAAAAATCTATATACAAAGTCTATATACAATGTGAGCAAATGAGGTGAGATAAGGGAGGTAAAGGCAAAAACAAAAAGGCCATGGCGAAGTAAATACAATATCGCAAGTAAAACACTGGAATGGTAGATTTGCAGTGGAAGAATGTGCAAGGTAGAGATAGAAATAATGGGGTGCAAAGGAGCAAAATAAATAAATACAGTAGGGGGAGAGGTAGTTGTTTTGGCTAAATTATAGATGGGCTATGTACAGGTGCAGTAATCTGTGAGCTGCTCTGACAGCTGGTGCTTAAAGCTCGTGAGTGAGATAAGTGTTTCCAGTTTCAGAGATTTTTGTAGTTCATTCCAGTCATTGGCAGCAGAGAACTGGAAGGAGAGGCGGCCAAAGGAAGAATTGGTTTTGGGGGTGACAAGTGAGATATACCTGCTGAAGCGCATGCTACAGGTGGGTGCTGCTATGGTGACCAGCGAGCTGAGATAAGAGGGGACTTTACCTAGCAGGGTCTTGTAGATGACCTGGAGCCAGTTGGTTTGGCGACGAGAATGAAGCGAGTAACAGCCAACGAGAGCGTACAGGTCGCAGTGGTGGGTAGTATATGGGGCTTTGGTGACAAAACAGATGGCACTGTGATAGACTGCATCCAATTTATTGAGTAGGGTATTTGAGGTTATTTTGTAAATGACATCGCCGAAGTCGAGGATCTGTAGGATGGTCAGTTCTACAAGGGTATGTTTGGTGGCATGAGTGAAGGATGCTTTGTTGTGAAATAGGAAGCCATTTCTAGATTTAACTTTGGATTGGAGATGCTTGATGTGAGTCTGGAAGGAGAGTTTACAGTCTAACCAGACACCTAGATATTTGTAGTTGTCCACATATTCTAAATCAGAACCGTCCAGTGTAGTGATGTTGGGTGGGCAGGTGCAGGCAGCGATCGGTTGAAGAGCATGCATTTAGTTTTACTTGTATTTAAGAGCAATTCGAGGCCAAGGAAGAAGAGTTGTATGAATATGAAGACAGAGACATAAACCTTTTACCTTATCATAAGGAGACATAATTGCAAATGATTAAATCCTTTCAATAGAAATTTAAAAAACTATTTAGTTACAAATTGGAATTGAATTAAATGAGTTGACTCTTCACATGGGATGATTTCACTGAACAACAAAGAAAGGGAATATTGAATGATCCCCAATGATCCATCGCATCTCCCAAAAATGTTTTCAACATGCATCTGTGAAATGATAGTCTAGAAACTAAAGCTTTGGTTGTCTTCCTCTCAGGCTTCCATGTCTTCTCCTGGACCTCCTCAATGTCCACCTCTTGAACATCAGACTCTGAGGCCTCATCTTCACTGTCACTTTCCAACCTTGTTGAAGATGGCTTGTTGTCAGGCTCAAAAAGCCTCAAATTTGCCCAAACAGCTACCAATTTTTCAACCCTTGTTGGTCAGCCTATTGCGTGCTTTGGTGTGTGTGTGTGTTCCCAAACAACGACGAGTTGCGCTCTGAGGCGGCTGATGTTGGTGGGATTTGGATGATGGAGGCAACAGGGGAAAGATCCTCAGATCCACAAAGTCCCTTCCACCAGGTGGCTGATGAGATATGTTGTCACGACTGCCATATTGCATCTCTATCCCAAAGCCCTTGCTTGGAAGTGTACTTCGCCAGACTGCCAAGAACCTTGCCCTCATCCAGGCCAAGGTGGTAAGACACGGTAGTGATGACACCATTGGCCTGGTTGATATCTGTATCAGACAGGATGCTCTTGCCAGCATAATTGGGGTCTAACATGTACACTGCGTCATGTATGGGCTTCAGGCAGAAGCCTGAACATCTCTTCACGCTTTTTGATGTATTTCAGAACTGCAGTTTCCTCTGCTTGGAGCAACAGTGAAGTGGGCAGGGCAGTACGGATTTCTTCTCTTACATCTGCAAGCAGAGTCTGAACATCAGACAGGATGGCATTGTCTCCCTCAATCCGTGCAATGGTTACTGCTGTAGGTTTCAGGAGTTTCAAGTTGCTTACCACTCTCTCTCAAAATACTTCATCCAGGAGGATCCTCTTGATGGGGCTGTCCATATCGGCAGGCTGTGATATGGCCATTTCTTGGAGAGACTCCTTCCCCTCCAAGAGACTGTCAAACATGATGTCAACACCACCCCCAATGGGTGTTGCTGGGCAGCTTCAATGTGGTGCTCTTATTATTCTCACTTTGCTTGGTGAGGTAGATTGCTGCTATAACTTGATGACCCTTCACATACCTAACCATTTCCTTAGCTCTCTTGTGGAGTGTATCCATTGTTTCCAGTGCCATGATGTCCTTGAGGAGCAGATTCAATGCACGACCAGCACAGCCAATGGTTGTGATGTGAGGGTAGGACTCCTAGGACCAAGCATCCTTCATGTTCACAGCATTTTCTGTCACCAGTGCAAATACCTGCTGTGGTCTGTGGTAATTGATGACTGCCTTCAGCTCATCTGCAATGTGAGACCAGTGTGTCTGTTGTCCCTTGTGTCTGTGGTCTTGTAGAATACTGGTTGAGGGATGGAGATGATGTAGTTAATTATTCCTTGCCCACAAACATTTGACCACCCATCAGAGATGATTGCAATACAGTCTGCTTTCTCTATGATTTGCTTGACCTTCACTTGAACTCTGTTGAACTCTGCATCCAGCAAATTAGTAGATGACGCATGTCTGGTTGGAGGGATGTATGCTGGGTGAAGCACATTCAGGAATCTCTTCCAATACACAGCCTGTGAGGATCAGAGGTGAATCAGCTGCATACGGAGCAAGATATTCATCAGCATTTCTCTTGCTATGTTCCTCCATTGAGTCAAAAAAAACTAATGATTCCAGGAGAACCATGAGCTGTTAATATCGATAAGGTGTCTGATTCATCATTTTCACCTCGAATAGAAGTAGAGAGATTTTTGTCAGAGGTTGCTTGTTGTGAGCGCTGAGAGATCTTTATGCGCTTGGCCATGATTCTGCATCTTTATTGCATCCTTCAAATATGATTTGGCACAGTATTTGCAAATGTACACAGCTTTTCTTTCTACATTAGCTGGAGTGAACCGTCTCCCCACATCCGATAGTGCCTGTGTCTCCCCACATCCGATAGTGCCCGTGGCATTTTCCTGTAAAGATTAGAAAAACGTTTTTGTAAAAAAATAAAAATAAAATTCCATGTACAGATAAACATTTAAGCAGTTAGATTAAACAACTCCTTTGTAAGATACATTTTTTTTAAATGAAACATGTATGGAAACAGGTGAATTAACACTCCTCAGTTATCAGGCTCAAGCAAGCTGAAACCCACATGGTAGCAACAACTAACTAGCAGAAATTGTTAACAAGTTAGAAATTATTTAAACACACTTTGCTGTAGACTACTATTTACTAGTTAACAAAAAATGTATATCATATAAAATATATTCATCCCACCCAGTATTGTAATCAAAACTTACCAGAAAGCATGTAATCCTTGGCTCAGACAGTGTAGTAGTGTGGCCTCAATAGCATCTCAGTAGTGTGCAAGATCTTGAGAAGCAGCTGTACATGTGATGGAAGAGTGCACTGCACATGTGATGGAAGAGTGCACTGTGCATGCAGAGGTTTGCAATTCTATTGAATTGGGGATATTTTAACCATAATATGCCCCAAGACCTAAAATTGCCTTGTGTGTATCCCACAAAAAAGGTTCACTGTTATAAGCCAACCTTTTTGATGAATTTAAGCAACATTTCCAAAATTCCCGGGCTTAACTTCCCATGGAACATTTCCTGAAATTCCAGAGATTTACCGGAAAGTTTCTGACCCGTTGCAACCCTAAAAGTAACATTCAGATAGTATAGAAACCTCTGTGCCAACTCTAATATACAGAGATACTTTAACTCTCATGTGATCTATTGATTAGTCTGTGATCAGACTTGTGTTTGGATAGTTGACCAGTGAACCATCTGTCTGGTTTTCAAATAAATCAAACATTTACTACTTTGATGTAAAGGTCAAAAGTACTTATTCATAAGGGTCTGTGTTTTGGGGTTCAAGGCATATGCTTTTGTGATTTTTTTCAAGCCTCTCTCTGTGTCTGTGTCCTCCCTTCAGAACATCCGGTCCAAGGTGGAGCTGACCGTGTGGGATCAACCTGAAGACCTCAGTCTGTCCTTCACTGCCACCTGTCAGGACGGACAGCCTCTCCCAGGCCTCAGGAAGTGTGCCGACCTCAAGATTGGAGACACGGTGAGTCATACATAGGCCTCCCGGCTTTCCAAGGATTTTCGCTATGTGGCCAAGCTGGAAAATCAAAATTGGCTGTATCTTAAAAATGTATACTGAACAAAAATATAAACGCAA
The DNA here is from genome assembly GCF_036934945.1 of Oncorhynchus masou masou. Classification (NCBI taxonomy): domain Eukaryota; kingdom Metazoa; phylum Chordata; class Actinopteri; order Salmoniformes; family Salmonidae; genus Oncorhynchus; species Oncorhynchus masou. The sequence goes on along the minus strand of NC_088221.1, from coordinate 38,935,807 downwards.
CATGTGAAGTGTTGGTCCCAATTTTCATGAGCTGAAATAAAATATCCCAGAAATGTTCCATACGCACAAAAAGCTTATCTCTAAAATGTTGTGTACACATTTTTACATCCCTGTTATGAGCAAGAAATGCTTTGCCAAGATAATCCATCCACCTGACAGGTTTGGTATATCAAGAAGCTGATTAAACAGCATGATCATTACACAGGTCCAACTTGTGCTGGGGACAATTAAAAGGCTACTTTAAAATGTGCAGCTTTGTCACAACACAATGCCACCGATGTCTCAAGTTTTAAGGGAGCATGAAATTGGCATGCTGACTACAGCAATGTCCAACAGAGTTGTTGCCAGATAATTGAATGTTAATTTCTCGACCATAAGCCGTCTCCAACGTCGTTTAAGATAATTTGGCAGTACATCCAACCGGCCTCACAACCGCAGACCACATGAAACCACTTCAGCCCAGGACCTCCACATCCATCTTCTTCACCTGCGGGATCGTCTGAGGAGGGTGGGTGCTGAGGAGTATTTCTGTCTGCAATAATGCCCTTTTGTGGGGAAAAACTCATTCTGATTGGCTGGGCCTGCCTCCCCAGTGCCTGGATCTGGCTCCCAAGTCGGTGAGCCTATGTCTTCCCAGGCCCACCCATGGCTGCGCCCCTGCACAGTCATGTGAAATCTATTTCAATTGACTGATTGCCTTCTATGAATTGTAATTCAGTAAAATATTTGAAATTGTTTCATGTTGCGCTTTATATTTTTGTTCAGTATAAATTACCAGTCAAAAGTTTGGAGACACCTACTCATTCAATGGTTTTTCTTTATTTTTACTATTTTCTAAATTGTATAATAGTAATGAAGACATCAAAACTAGGAAATAACACATCTGGAATCATGTAGTAACCAAAAACGTTTTAAACAAATCCAAACATATTTTATATTCTTCAAAGTAGCCACCAATTTCCTTTATGACAGCTTTGCACACTCTTGGCATTCTCTCAACCAGCTTCACCTGAAATGCTTTTCCAACGGTCTTCAGTTCCCACATATGCTGAGCACTTGATGGCTGCTTTTTCTTCACTCTGTGGTCCAACTCATCCCAAACCACCTCAATTGGGTTGAGGTCGGGTGATTGAGGAGACCAGGTCATCTGATCCATCATTCTCCATCTTGGTCAAATAGCCCTTACACATCCTGGAGGTGTGTTGGGTCATTGTCCTGTTGAAAAACAAATGATAGTCCCACTAAGCGTAAACCAGATAGGATGGCGTATCTCTGCAGAATGCTGTGGTAGCCATGCTGGTTAAGTGTGCCTTGAATTCTCAATAAATCACTGACAGTGTCACCAGCAAAGCACCATCACACCACTTCCTCCATGCGGTGGGAACCACACATGCAGAGATCCTCTGTTCACCAAATCTGCGTCTCACAAAGATACGGTGGTTGGAACCAAAAATCTAAAATTTGGCCTCATTAGACCAAAAAGGCAGTTTTCCACAGGTCTAATGTCCATTGCTAGTGATTCTTGGCCCAAGCAAGTCTCTTCTTATTGTTGGTGTCCTTTAGTAGTGGTTTCTTTGCAGCAATTCTACCATGAAGGCCTGATTTCACGCAATGTTGAGATGTGTCTGTTACTTGAACTCTGTGAAGCATTTCTTTGGGCTGCAATTTCTGAGGATGGTAACTCTAATGGACTTATCCTCTGCTGCAGAGTTAGCTCTCTGTCTTCCTTTCCTGTGGCGGTCCTCATGAGAGCCAGTTTCATCATAGCGCTTGATGGTTTTTGCGACTACACTTGAAGAAACTTTCAAAGTTCTTGCACTGATGGGCTACTGTTTAAAACACGTGGTCAACCCTCCATCTGGAGAGATATTGGGTGTACAGGCTTTTTATCCAACCCTGCTCCTACACACCCTAGTCAGCTTATCAAAGGACTGTTGAGCAGCTGATTTGTTTTTAAATGTGTTAGAGCAGGGCTGGAGCAAAATCCTGCACATCCAGGATTCTCCTGGAGTATGGTTTGCTGCCCTGCAACATTATAATTACTTTACAACCAAATACTTTTTATGTCTTTATAAAATGGACTCATTCAATGGACGGGATCCAATTGCTAAGGGGGGCAGCTTCAAAGCAAGGTAGCTAACTAAGACGTTTATCTATTTGTAAGGATAATATATTCAGGGTTGATTACAGAACGATGTACAGTACAGTGCATTCATCTTAAGATAGCTAGGTGGGACAACCACATATCACAGTCATTGTAAGTACGTTTTTCCTCAAAGTAGCTGACAGTAAAGTCATGTGAGAGAACATTTTTGGAAGCTGATTTACTGCATTTCTACACAATAAAACAATTCTAAAATGCTATTTTGAGAACAGCGAACACAAATGATGATGATGATGTGTAGCCTAACGGGTGCGCAATGATGTGCCAAATCTTGATTTAGAGCATTATTATTAAAGGGAAAGCATTAGAATAAGGCGGAGCCGATCCGTCGTCAGTATTGTGGAATAACTTGAATGTTCAGATTTGAATGAAGAAAGCTGATCCGAGAGCAGCGCTGCCTTTCGATCCTATCAGTATCGGCACATGCCTCAATAACGCACTTAGCGAACGCTCTCTCTGCGTGGTATTTTGGAAAACGCATGTTACTTTCGTCTGTTGCAGGAAAGATGCACCGTTAAAACGCTCTTAAGCCTAAGTTCCATTGCTATTGGGAAATCTGACCCAGGTGGTTAATTGTGTTACAACATCAAATCAAATGTTGTTGTTTTTTACCTTTTATTTTACTAGGCAAGTCAGTTAAGAACAAATTCTTATTTTCAATGACGGCCTAGGAACAGTGGGTTAACTGCCTGTTCAGGGGCAGAACGACAGATTTGTAACCTAGCAGTCAACCAGAGAATTTAAGTTAAGAAAATCCCTAAAAAAGTAAGGGATAAGAATAACAAATAATTAAAGAGCAGCAGTAAATAACAATAGCAGGTCTGAGAGAGAGAGAGAGAGAGAGAGAGAGAGAGAGAGAGAGAGAGAGAGAGAGAGAGAGAGAGAGAGAGAGAGAGAGAGAGAGAGAGAGAGAGAGAGAGAGAGAGAGAGAGAGAGAGAGAGAGAGAGAGAGAGAGAGAGAGAGAGAGAGAGAGAGAGAGAGAGAGAGAGAGAGAGAGAGAGAGAGAGAGAGAGAGAGAGAGAGAGAGAGAGAGAGAGAGAGAGAGAGAGAGAGAGAGAGAGAGAGAGAGAGAGAGAGAGAGAGAGAGAGAGAGAGAGAGAGAGAGAGAGAGAGAGAGAGAGAGAGAGAGAGAGAGAGAGAGAGAGAGAGAGAGAGAGAGAGAGAGAGAGAGAGAGAGAGAGAGAGAGAGAAGAGACACAAACGACTGCAGCATAAATACTGGAGGCTTAGACAGGAGGGGTCAGGAGACACTGTGGCCCTATCCGATTATAACCCCGCCCACTTTGCCAAAGCACAGCCCCCACACCACTGGAAGCCTCTTGGACCTAGACTTGGTGCTTTGAATTCTGCATAAATACTGGAGGCTTAGACAGGAGGGGTCAGGAGACACTGTGGCCCTATCCGAATCTCAAGTCACAAAAATAAAGAATATCCTGCAACACCAGGGGCCAAAACGTTATTTGTATGTCATTTTATTGTTAGTGCATTGTTGGTTAAGGGCTTGTAAGTAAGCATTTCACCTCAAGGTCTGCACCTGTTGTATTCGGCGCATGTGACAAATAACATTTTATTCAATATATTGGCCTCAATTAGAGATTTGTACAGGATCTATTGAAACTCTTAACGTGGGGCTACTTTGCGCCAACACGCAGAGGTCCGACCCTGTGGAATTGTTCTTCCCAAAGCCCCAGTGTCTCCCCCACTCCCTTACTGATTCCTTATTTGTCTTAATTGAATGTTGGGATGGGGAGTCGGGGATGGCGGCTGAATGAATAATGGTAGTGAATGGGGGGGAATCACATCTCTCTATGGCCAGGGTGATGGGTTTAACTCTGTCTTTTGTTCTGCAGCGGGGGAATTTGCTGTGCAGGCCTCTGAGTGCCAATCTGTCCTCCTAAAGAGAACATGAAGCAGCCGAAAGCCCAGGGGCTCGTTACCGATGCATCTATCCTCGATTCCTTGCATCATCTCTACTCGCCTCCTTCTCAAATCGCATTGGAGATGCTCTAGGCTCCCTCCCCTCTGACCTTGTCCTCCATTGCCTTTTGAGAAGGAAGCGAAGAAAGAGGACATGAGGAATCAAGGAAAAACGTATTGGGAAAGTGTCCCAGGTGTCAGTCACATGGTATCTGTCCCAGATGGCACCCTATTCCCTATGTAGCACACTACTTTTCACCACGGCCCATAGTGCTCTGGTTTAAAAGTCGTGCCATTTATAGGTAATACGGTGCCATTTGGGACATAACCAGGGTCTCTTGCTGCAGCCTCGCTGCGGGGCCTGATGCTGCATGTCAATGTCCTCACAACAAGAGTTTGTTGGTGAAACCAGAGGCGATGGAAGAACAAAGATCACGTGGTAACAGAGGTGTGTTAGCCCCAGTGTAGAAAGTTAAGTCCATATCCTATTTAAGACAACACTCTCTGAAACCCTGAAGAGTACTAAATATGTCCCATACGTACAAACAGATTGTTAAGACTACACCAACACACTCCCTGTCTATCAGGCTCTGTCTCTCAGGGAGTATGTTGTTGAATGCCACGGTGAAGGAGACAAAGAACAGTCTAGAGGCATTTTAATCGCATACTGCAGGACATTTCTCCTTAGTAACAATGATCTCTCAAATGTGAAGACAACTTCTTCAGGGTTAGGAGAATCTAATAGAATTTACCACATATAATTTTGTCTTGAAATTCACAGAGTACTATCAAATGTCATTGTCAAAGATGAGAATAGTTTTCCCCTGAGTAAAGGAGATTGTCCTGCTGGGCTACCATTTACAACATAAAAATTAGTGTGTTTTGGCAGCCAGCGTATCACAGCTGTATCAACTTTTGCTCATGCATGCAAGCACACACACACCGCATCTGCTCCCCCCCCCCTCCCCCACACACACACTTTATTTCTCTCAACCTCTGAGCTAACAGGCCAACTGTGTTACGCAGTCAACTCTTTCATTGAGACAGACTCAATGAAATAATCATCTGCTGCTCCCTCCACTTCTCTATTCCAGCCCTCTCTCCCAATCACAGCAGTGATGTCCTGTGATTTGCAGATGGCACTGACAGATATGGCAGCTCTGCTTCTAGCTCCTAAGCAACTTTAGGAGCTATTTTATTTTTTGTGTTATTTCTTACATTATTAGCCCAGAATTTGTTTTGTGTTATTACATACAGCCAGAAATCACTTTTGGATATCAGCAGCGGTAACTCACCAGCATTACGACCAGGAGTGCGACTTTCCTGAGTTGGATCCTTTGTTCGTACCCCGCAGGGCAATTGAACTTGTTCCAGAGGCTGCTCCGAAACATCGCTGGCGGGGAAGATGTATTCAGAGTGGACTTCTAGTCCGACTCGAGAGGCATGCACACCATCCACCACTTTCGAGTATATTACTCGCGGGTGTTGAGTCTCTGGATAATAAAGTGGATGAGCTCAGGGCGAGGATACTCAGTTAGACGGGAACATGGCTCTCTCAGGATGTACTGTCCCTGTCCATACAGCCATCTGGGTTCTCAGTACATCGCGCAGACAGGAATAAATAACCCTCCGGGAAGAAGGAAGGTGGGGGTGTATGTTTCATGATTAACTACTCATGGTGTGATTGTGATAACGTACCGAAACTCAAGTCCTTCTGTTCACCCACCCTATAATACCTCACATTCAAATGCTGACCGTATTACCTCCCAATAGAATTCTCTTCGGTTATAGTCACAGCCGTGTATATTCCCCCTCAAACCGATACCACGACGGCCCTCAAAGAACTACACTGGACTTTATGCAAACTGGAAACCACATATCCTGAGGATGCATTTGTTATAGCTGGGGATTTTAACAAAGCAAATTTGAGGAAAATGCTATCGAAGTTCTACCAACATCTTGACTGTAGTACTCACGCTGGTAAAACATTGGACCACTGCTACTCAACTTTTAGAAAATGCCTACAAGGCCCTCTCCCGCATTCCCTTCCTATAGGCAGAAACTTAAACAGGAGGTACCTGTGCTAAGGTCTATTCAACGCTGGTCTGACCAATATCCATGCTTAAATATTTTTTTCATCACACACACTGGGATATGTTCCAGTAGCCTCTAAGAATAACATCGACGGATACAGTGACTGAGTTCATCAGGAAATGTATATGGGATATTGTACCCACTGTGACTATTAAAACCTACCCAAACCAGAAACCGTGGCAGCATTCGCACAAAACTGAAAGCGCGAACCACTACATTTAACCATCGTAAGGTGACTGGGAATATGGCCAAATACAAACAGTGTAGTTATTCCCTCCGTAAGGCAATCAAACAGACAAAACGTCAGTACAGAGACACAAAGTGGAGTCACAATTCAACAACATGAGACGTATGTGCCAGGGTCTACAGACAATCACGGACTACAAAGGGAAAACCAGCCACGTTGCGGACAGATGTCTTGCATCCGGACAAGCTAAACTCATTCTTCGCCCGCTTTGAGGATAACACATTGGACTGTGGGCTCTCCTTCTCTGTGTCCGACATGAGTGAGACATTTAAGCATGTTAACCCTCGCAAAGCTGCCGGCCCAGACGGCATCCTTACCCTACGGACATATTCAATGAATCCCTATCCCAGTCTGCTGTCCCCACACGCTTTAAGATTGGCACCATTGTTCCTGTTCCCAAGAAAGCCAATGTAACTGAACTAAATGACTATCGCCCTGTAACTCTCACTTCTGTAATCATGAAGTGCTTTGACAGACTAGTCAAGGATCATATTACCTCCACCCTAACTGTCACCCTTGACCCACTTCAATTTTCTTACCACCCCAATAGGTCCACAGACGATACAATCGCCATCACACTGCCCTATCTCATCTGGACAAGAGGAATACGTATGTGAGAATGGTGTTCATCGACTAGAGCTCAGCATTTAACACCATAGTACCTTCCAAACTCATCATTAAGCTGGAGTCCCTGGGTCTTGACCCTACCTTGTGCAACTGGGTCTTGGACTTCCTGACGGGCCGCCCCCAGGTGGTGAGGGTAGGAAACAACATCTCCACTGCGCTGATCCTCAACACTGGGGCCCCACAAGGGTGCGTTCTCAGCCCCCTCCTGTTCACCCACGACTGCGTGGCCATTCACACCTCCAACTCAGGTTTGCAGACGACACAATAGTGGTAGGCTCGATTGCCAACAGCGACGAGACAGCCTACAGGGAGGAAGTGAGGGCCCTCTGAGTGTGGTGTCAGGAAAATAACATCTCACTCAATGTCAGCAAAACAAAAGAGACGATCGTGGACTTCAGGGAACAGCAAAGGGAGCACCCCCTATCCACATCGACGTGACAGCAGTGGAGAAGGTGGAACGTTTTTCACACTGCCTTATCCCATCTGGACAAGAGGAATACCTATGTAAGAATGCTGTTTACTGACTATAGCTCAGCATTCAACACCATATTACCCTCCAAGCTCATCATTAAGCTTGGGGCCCTGGGCCTGAACCCTGCCCTGTGCAACTGGGTCCTGGACTTCCTGACGGGTCGACCCCCAGGTGGTGAAGGTAGGAAACAACACCTCCACTTCGCTGATCCTCAACACTGGGGCCCCACAAGGGTGCGTGCCTAGCCCCCTCTTGTACTCCCTGTTCACCCATGACTGCATGGCCTGGCACATCTCAAACGCAACAGAACTAGGCCTGATTACCAACAATGACGAGACAGCTTACAGGGAAGAGGGGAGTGCCCTGGGAGACTGGTGCCAGGAAAATAAATAACCTCTCACTCAACGTATCATGGACAGGAAACATCAGAGGGAGCATGCCCCTATCCACATCGATGGGACCGCAGTGGAGAAGGTTGAAAGCTTTAAGTTCCTTGGCGTACACATCACTGATGATCTGAAATGGTTCATCCACACAGACAGTGTGGTGAAGAAGGCGCAACAGTGCCTCTTCAAACTCAGGAGGCTGAAGACATTTGACTTTGCCCCTAAAACCCTCACAAACTTTTAGAGATGCACAATTGAGAGCATCCTGTCGGGCTGTATCACCACCTAGTACGGAAATTGCACCGCCCGCAGTGGCAGGGCTCTCCATAGGGTGGTGTAGTCTGCCAAACGCATCACAGGGGGCAAACTGAATACTGAAAACAGCTCTTGTCTCAAAGCCACCAGACCTGTTAAATAGCCATCACTAGCCGGCTTCCACCCGGTTAAGCAATCCTGCACCTTAGAGGCTGATGCCCTATATACAGTTGAAGTCAGAAGTTTCATACACCTTAGCCAAATGCATTTAAACTCAGTTTTTCACAATTCCTGACATTTAATCCTAGTAAAAAGTCAGTTCGGATCACCACTTTATTTTAAGAATGTGAAATGTCAGAATAATGATAGAGAATTATTTATTTCAGCTTTTATTTCTTTCATCACATTCCTAGTGGGTGGGGAATTTTACAAACAATCAATTAGTATTTGGTAGCATTACCTTTAAATAGTTTAATTTGGATCAAACGTTTCGGGTAGCCTTTCACAAGCTTCCCACAATTTCTCCTGACAGAGCTGGTGTAACTGAGTCAGGTTTGTAGTCCTCCTTGCTCGCACATGCTCTTTCAGTTCTGCCCACAAATATCTATAGGATTGAGGTCAGGGCTTTGTGATGGCCACTCCAATACCTTGACTTTGTTGTCCTTAAGCCGTTTTGCCACAACTTTCAAAGTATGCTTGGGGTCAGTGTCCATTTGGAAGACCCATTTGCGACAAAGCTTGTCTTGAGATGTTGCTTCAATTTATCCACATAATTTCCCTCCCTCATGATTCCATCTATTTTGTGAAGTGCACCAGTCCCTAATGCAGCAAAGCACCCCCACAACATGATGCTGCCACCCCCATGCTTCACGGTTGGGATTGTGTTCTTCGGCTTGCAAGCCTCCCCCTTTTTCCTCCAAACATAACGCTGGTCATTATGGCCAAACAGTTCTATTTTTGTTTCATCAGACCACAGGACATTTCTCCAAAAGTACGATCTTTGTCCTCATGTGCAGTTAATACAGGTATTGAGTGGAGAACAGGAGGGCTTCTTAAAGAAAAACTAACAGGTCTGTGAGAGCCGGAATTCTTACTGGTTGGTAGGTGATCAAATACTTACGTCATGCAATAAAATGCAAATGAATTACTTAAAAATCATTCAATGTGATTTTCTCGGATTTTGTTTTAGATTTCGTCTCTCACAGTTGAAGTGTACCTATGATAAAAATTACAGACCTCTACATGCTATGTAAGTAGGAAAAACTGCCGATTTCGCAGGTTCTCCCCACGGTATATATTTCCATTCTTTTACTTTTAGATCTGTGTGTATTGTGAATTGTTTTTAGATACTACTGCACTGTTAGAATACTACTGCGCTGTTGGAGCTAGGAACACAAGCATTTCACTATCTAACATCTACACTAACATCTGCTAAATATGTGTATGTGACCAATAGACTTTGATTTGATTTGGTTCCCTAATAACATCTGCTAAATATGTGTATGTGACCAATAGACTTTGATTTGATTTGGTTCCCTGTCTTTTTACTCCAGCAGCTTTATCTCATAGCTACTAGTTTCCCTAATGAGCCAGTGTTTGAATGAGCTAAGTTCCTCGTGACTCACATGTCCCCTAAATCTCATTACCTCGTTAGGAAGAGGACTAGCTGTAGTGGATGAAGAAGAGAGACGGGCCGACAGACTTTCTCCTGCAGTCTGGTGTAGTGCTCCTTCCCTGATCTGGATCCACTGGGACGCGGATGAGTGGCTCCCAAAGATGGCGCCGTACTGGATGTCCGCCGTTTTGCAAGCTCCTCTTTCCTCTATTCCTCCATTCTACTGGCTACTAGTCACTCAATAATAAGATGGATGACCTCCGATCGTGGATTTGCTACCAACGGGACTCTCAACGGGACTCTCAAAACTGCATTATTCTATGCTTTTAAAAAACATTGGTGTCGGACAAGATACTCCCCCATGGCTATTTAACTCAATGGATTCTCCATTCATCGGGAGGACAGGACAGTGGAGTCGGGGACATTGGGGGAGGGGGGGTTCCTCTACATATCACCAACTGGTGTGATAACTCCAGCGTGGTGGAAGTGTCGACCCACTGTTCACCTGTCTTGGAATACCTGATGGTCAAATGCTGACCCTTCCCTCACAGAGTTTTTAGTTGTTATCATGACTTGCATACATTCCACCTCAGGACAAGAAAAATAACAAGCTGGCACTTAATGAACTGTACAAGGCTATAAACAAGCAAGAAAATCTACATCCAGAAGCTGCCTTTCTGGTTGCCGGCGACTTTAATTCCGCATCACTGGGACTAGTGATGCCCAACTTCCATCAATACATCTCCAACGCCACTAGGGGCGATAAAGTCCTAGACCACTGTTATTCTACCCATAAGCAAGCATACAAGGCCCTCCCTCGTCCGGCATTCGGCAATTCAGATCATGACTCCCTACTCCTGCTTACTGTTTACTAGCAGAAACTCAAACAGGAAGTACCCGTGACTCGCTCCGTTGAGGAATGATCACCAGAATCTGAGATTATCCTAAAGGACTGCTTTGCTACCGTTGATTGGAATATGTTTAGAGACTCTGCCGATAACATTGACATGCTAACCACCTCTGTCACCAAAGCAAAGTCATCAAACGTGAGAAAGGACAATATAGGAATAAGGTGGAATCATACTACACAGCCTCCGACGCCCACCGCATGTGGCAGGGGCTACAGTCCACTACAGTCCATTACAAAGGAAGAGGACTGTATGCACGCGTGGACAACAACAACATCGTGCCGGGTGTGAGGACCATCACTGACTTAGAGGATTGGGTGATCTCGCTCTCTGTGGCTGACGTGAGGAAGGTCTTTAAACAGGTCAACACTTGCAAGGCCGCGGGGCCCGATGGTATTCCAGGGCCTCATTCTCAGAGCTTGTGCAGAACTGCTAGCAAGCATATTCATGGTGATTTTCAACCTGTTTATCTTATATCCTGTTGCCTAGTCACCTTACCCTTATACATATCTACCTCCATCACCCCTGAACATTGTAAATATGGTATTGGAACTGACCCTGTATATAGTATGCTTACATACATATCTACCTCCATCACTCCAGTATTCCTGCACATTGTAAATATGATATTGGAACTGACCCTGTATATAGTATACTTACTCCTATACATATCTACCTCCATCACTCCAGTATTCCTGCACATTGTAAATATGATATTGGAACTGACCCTGTATATAGTATGCTTACTCCTATACATATCTACCTCCATCACTCCAGTATTCCTGCACATTGTAAATATGATATTGGAACTGACCCTGTATATAGTATGCTTACTTACCTACTTACTTACTGACTTACTGTGTTCTTCATATTTCTTTTTTTCCGGTCTTACATTGTTATTGATTGTTAGGTTTTGAGTTTGCAAGAAAGGCTTTTCACTGTACTTAAACGTTGAGTGAACCTTCTCAGACATTGAACGTCTTCTAGTGCTGCATGTGTTACTCTCATATTGTTGGCCATATTGTGTAGATTAGTTTTCCTCCTTGCTGAACTTTGGTGATTAAAGGAACCATGCTTATCCAGAGATATGTTTTGGTTGAACGTATTGAAAAGTCAACCACATTTCTTATGGGTTCTATTAGATGTTATTGAAGTCGGTCCTCATTTGTTTTGTCTGTTTGTTTCGTTTGGCCTCTGGCACTTTAGAACACAGTCCAAGGTTTCATGGAAGGTGGTGATATGAAGCTGACATGCATTCTGTCGTTTTGTAGATTTCTGGTAATATTTATTTAACAAGGGGGAATTCACGCCAGTATGCCATCTAAATGGAATGAAACCACAAAGATTAACATTCTGCCTCATCTACAACAGGCAGTGTGTGGATGGTAGCTGTGCAGTTCAGCTACACATTCACGGACACACACACACACTGGAGATGTTTGCTGTGCAGTTCAGCTACACACACACACACACACACACACACACACACACACACACACACACACACACACACACACACACACACACAAAAGATGGTTTCTGTGCAGTTCAGCTACATACACACACACACACACACACACACACTAGAGATGGTTGCTGTGGCAGTTGAGGTACAGAGAGACAAACACTAACCCTGCACAGTAACAGTTCATGTTGAGACAGGCCATGCTAAAGGGAGGGTGGTGTTTCTCTCTTGTTCAGACTTCCTTCCTAAGAGCAATCAAATGGATGGAGGTCCTGTTCTGTCTGTGTCATCTGCTCAAATTGGCTGATTAATCAACTTTTATTTATTTTATTTTACCTTTATTTAACCAGGCAAGTCAGTTAAGAACAAATTCTTATTTTCAATGACAGCCTAGGAACAGTGGGTTAACTGCCTTGTTCAGGGGCAGAACGACAGATCTGACTCAGCCACATCAACTCTTCTCTGAACTCTATCCGCCCTCTCTATCTCTTTATCTTGCTCTTCCCCTTTCCCTCTGAACTTGCTGTCTCTGTCTCAGTGTGTGTCTCTGTGTTGGTGTGTGTCTGAGTTAATTAAGTCCACATGTATAAAAAACATTTTGCAGGTCATATGTAATACACAGTCCTGTCCCAGCCAAGCCTAATGAAAGCAGAATAGGTTCTGAGTCATATGGAGGAAGATAATGAAAATGTAATGGTTCCAGGTCAAGGTGACCATTTTTAAAAATCCACTTATGAATAATAGTCACTATTACATTGTTTTTTTGTAAGGCCCAACTCCTTGATTGAGAAGTGTTCTCAAATTGTGGCACATTTTTTTTCTCTAGTCCAGTCCATATACTGACCCTGTTGTACTGTTCTTCTTTCTTCCAGGTGTCCTTCAACGTGAGTATAGACGCCAGAGGCTGCCCCGCCCCAGGTACCCAGCAGAGTTTCACCATCAAGCCTGTGGGCTTCAAGGATCGTCTGGAGGTGTCTGTGGACTACCGCTGTGCCTGTGGCTGCACCGACCAGACCCAGGCTAACAGTACCCACTGCAGCTCCATTGGACAGTACACCTGTGGTATCTGCCGCTGTGACCCGGGCTACCTGGGTGCCCGCTGTGAGTGCCAGGAGGGTGAGGCTGGCAGCATGTACCTGAGTGCCTGCAGGCAGGCTGAGGGGATGCAGATATGTGGTGGGAGAGGGGAGTGCAGCTGTAACCAGTGCCTCTGCTATGAGTCAGAGTTCGGGAAGATCTACGGGACCTTCTGCGAGTGTGACGACTTCTCCTGCGCTCGGCACAAGGGCATCCTCTGCTCGGGTATGTGTGCATGTATTACAAAGGAAATTAGTATCCTGACAAACAGTAGTGCTTCATACAGTACTTGATATATGTGCAGAAAGAAACCCTGAACAAACCTTCCAAGAGCCTTACATGTGTGGTTATTTAGGGTGTGTCTAAGTTGGCTTGTGCTTTCATGTTGATGCAAAGTTAATGTTTTACTATCTTATCTTTCTCTGGCCTGTGTTTTCTTGGCTTTAACACTGAGTGCTCTAGAACCCAGGAGAGTTGTGGTGGGTGTGTGCAGGATTCAGGAATACTTTCTACTACCAGAACCAGAGCTGAAAGATCCATTTTGTGTTCCGTTCTTAACAAAACTATTCTCCTCCATCCACCAACATTCTCCTCATCTTTCTTTCATTATTTTTGTTCCCCAGAGCATAAATTTACTCTTTTGATTTAAAGATGCATGCCCTGATGTCAACCACAAATGATGTCAAATTTTCTCCATCCTGAAGGTCCTGCTTAAAGCCCATGCATTAGATGTCTGTTACACTGGTCAGCAGGCAGGCAGGGTTGCTAGCTGGGCGTGTAACTGACTGAGTGACACACTAAACAGGTTGTCCTATTACGATTCCCAGAACATCAGGTCCAGTCCAAGCAGCCTCTGTGCATTTTGGGTCGAGACCTGCTGGATGTTGGCCCAGGCCCCCTGGTTTACCAAATCACAGAGAGAGCTTTGTAACAGAGGCCTCGCTCAGTGCTTTGTGTATTCCCAAATACTGTGGGGGTTATACCCAGTTAAAGTGCCTTGTTTAATTTATTCAGCAGAGGCGAATACACAATGGCCATTTGTTGATTGTCGGTCGGACCATAAGCAGGCCCTCTGGGTAGCATGTAAACTGGGATGGGGGGGTATCTAAATGTTAACAGTCCAGTACGCTCTGTGGTCCCCCACACTCTCTCTCTCTGTCGCTCTCACACACACACACACACACACACTTCTCCTCTTCTCTGTTCATGGTTCTCAATCTATAATGAGTTCCAAATGATTCAGAATGATAGTCCTCTCCCACACTTCTCTGGCATGGTTACTTAATCGCTGAAGAGTATAAACACTAAACAATGTTGGAAAAATATTCTGTGTACCAGCACTGGTCTCCTAAACCCACAGATGGTTATGGGAAGGTTCTGCCTGCTCTGTAGCGAGTCCCATTCCCCTCCTGTTAAATGCTTTACAACAGCATTGTACACAGTTTAGATTTGTTAATGCTGCGCTGATAAAAGCTAATTTGCTAAGCTGTGCTGTGTAGTGTTGAGAAAAGCACGCTGGTTTGGATTGAACTGCCGTAGGATCCAGACTGGTGCGGTGTCCAAATTGGTGCAGTGTCCTGGATGGGTTCTCTTTTCTAGCTCAATGCATTTTAATTCTGCCAGCCTTTTGCATCATTACAGCGAGGGCTGAAAGGCATCTGGAAGGGAATCTTGTTGTTTTTGAAACAGTACTGCACCACCTTATCAGTATAATGGAGCAGTAGGTACCAGCTTTATTGATCTGACACCGCTATTTGGGCAGAACTCACCTGTGTCGGTATTGAACATTAAATAGGTATTTGTAGGAACCACTGTTAGTATTTTTTTAAAGCGGCAGGCAGCCTAGTGGTTAGAGTGTTGTGCCAGTAACCGAAAGGTTGCTAGATCGAATCCCCGAGCTGACAAGGTAAAAATCTGTCGTTCTGCCCCTGAACAAGGCAGTTAACCCAATGTTCCTAGGTTGTCACTGTAAGTAAGAATGTGTTCTTAAGTGACTTGCCTAGTTCAATAAAAGGTTAAAATAGTATTGATGAATGAGTGTTCGCAGGTGACGGGCTCTTTCTTAAATATCTTAAAATCTCTTAAATCAAATTTGATTTGTAACGTGCCGAATACAACAGATGTAGATCTTATCGTGAAATGCTTATTTAGAAGCCCTTGCAGTTCAAGAAATAGAGTTATATATTTACTAAATAAACTAAAGTAAAAAAAAAAAAAAAGTAAAATCAAAATGTAACACAAAAAAATGACCATAACAATAATGAGTCTAAATGCAAGGGGTACCGGTACCGAGTCAATGTGCGGGAGTACAGGATGGTCGAGGTAATTTGTAAAGTGACTATGCATAGATAATAAACAGCGAGAAACCCAGCCTGAAACCCCAAACAGCAAGCAATGCAGGTGTAGAAGCATGGTGGCTCGGGAAAAACTCCCTAGAAAGGCCTGAACCTAGGAAGAAACCCAGAGAGGAACCAGGCTATGAGGGGTGGCCAGTCCTCTTCTGGCTGTGCCGGGTGGAAATGATAACAGAACATGCCCAAGGTGTTCAAATGTTCATAGATGACCAGCAGGGTCAAATAATAATAATCACAGTGGTTGTAGAGGGTGCAAAAGGTCAGCACCTCAGGAGTAAATGTCAGTTGGCCTTTCATAGCCAATCATTCAGAGTATCTCTACCGCTGCTGCTGTCTCTAGAGAGTTGAAACAGCAGATCTGGGACATGGTAGCACGTCTAGTGAACAGGTCAGGGTTCCACAGCCACAGGCAGAACAATAGCATGACCAGGTGGACTGGGGAGAGAAAGGAGTCATCAGGCCAGGTAGCCCTGAGGCATCGTCCTAGGGCTGTGAGTGATTCAATCTTAGTCTGATTCAATCTTAGTCCTGTATTGACGCTTTGCTTGTTTGATGTTTCATCTGAGGGCATAGCGAGATTTCTTAAAAGCGTGTGCCGCTCCTTGAAAACGTCAACTTTAGCCTTTAGCTCGGTGCGGATGTTGCCTGTAATCCATGGCTTATGGTTGGGATATGTACGTACGTACTGTCACAGAGGGGATGATGTCATCGATGCACTTATTGATGAAGCCGGTGACTGAGGTGGTATACTCCTCAGTGGCATTGGATGAATTCCGGGAACATATTCCGGTCTGTGCTAGCAAAACAGTCCTGTAGTGTAGCATCCGCATCATCTGACCATTTCCATATTGAGCGAGTCACTGGTACTTCCTGCTTCAGTTTTTGCTTGTAAGCAGGAATCAGGAGGATAGAATTATGGTCAGATTTGCCAAATGGAGGGGAAAGTGAAGGTGGACAAGTTTTTTTCCCCCTCTGGTTGCATGTGACATGCTGGTAGAAAATGAGGTAAAACGGATTTACGGTTGCCTGCAATAAAGTCCCCGGCCACTAGGAGCGCCGCTTCTGGATTAACATTTTCTTGTTTGCTTATGGCCTTATACAGCTCGGTGAGTGCTCTCTTAGTGTCAGCATCGGTTTGTGGTGGTAAATAGATGGCTACAAATAATACAAATGAGAACTCTCTTGGTAGATAGTGTGGTCTACAGCTTATCATAAGCTACTCTACCTCAGGCGAGCAATACCTCGATACTTCTTTAATATTCAACATTGTGCAAGAGCAGTTATTGACAAATAGACACACCTCTGCCCCTCGTCTTATCAGATTTAGCTGCTCTGTCCTGCCAATGCACGGAGAAGCCAGCCAGCTTCGTTTAGCCATGTCTCGGTGAAACATAAGATATTACAGGTTTTACTGTCACGTTGGTAGGATAGTCTTAATCGTAGATCGTCCATTTTTCTTTTTACAATGATTGCACATTGGCCAATAATAGTGGTGGTTTACCTACTCATCTTCAAATTCTTACAATGCACCCCCCCCCCCTTTTCTCCGTCTTTCGCTGTTCGGATTTACAGAAGCTATTTTCGGTCATAAGAGACAGTACTGTAGCAGCAACAGTATGTACAAAATGAGTTACAAACAATGTGAAAAAATACCACAGTTGGATAAGACACTTTAAAACGGCAGCCCTCCCCCTCAGCGCCTCTCCAGTTCTTTGAGATTAGTGCAATGAAGACGAGGAGATTAGGAAAGGACAGAGTTTAGACCATTGAGAAAGGGCAAATGACACCAGCATACTTGCCCTCCTCAGGGTTTAGACCTACAGGAGGCTGTGGGGGTCAGGGGTTAGAGAGCAGACCTACAGGAGGATGTGTGGGTCAGGGTTTAGAGAGCAGACTTACAGGTGGCCAAGCGGATCGAGTTAGCAGCCAGGACTACATTAGGAAGGGGAAGCAGCTCTGCCTCTCTAGGGCCTAGACCATCTTCCCTCTGTTTGACTCTTCCCTGCTTCACTCCCCCCGTTTGATGTGACTACTGTGTCACTGGGCCAAAAGGCATGCCAGGACCAGGCCAGAACTCCTTCCTGCAAGGGGATTGGTTCCTGCTTACTCAATAAAAGACAGCTGTGGAGTGAGACAGGAGTGAGCCCAGCTCTGAGGTTGTACCGTAGTAGTTTTTTAAACAGAAATGTTTTACTGCAATTTTAAAAACAAAGATACTTGACTCTGCCAACCTGTACCATCTTCTATTTGTGTTTCTGGAATATTGTTATAAACAGTAATTGAGCTTTTACCTACATTTCATTATCTATTGTCACTGTAAAGTGACTTTTCATGATTCTGGTTTATGTTTTTGGATATGGTGTTTCCTTCTGCTCCTGGATAGCCTCTTGATATTGTTTGCCCTGGCCGTCTCCAAGTAGAGTGTGAGTGAGGATGACAGTCTGGCGTAGGCCAGGCACGCTCCACACCCAGCGGTTGCTTTTGTCATGTCTGTGCTGCCTGGTGCTGGTGCTTTGGGGATGCAAGGTAGTGCCAAGCCAAACCTCCATAGTGCCTAGCCACCTACACAGTTGTGCTTTCTGGCCAGTGACTGTCAGCTCTAAACACCTGAACCAATTACACCCACATAAAACCCAATATTCAATCAACTGGTATACACCCGTATGTAATGTAGTTGGCATTGGTTCAATGAAATATTTCAAGGACTGTGCATGAATGGAAGATTTGAGTTGGTAGGGGTGGTTCAGGTGAGGTGTGTGGAGATGTTTATTCACAAAGGTCCACCTTACCCTCTGATAGGATAGAGGGAATTTTCACAATATTTATGTACGGAACTAACGGTAAGTTCCTAGAGCGTAAGAGGCTGGACAAAGTTCACCTTGTGATACTGAGCACACACAAGAATATCTTATGACTGTGCAAGGACAGCCCTGTTCTTTGTGACTTTGTGAGTGGCCTGTAGAACGGGGGTCAGGTCAGGGGCATTAATCTGCCTCTAAAGTTAGTTTGACTGACAGGAGCAACGATTGGGCAGGGGTGGTGTCAGTACCCTCTTGTGGGTCCACGCTGTGGTGTGTGTGTGTTGGTTCTGCTCATCTGTGCTCTCGAGACTAATGGTCTATGTATTTCTCTGTATTCACATGGAATCTAACCTTGTTGTCTTCTGAGGCCTGTGCTGAGTCTGTCAGGATAATGAAGTGTAGCCTAGAGGTCGACCAATTATGATTTTTCAACGCCGATACTGATTATAAATAATGAAACATATTCAATTTGGTTTAAATAATGCAAAAATGAAGTGTTGGAGAAGAAAGTAAAAGTGCAATATGTGCCATGTAAGAAAGCTAACGTTTCAGTTCCTTGCTCGGAACATGAGAACATATGAAAGCTGGTGGTTCCTTTTAACATGAGTCTTCAATATTCCCAGGTAAGACGTTTTAGGTTGTAGTTATTATAGGAATTATAGGACTATTTCTCTCTATACCATTTGTATTTCATTAACCTTTGACTATTGGATGTTCTTATAGGCACTTTAGTATTGCCAGTGTAACAGCATAGCTTCTGTCCCTCTCCTCACTCCTACCTGGGCTCGAACCAGGAACACATAGACAACAGCCACCGTCGAAGCAGCGTTACCCATGCAGAGCAAGGGGAACAATTACTCCAAGTCTCAGAGCGAGTGACGTTTGAAACGCTATTAGCGCGCATCCCGCTAACTACCTAGCCATTTAACATCGGTTACACCAGCCTAATCTCAGGAGTTGATGGGCTTGAAGTCATAAACAGCGCAATGCTTGAAGCACAGCGATGAGCTGCTGGCAAAACGCATGAAAGTGCTGTTTAAATGAATGCTTACGAGCCTGCTGCTGCCTACCATCGCTCAGTCAGACTGCTCTATCAAATCATAGACTTAATTATAACATAATAACACACAGAAATATGAGCCTTAGGTCATTAATAAGGTCGAATCCGGAAACTATCATCTCGAAAACAAGACGTTTTCGAGAACGTAACCGTTCCATATTTTATCTAACGGGTGGCATTCATACGTCTAAATATTCCTGTTACATTGCACAACCTTCAATGTTATGTCATAATTACATAATATTCTGGCAAATTAGGCGGCCCAAACTGTTGAATATACATCGACTCTGCGTGCAATGCATGCAAGAGAAGTGACACAATTTCACCTGGTTAATATTAACTGCTAACCTGGATATCTTTTAGCTAAATATGCAGGTTTAAAAATACATACTTCTGTGTATTGATTTTAAGAAAGGCATTGATGTTTATGGTTAGGTACATATTGGAGCACCGATACGCACCGTATCGATTATATGCAACGCAGGACACGCTAGATAAACTAGTAATATCATCAACCATGTGTTGTTAACTCGTGATTATTATTGATTGATTGATTGTTCTTTTTAAGATAAGTTTATTGCTAGCTAGCAACTTTCCTTGGCTTCTTACTGCATTCGCGTAACAGGCAGGCTCCTCGTGGAGTGCAATGAGAGGCAGGTGGTTAGTGTTGGACTAGTTAACTGTAAGGTTGCAAGATTGAATCCTCGAGCTGACAAGGTGTGTGTGTGTGTGTGTGTGTGTGTGTGTGTGTGTGTGTGTGTGTGTGTGTGTGTGTGTGTGTGTGTGTGTGTGTAAAATAGACGCCAAGAGAGAGTTAAAAGATGTTCATTGAGGCAATGGTAAACTTTATTTTCTTCTTTCTGTGCATGCATGGATCAGCTAAGTCTGTGTGTGAAAACCATCGGCTGCTTTTGACCAGGCCTGTCTCAGTAAACCTAGACGTTGTAGTCTTCTGCTCTGTCACATCTACAGCAGGTTCTCAGTAACAATCTAACTGCTCAATAGGACCAAATGCCAGGAATAGCTTGGCTTCGTTTCCAGACTTTCCAGACCGCAAACCCTTTCTCTCCATAAATCTGCAGCCTCAGATTCTTGTAGAAGCTGGCTGGAGATGGAGGACAAACAGTAAATGGGAACATGTGTTTATTTGTCGGTTAGTGTGTGTGTGCGCGAGTGTGTGCGAGTGCGCCTGTGTGTGACTCTCTGCCTGGCACGACCGTGACTGTGCCTTATTGAAGTGAGAGCATCTGGCCAACTTCCAATCCCTCTCTGACATGGTTAGCCTATTTGAAAAAATAGTTATCCTAGCTTGTAACTAGCAAAACATTTAGCACACACAAGCACTTTGGTTTTATTGCTTGACGTGTCAAAATGAGACACCCTTTATCCTACAGCTTCTCCTATTCTCCTCCTCAGCCAGACACTTCCAGAGCTTTGTTCTAAGGAACTATCTGCAAAAACAGGATTCTGAGATCAAATTGTATTTGTCTCATATGCACCGAGTACAATAGTTATTACCGTGAAATGCTGACTTACAAGCCCTTAACCAACAATGCCGTTTTAAGAAACTATATAAACTAAAGTTCTGAATCCTCATTGTTGGTGTCAACAATTTGTATGCTGTATTGTTTTGAACTTAACAACATGAATTTGGGTATTTAGAGTACTATAAAAGTAAAGAATATTGAACTGAACAAGGCTATTTCAACAAAAATGCAGATAGAACCTGCCTAGTTAAATAAAAAATAAAATAACCTTATAGTCCCAAGCTCTATTACAAAGACTACAGACATGCTAAACACCATATTTGGGGTAGTGCCAGATGTATAAGGGGTACAGTAAGATCCAATAACCCATAGGCAGAGAGGTAGCACTTGGGGTTTTATCTACCTGCCCAGGGACTACTGTTGAAAATGAGCTGGCTGGCTAAATCCGGCACATTCATAGGAAGTGTTAATATGTACTGTCAGGTTGCAGTAATGCTGTCTAATCTGTATCTGTCTAATCTAATCTGTATCTGTCTAATCTGTCTAATCTAATCTGTATGAAAAGCCTTCAGCAATAGTTTTTATTTTATCTTTATTTAACTAGGCAAGTCGACTACTACTAAGAACAAATTCTTATTTTCAATGACGGCCTAGGAACAGTGGGTTAACTGCCTGTTCAGGGGCAGAAATATACAGTGGGATTAGTGTGGTAGTCCAAAAAGAACAGGACTAACTGGAACAAAGCTAATACCAGTACTCAAGATGTCCCAATCACCATCATGATTTGTAACTCCTGCTAATACCAACTGTAGCACCTACTCTTTCTGTAGTAGTAGTCGTCTGATTTCATTCAATCACTTTTGTTTTTGATTGGAACATAGTTTGAGCAGGATCTGAGGTTCTACAAGGCTGACACAGAAGTTCATTAAACATTTTGGCACAGCAGTGGAGTCAATTAGTGCTTTATTTGTTGTAAATTGAACACACAGCAATTAGTAGGCAATCTGTTCTGGGTTAATGCTTGACAACATGTAAACTACAGAGCTCAGCAAAGAGCTGTGAGCACAAACGTGCCTAACATATTGCTGTAGGTATGTGTGTGTTTGATCATTTTGTCCCTTACCCAGTGTCTCCGTCCCTTCTCCCTTGCTAGGCCCCTGAAACTCCCTTGTCCCCTCACAACCCCCCTCAAATCTGACTGAACCTGACCAGGATAAAGACCCATACACCCTCAGGATTGTTGTTTCTCCACTCTCTCCTTTAACTATAGACACAATAGAAGCCACTCTCCTCCCGTGCCTGCTGTGTTTGGGGCTGGTCTTGCCTCTTTGAAATACTTCAAATACAAGGATCTCCCTCTCAACCCCCAGTGCCTGTCATGTAATAAAGAACCCCAAAAGCACTGCAGGTGTTGCTGCTGGAAACCTACAGTTCTCTCTCTCTCCCTGCACCATCTGGGTGTATTTGATGAGTGGTACTCCAAGACTTGCATCCCAAATGGCACTGTATTCCTTATGTATTGCACTACTTTTGACCAGGGCCCAGACACACCCCAAGACTCATGTGCTGCTTAGAGTAGAGTCTCTCTGAAATATGCAGTGAAATGTGACATAGGAAAAGGGGCCAGATCTCTTCTCAGAGCTTCTCTTTAGTCCATTTTCCTGCTTTAGTAGGTAGAGGGTGTTACGGCTCTCGTTAGGAGAAAGAGTCCAAGGCGCAGCGTGGTAGGCGTACATCGTCTTTTTATTGATGACAACAAAAAACAAAATAACAACGACAAAAAAACAAAATCGAACAGTTCCGTCAGGCACAGACACTAAACAGAAAATAAGATCCACAACTGAAAGTGGGGAAAAGGGCTACCTAAGTATGATCCCCAATCAGAGACAAGGATAGACAACGATAGACAGCTGCCTCTGATTGGGAACCACACTCGGCCAAAAACAAAGAAATAGAGAACATAGAATGCCCACATAAATCACGCCCTGACCTAACCAAACATAGAGATCCTTGTTATTCTCTAAGGTCAGGGCGTGACGCTGTACACATCAAACACTGTGGCCCACAGGGCATGTAGGCTACTTCCACGTCACGGCAAGGATCTGAGGTTACTGCCCCTAGGGCAGACATGAAGCTGAATAGTGGTTTTTGGACAGACAGGAAACAGAATAGTGTATTTTTAGGACAGACCGGAAGCAGAATAGTGTAGTTATAGGACAGAAAGGCAGCAGAATAGTGTAGTTATAGGACAGAAAGGCAGCAGAATAGTGTAGTTATAGGACAGAAAGGCAGCAGAATAGTGTAGTTATAGGACAGACCGGAAGCAGAATAGTGTAGTTATAGGACAGACCGGAAGCAGAATAGTGTAGTTATAGGGCAGACAGAAAGCAGAATAGTATAGTTATAGGGCAGACAGAAAGCAGAATAGTGTAGTTATAGGACAGACCGGAAGCAGAATAGTGTAGTTATAGGACAGACCGGAAGCAGAATAGTGTAGTTATAGGACAGACCGGAAGCAGAATAGTGTAGTTATAGGACAGACAGGAAGCAGAATAGTATAGTTATAGGACAGACCAGAAGCAGAATAGTGTAGTTATAGGACAGAAAGGCAGCAGAATAGTGTAGTTATAGGACAGAAAGGCAGCAGAATAGTGTAGTTATAGGACAGAAAGGCAGCAGAATAGTGTAGTTATAGGACAGACCAGAAGCAGAATAGTGTAGTTATAGGACAGACCAGAATAGTGTGGTTGTAGGACAGACCGAAGCAGAATTTATAGGACAGACCGGAAGCAGAATAGTGGACAGACCAGAAGCAGAATAGTGTAGTTATAGGACAGAAAGGCAGCAGAATAGTGTATTTATATAAATCCAAACCATCACACTCCAGCCTTTTCTCTGAATATAAGTAAATTTACTACAAATGGCTGTCATGACTACCTCTTTGAGTGTGGTTACCATGGCTATCAAAGGGCATTGTTATTATCATGATATCGGCTATTCCTACTGTACATTATTTGTTAGATAGAGCTCTGGGCAGGTTACCAATAACTTTTAACCTCTTGAAACTCCCCATCCCGGATCCGGGAACTAAAGCAGAATAGTGTAGTTATAGGACAGACCGGAAGCAGAATAGTGTAGTTATAGGACAGACCAGAAGCAGAATAGTGTAGTTATAGGACAGAAAGGCAGCAGAAAAGTGTATTTATATAAATCCAAACCATCACACTCCAGCCTTTTCTCTGAATATAAGTAAATTTACTACAAATGGCTGTCATGACTACCTCTTTGTAGATACATGTATGCAGTGTGATTACCATGGCTATCAAAGGGCATTGTTATTATCATGATATTGGCTATTCCTACTGTACACTATTTGTTAGATAGAGCTCTGGGCAGGTTACCAATAACTTTTAATAGGTGTGTACACTGAGTGCACTAAACATTAGGAACACTTTCCTGTTATTGAGTAGCACTCCTGTTTGCCTTCATTACAGCCTCAATTTGTCTGGGCTGGACTCTACAAGACTCAACAGGGATGCTGGCCGATGTTGACTCCAGTGCTTCCCACAGTTGTGTTAAGCTGGCTGGACGGCCTTTGTGTGGTGGACCATTCTTGATACACTTGGGAAACTGTTGAGTGTTAAAAACCCAGCAGTGTTGCAGTTCTTGACACACTCAAACCGGTGCGCCTGGCACCTACTACCATACCCCGTTCAAAGGCACTTAAATATTTTTTCTTGCCCATTCACCCTCTGAATGGCACACACACAATCAATGTATCAGCTGTCTCAAGGCTTAAACATCCTTATTTAGCCTGTCTCCTCCCCTTCATCTACACTAAAGTTGATTTAAGAAGTGACATCAATAAGGGATCATAGATTTCACCTGGATTCACCTGGTCAGTCTCTCATGGAAAGAGCAGGTTTTCCCAGTGTTTTGTACACTGTATATACGTCATCTGAGGTATTTGTGTGATGATTCTAGTTGCTTGTGGTGGACTTCAAATTATGATTTCAGACCTTTCTTAGACAACGTTATTTCAAGGGAGGAATTATCTTGTCACGACTTCCGCCGAAGTCGGCTCCTCTCCTTGTTGTGCGATCAACGTCACCAGCTTTCTAGCCATCGCCGCTCCATTTTTCCTATTTCCATTTGTTTTGTCTTGTT
This sequence comes from Oncorhynchus masou masou, assembly GCF_036934945.1. Lineage (NCBI taxonomy): Eukaryota > Metazoa > Chordata > Actinopteri > Salmoniformes > Salmonidae > Oncorhynchus > Oncorhynchus masou. Next base: position 38,910,710 of record NC_088221.1, on the reverse strand, counting down.
CCATACACACCTGGTTTTCATTCTCTAATCACACTGCATACTTTTGGTTTATGTTCCGTGTTTTGGGCACGTTTATGTTCTTATGTGCTTTCCTTTGGCCCGGAATAAAAAGTGTGCCTGTTAACCACACTCTGCTCTCCTGCACCTGACTTCGCCTCCCGTACACACGTAACATGTCTTCTAGGGCATGTCACTAAACTGTCATTTGTAATACAGTATAACAGGTCACTTAACACTAGATTCACAAAACATTTGCACCTGAGCAAAGTCAATAACTTTACGTTCTCCCCAAACCTCAGGTGGGAAGAGTTTACAGTGTGTGCTTATCATTTTGTGGGCCCAACGCATGTTTTGAAAATGACGTGGCAGTATTCTGTGGCAGTATTCTGTGGCAGTAGTCTGGGTGGTGCCTCAGCCCTCATAAGTCGTCACAGGTTCAACCCATGGATCTGGACTCTTAAATAAAACTATATTGCTTGGAAGAGATGAAAAACCACACCTTTGTAAATGGTGCTCTTGGAGTTCTATGGCACCTCACTCAGACCCTCAGATCAGACTCTCAGATCCAGACCCTCAGACCCTCAGACCCTCAGACCCTCAGACCCTCAGACCCTCAGACCCTCAGATCCACAGATCCACAGACCCACAGACCCACAGACCCTCAGATCCACAGACCCTCAGATCCTCAGATCCACAGACCCTCAGACCCTCAGACCCTCAGATCAGACCCTCAGACCCTCAGATCAACAGACCCTCAGATCCACAGACCCTCAGATCCACAGACCCTCAGATCCACAGACCCTCAGATCAACAGACCCTCAGATCCACAGACCCTCAGATCCACAGATCCTCAGATCCTCAGGTCAGGGTGCTAGAGAAAGAAGTAAATAGAGGAATTGGAAGTAAAGCCTGCTTTCAGTTTCTATTATTTATCCAGATACCAGTCACTTTCTCCTAATCCCCGTTTATCCAGATACCAGTCACTTTCTCCTAATCCCTGTTTATCCAGATACCAGTCACTTTCTCCTAATCCCTCAGATCCAGATACCAGTCACTTTCTCCTAATCCCTCATCCAGATACCAGTCACTTTCTCCTAATCCCCATTTATCCAGATACCAGTCACTTTCAATCCCTGATCCAGATACCAGTCACTTTCTCCTAATCCCTGTATATCCAGATACCAGTCACTTTCTCCTAATCCCTCCAGATACCAGTCACTTTCTCCTAATCCCCGTTTATCCAGATACCAGTCACTTTCTCCTAATCCCTGTTTATCCAGATACCAGTCACTTTCTCCTAATCCCTGTTTATCCAGATACCAGACTTTCTAATCCCCGTTTATCCAGATACCAGTCACTTTCTCCTAATCCCTGATCCAGATACCAGTCACTTTCTCCTAATCCCCGTTTATCCAGATACCAGTCACTTTCTCCTAATCCCCGATCCAGATACCAGTCACTTTCTCCTAATCCCCGATCCAGATACCAGTCACTTTCTCCTAATCCCTGTTTATCCAGATACCAGTCACTTTCAATCCCTACCAGATACCAGTCACTTTCAATCCCCGATCCAGATACCAGTCACTTTCTCCTAATCCCCGTTTATCCAGATACCAGTCACTTTCTCCTAATCCCCGTTTATCCAGATACCAGTCACTTTCTCCTAATCCCCATTTATCCAGATACCAGTCACTTTCTCCTAATCAGATACCAGTCACTTTCTCCTAATCCCCGTTTATACAGATACCTTTCTCCTAATCCCTGATCCAGATACCAGTCACTTTCTCCTAATCCCTGTTTATCCAGATACCAGTCACTTTCTCCTAATCCCTGTTTATCCAGATACCAGTCACTTTCTCCTAATCCCTGTTTATCCAGATACCAGTCACTTTCTCCTAATCCCTGATCCAGATACCAGTCACTTTCTCTTTATCCAGATACCCTTTCTCCTAATCCCGTTTATCCAGATACCAGTCACTTTCAATCCCCGATCCAGATACCAGTCACTTTCTCCTAATCCCCGCTTTATCCAGATACCAGTCACTTTCTCCAAATCCCCGTCCAGATACCAGTCACTTTCTCCTAATCCCTCCAGATACCAGTCACTTTCTCCTAATCCCCGTTTATCCAGATACCAGTCACTTTCTCCTAATCCCCGTTTATCCAGATACCAGTCACTTTCTCCTAATCCCCGTTTATCCAGATACCAGTCACTTTCTCCTAATCCCCGGATACCAGTCACTTTCTCCTAATCCCCGTTTATCCAGATACCAGTCACTTTCTCCTAATCCAGATACCGTCACTTAATCCAGATACCAGTCACTTTCTCCTAATCCCCGTTTATCCAGATACCAGTCACTTTCTCCTAATCCCCGTTTATCCAGATACCAGTCACTTTCTCCTAATCCCCGTTTATCCAGATACCAGTCACTTTCTCCTAATCCCCGTTTATCCAGATACCAGTCACTTTCTCCTAATCCCCGTTTATCCAGATACCAGTCACTTTCTCCTAATCCCCGTTTATCCAGATACCAGTCACTTTCTCCTAATCCCCGTTTATCCAGATACCAGTCACTTTCTCCTAATCCCCGTTTATCCAGATACCAGTCACTTTCTCCTAATCCCTGTTTATCCAGATACCAGTCACTTTCTCCTAATCCCTGTTTATCCAGATACCAGTCACTTTCTCCTAATCCCTGTTTATCCAGATACCAGTCACTTTCTCCTAATCCCCAGTCACTTTATCCAGATACCAGTCACTTTCTCCTAATCCCTGTTTATCCAGATACCAGTCACTTTCTCCTAATCCCTGTTATCCAGATACCAGTCACTTTCTCCTAATCCCCGTTTATCCAGATACCAGTCACTTTCTCCTAATCCCCGTTTATCCAGATACCAGTCACTTTCTCCTAATCCCCGTTTATCCAGATACCAGTCACTTTCTCCTAATCCCCGTTTATCCAGATACCAGTCACTTTCTCCTAATCCCCGTTTATCCAGATACCAGTCACTTTCTCCTAATCCCCGTTTATCCAGATACCAGTCACTTTCTCCTAATCCCCGTTTATCCAGATACCAGTCACTTTCTCCTAATCCCCGTTTATCCAGATACCAGTCATTTCTCCAATCCCCGATCCAGATACCAGTCACTTTCTCCTAATCCCCGTTTATCCAGATACCAGTCACTTTCTCCTAATCCCTGTTTATCCAGATACCAGTCACTTTCTCCTAATCCCCGTTTATCCAGATACCAGTCACTTTCTCCTAATCCCCGTTTATCCAGATACCAGTCACTTTCTCCTAATCCCCGTTTATCCAGATACCAGTCACTTTCTCCTAATCCCCGTTTATCCAGATACCAGTCACTTTCTCCTAATCCCCGTTTATCCAGATACCAGTCACTTTCTCCTAATCCCCGTTTATCCAGATACCAGTCACTTTCTCCTAATCCCCGTATATCCAGATACCAGTCACTTTCTCCTAATCCCCGTATATCCAGATACCAGTCACTTTCTCCTAATCCCCGTATATCCAGATACCAGTCACTTTCTCCTAATCCCCGTTTATCCAGATACCAGTCACTTTCTCCTAATCCCCGTTTATCCAGATACCAGTCACTTTCTCCTAATCCCCGTTTATCCAGATACCAGTCACTTTCTCCTAATCCCCGTTTATACAGATACCAGTCACTTTCTCCTAATCCCTGTATATCCAGATACCAGTCACTTTCTCCTAATCCCCGTTTATCCAGATACCAGTCACTTTCTCCTAATCCCCGTTTATACAGATACCAGTCACTTTCTCCTAATCCCTGTTTATCCAGATACCAGTCACTTTCTCCTAATCCCTGTATATCCAGATACCAGTCACTTTCTCCTAATCCCCGTTCATACAGATACCAGTCACTTTCTCCTAATCCCTGTTTATCCAGATACCAGTCACTTTCTCCTAATCCCCGTTTATCCAGATACCAGTCACTTTCTCCTAATCCCCGTTTATACAGATACCAGTCACTTTCTCCTAATCCCTGTTTATCCAGATACCAGTCACTTTCTCCTAATCCCTGTATATCCAGATACCAGTCACTTTCTCCTAATCCCTGTTTATCCAGATACCAGTCACTTTCTCCTAATCCCTGTTTATCCAGATACCAGTCACTTTCTCCTAATCCCTGTTTATCCAGATACCAGTCACTTTCTCCTAATCCCCGTTTATCCAGATACCAGTCACTTTCTCCTAATCCCTGTTTATCCAGATACCAGTCACTTTCTCCTAATCCCTGTTTATCCAGATACCAGTCCCTTTCTCCTAATCCCTGTTTATCCAGATACCAGTCACTTTCTCCTAATCCCTGTTTATCCAGATACCAGTCACTTTCTCCTAATCCCCATTTATAAATATGTAATTAAAATACTCCAGTATCCCTGTACATGTGGCAGTGGCACTGACCCAGTATATAGCTTCCTCTTATTAATTGTGTTTGATGTGTTTTACCTGCCCATTCATGATCCTTCTGTGTTTCGGTAGATAGGGGTTCATATTGGGAGTGATGTGTTGGAACTGCACAATTAGTCAAATTCACATCGACATCACAATATTGACAATATGCAATATTCATATCGCAAGATATCTATATCACATGCAATATTGTGGAAGGCATCTCAGCTTTTACAGTTTATAATGGTTTTTCTTGTTCTTGCAGCTGCTTCCCTCACACACCAATCCCTGCCCCCTGTGACTCAAGCAAGCGCAGTTCCTCCTCTACGCTGTTAGATTCACAGTTGCATGCTTTTCTGTTAGGTCAAATGCAGTCAACCAATTGTTCCAAGTAGGGTTGTGACTGTCATGGGATTTTGGATGACCGTAATTGGCCAGTCAAATGACCGCGGTCTCCGTAACAACCATTTTGAATAGCATATTTGTTTTACATTATTAGAAAAATAAAAGCTAAATGTACGCACATTCTCTCCTCTTCTTCGCTGACTGCATGTGTTCCCATAGAAATAGAAGGAGCAGTCCAGAGGTGTGGACTCGAGTCACATGACTTGGAGCCTCAAGATTTGAACCTCAAGAACTCCTTTGTTAGACAAGTCTAAATAAGTTCAGGAGTTAAAATGTGCATAACAAGTCACTTAAGTTGCATTTGCTCTGTGTGCAATAATAGTGTTTAGCACGATTTTTAAACGACTACCATATCTCCTTATCTCTGCACCCCACACAATTATCTGTAAAGTCCCTCCGTTGAGTAGTGATTTTCAAACACATATTCAACCACAAAGACCAGGGAGGTTTTCCAATGCCTCGCAAAGAATCTGTGCTTCAGAGCAAAACATTTGCGTGGCTTGACTGTTGACCAGTCATCGGCATTTGCGGGCAAACCTACATTAATATTATCCATATAAAATGAAGTTTAGCAATGTGCTACAGACACATCTTTGCCAGAACATTTCGGTTTTGGTTTTGTTCCTCAAATGTCATTATTTTCCGGTTCTGTTCCCAGTATCGTTTTTAACCCTTGGTTATAATTATATACCTCAGTGGTGGTACTGGCTATATGTCTAAAGGATTGTTGTAACATCACACTACCTTAAATAATTATGGGATGAAGATGTGACATAATTTGGCAAATTAATTACAATATTTGTAGGAAGAAAAAGGAAGAAGAAAGGGAAAAAAAGGCTACAGACAGATCCTGCTTTCCATCCGATCCTGCAACCCCCAAGCATACAGGTAGACTGTATGATCCTGCAACCCTCTAGCATACAGGTAGACTGTATGAACCTGTAACCCTCAAGCATACAGGTAGACTGTATGATCCTGTAACCCTCTAGCATACAGGTAGACTGTATGATCCTGCAACCCTCTAGCATACAGGTAGACTGTATGATCCTGTAACCCCCAAGCATACAGGTAGACTGTATGATCCTGTAACCCCCAAGCATACAGGTAGACTGTATGATCCTGTAACCCCCAAGCATACAGGTAGACTGTATGATCCTGTAACCCCCAAGCATACAGGTAGACTGTATGATCCTGTAACCCCTAGCATACAGGTAGACTGTATGATCCTGTAACCCCCAAGCATACAGGTAGACTGTATGATCCTGTAACCCCCTAGCATACAGGTAGACTGTATGATCCTGTAACCCCCAAGCATACAGGTAGACTGTATGATCCTGTAACCCCCAAGCATACAGGTAGACTGTATGATCCTGCAACCCTCTAGCATACAGGTAGACTGTATGATCCTGTAACCCCCAAGCATACAGGTAGACTGTATGATCCTGTAACCCTCTAGCATACAGGTAGACTGTATGATCCTGTAACCCCCAAGCATACAGGTAGACTGTATGATCCTGTAACCCCCAAGCATACAGGTAGACTGTATGATCCTGTAACCCCCAAGCATACAGGTAGACTGTATGATCCTGTAACCCCCTAGCATACAGGTAGACTGTATGATCCTGTAACCCTCTAGCATACAGGTAGACTGTATGATCCTGTAACCCCCAAGCATACAGGTAGACTGTATGATCCTGTAACCCCCAAGCATACAGGTAGACTGTATGATCCTGTAACCCCCAAGCATACAGGTAGACTGTATGATCCTGTAACCCCCAAGCATACAGGTAGACTGTATGATCCTGTAACCCCAAGCATACAGGTAGACTGTATGATCCTGTAACCCCCAAGCATACAGGTAGACTGTATGATCCTGTAACCCCCAGGTAGCATACAGGTAGACTGTATGATCCTGTAACCCTCTAGCATACAGGTAGACTGTATGATCCTGTAACCCTCTAGCATACAGGTAGACTGTATGATCCTGTAACCCTCTAGCATACAGGTAGACTGTATGATCCTGTAACCCACTAGCATACAGGTAGACTGTATGATCCTGTAACCCTCTAGCATACAGGTAGACTGTATGATCCTGTAACCCTCTAGCATACAGGTAGACTGTATGATCCTGTAACCCCCAAGCATACAGGTAGACTGTATGATCCTGTAACCCCCAAGCATACAGGTAGACTGTATGATCCTGTAACCCTCTAGCATACAGGTAGACTGTATGATCCTGTAACCTCCTAGCATACAGGTAGACTGTATGATCCTGTAACCTCCTAGCATACAGGTAGACTGTATGATCCTGTAACCCTCTAGCATACAGGTAGACTGTATGATCCTGTAACCCCCAAGCATACAGGTAGACTGTATGATCCTGCAACCCTCTAGCATACAGGTAGACTGTATGATCCTGCAACCCTCTAGCATACAGGTAGACTGTATGATCCTGTAACCCCCAAGCATACAGGTAGACTGTATGATCCTGTAACCCTCTAGCATACAGGTAGACTGTATGATCCTGTAACCCTCTAGCATACAGGTAGACTGTATGATCCTGTAACCCTCTAGCATACAGGTAGACTGTATGATCCTGTAACCCTCTAGCATACAGGTAGACTGTATGATCCTGTAACCCTCTAGCATACAGGTAGACTGTATGATCCTGTAACCCTCTAGCATACAGGTAGACTGTATGATCCTGTAACCCTCTAGCATACAGGTAGACTGTATGATCCTGTAACCCTCTAGCATACAGGTAGACTGTATGATCCTGTAACCCTCTAGCATACAGGTAGACTGTATGATCCTGTAACCCTCTAGCATACAGGTAGACTGTATGATCCTGTAACCCCCAAGCATACAGGTAGACTGTATGATCCTGTAACCCTCTAGCATACAGGTAGACTGTATGATCCTGTAACCCTCTAGCATACAGGTAGACTGTATGATCCTGCAACCCTCTAGCATACAGGTAGACTGTATGATCCTGTAACCCTCTAGCATACAGGTAGACTGTATGATCCTGCAACCCTCTAGCATACAGGTAGACTGTATGATCCTGTAACCCTCTAGCATACAGGTAGACTGTATGATCCTGTAACCCCCTAGCATACAGGTAGACTGTATCCTGATCCTGTAGACTGTATGATCCTGTAACCCTAGCATACAGGTAGACTGTATGATCCTGTAACCTCCATACAGGTAGACCCTGTAACCCTCTAGCATACAGGTAGACTGTATGATCCTGCAACCCCTAGCATACAGGTAGACTGTATGATCCTGTAACCCCCAAGCATACAGGTAGACTGTATGATCCTGTAACCCCCAGCATACAGGTAGACTGTATGATCCTGTAACCCTCTAGCATACAGGTAGACTGTATGATCCTGTAACCCCCAGCATACAGGTAGACTGTATGATCCTGCAACCCCCTAGCATACAGGTAGACTGTATGATCCTGTATCCATACAGGTAGACTGTATGATCCTGCAACCCTCTAGCATACAGGTAGACTGTATGATCCTGTAACCCTCTCATAGCATGATCAGGTAGACTGTATGATCCTGCAACCCTCTAGCATACAGGTAGACTGTATGATCCTGTAACCCTCTAGCATACAGGTAGACTGTATGATCCTGTAACCCCCAAGCATACAGGTAGACTGTATGATCCTGCAACCCTCTAGCATACAGGTAGACTGTATGATCCTGTAACCCTCTAGCATACAGGTAGACTGTATGATCCTGTAACCCTCTAGCATACAGGTAGACTGTATGATCCTGTAACCCTCTAGCATACAGGTAGACTGTATGATCCTGTAACCCCCAAGCATACAGGTAGACTGTATGATCCTGTAACCTCCTAGCATACAGGTAGACTGTATGATCCTGTAACCCCCCCCTAGCATACAGGTAGACTGTATGATCCTGCAACCCTCTAGCATACAGGTAGACTGTATGATCCTGTAACCTCCTAGCATACAGGTAGACTGTATGATCCTGTAACCTCCTAGCATACAGGTAGACTGTATGATCCTGCAACCCTCTAGCATACAGGTAGACCGTATGATCCTGTAACCCCCTAGCATACAGGTAGACTGTATGATCCTGCAACCCTCTAGCATACAGGTAGACTGTATGATCCTGTATGATCCCCCCTCTAAGCATACAGGTAGACTGTATGATCCTGCAACCCTCTAGCATACAGGTAGACTGTATGATCCTGTAACCCTCTAGCATACAGGTAGACTGTATGATCCTGCAACCCTCTAGCATACAGGTAGACTGTATGATCCTGTAACCTCCTAGCATACAGGTAGACTGTATGATCCTGCAACCCCCTAGCATACAGGTAGACCGTATGATCCTGCAACCCTCTAGCATACAGGTAGACTGTATGATCCTGCAACCCTCTAGCATACAGGTAGGCTGTATGATCCTGCAACCCTCTAGCATACAGGTAGACTGTATGATCCTGCATGATCTGAACTCCAGAGAAGTGACAGTGAGACATGATATCCCTAGTTTAAATTCATAAATATTTCACACATATTACAGAAATCTAGTGACTATATTTTCTGAAGTTTTTGCAGATGAGCACCAAAGCTTGGCTCAGCATACAAGAGGCAGCTTGTCATGGCCTGCATACTTGCTTAACACACATGTTTCTGTTGAGAACTGTGTTAGTGTTATCCTCTGAGAGAGAAGAAGATGCAGATGGGCCAGTCTTAATTTATCTCTGGAAGTCCAATAACTCATTGTACTGGTGTAGCAGGTAGTCTTGCGGTTAAGAGCGTTGTGCCAGTAACTGAAACGTCTCTGGTTCTCCGAGCTGATAAGGGGAAACATCTGTCGGTGCCCTGGTCTGGATAAGAGCGTATGCTAAATGACTGAAATGTTTAAAAAAATGCAAATGTACTGAACAAACGTCGGAGCAGAGTCAAATACATCTTACTGTACAGCAGCACGAGTCAGAGTAGACTGAAATACATTGTAGCTCAGTCTGCAGCATATGGGAGCAATTTGGAAGGTAGCTAGACTATGTAAAACAGGTGAATTGAGCCAACTGTGTGGTAGGGAACAGTCCCTATCCACCACCACAGTACTCTGCCAGTGTCCTTGGTAACTGAGAAAGTTATGTCCCCCTATAGCTCCTTCCTGGGCCCTTAATTAGGGATATTTCAGACATTGTTTACATTTGAGCCTGTGTGTGTTTCTATGAGGATCATCGGTCAACCTTGGCAGTGCCTCTTCTGCCTCTTCTGGTTTCAAGCAGTGAGCTGTTGAAGATGCATTGCCCTATGTTGCACAGTTGAAGAAGTGTTGCGCTGTTGTAGAAGCGTTGCGCTATGTTGTGCTGTTGTAGAAACGTTGCGCTGTTGTAGAAATGGATGCTGACAGTAGAGCTGATGTTGTGCTGTTGGCAACACCTGGCTGACTATCTCACAGACACACACACAGTCTTGTACAGCTAACCTTGTGGGGACATACAATTCAGTCCCATTCAAAATCATATTTTTGCTAACCCCTAAATTGTACCCTAACCCAAAAACCTAACCCTAAAACTATCCCTAGCTCCTAACCCTACAACTAGCCCTAGCTCCTAACCCTAAAAGTAGCCCTAGTTCCTAACCCTAGCTCCAAACCCTAGCCCTTAATGTAATTCTAACACTAATTCTAACCTTACCCATAAACCCCCTAGAAATAGCATTTGACCTCCTGGGCACTAACAAAATGTCCCCAGTTGGTCAAATTTCTGTTTGTTTAATATTTATGTGGGGACTTCTGGTCCCCACAAGAATAGATAAACAAGTACACACACACACACATTCACACTGCTGCCTTCCCTCTCACTGACGGAGAACATTAGTTTCTCCCAGGCCCAGCCCTCTCCTCTGTTAAACTAGGCTACAGCAACACGCTGGATCACCCACTCACAGCCCTGTCATAACACAGTGGACATCACACATTCCTCTCAACTCGGTCTGTGTTTTCCTTTGTCTCCAAGTCAAACCATCCACAGATTCTACTTATCTCCCACAGCTGTCTGTCTCAGAGCATGAGTATAAGTACTTTTTTTCTTTTTTCTGTGATGTTTAAGATGTTCCACTTCATGTCATAGGACACAGCAAGGAGGATTTGAACTCAAAAACAGTTCATCTCATTTGGTATTTTCCCTATGCTAAAACAGGATGTAATTTATTACCATTCCCCCTCTGCCTTCTCCCCAAGTTAGCTTTTTTTCTCTCACAATGTAGCAACATCAAATATGAGCAGCGCTGACCTTGAGGCGTTGGGAGGGAGACGGTACAAATACTCCCTGTGCGTTATCTCTGACTGTGTAATCTAGGACACTTCTGCCTGCCTGCCTGCCTGCCTGCTACACTGCTGCCTGCCTGCTACACTGCTGCCTGCCTGCTGCCTGCCTGCTCAAGTAGCAGGGGGGTTAGCAACTGGCTACTCAGAAGGAGCCGTTAGACTGTATACAGACTGTATCTTGCCTTATTCAGACCAGACTCACTTTAGAGAGAAATGTTAACATTTTACTTTGACTTCTAATTAAACTGAAGGCAGAGGAGCCGTAGCAGAGACTCTACTCTATAAATATGTTAGTAATGCCACTATAACCTCCTTCTTGCTGAGTTTCGTTATCTATCTATCTTGTCCAACTGAAACCTTTGGGAATTGATGTAGGATGTGAAGAATTATTGGATTGATTGCATAGGCCTGTCTTGACTTGCAAGCTTTAGTTGAAATGACCAAGTCTCACAGTACAGTTTCCTTCACTGAAGTGGAAAAGAGCTGGCTGATATGTTTACAGAAGCCACTGTCACGTTGTTGAGACTTTGCAGTGCTCAGTGCTTACAGTCTGTCTTTTGTGTGGCTTTTCTCCCTCATCGTGACACCATCTCGGTACTCTTTGGCAGCATGCTGACTCTCCGGGAGTGCAGTGGTTCGATGTGGTGTCATAATGGGGAATTGAGAATGTCCCTACAGATCAGCCTCATGGTAAATCAAAATTCTCATTTGATGGCTTCTGTATGGTGTGTGTGTGCGTGTGTGTGTGTAGAGCAGCCAGGACCCCAAAGCTTGCAGACAGTACAAATAAGCTATCTCCTTCCATTGCTCTAAACAAGATTTGTAGAAAGGCAGATTGTTTTTGTATCCACAGCAGGGTCCTTATAAATGAACACAGACGCAATGTATTCTACGTTTGAAGACTTGTTTACCTTTGTTCTACTTCGCTATTGGATAACAAAATGAATCGCTTACTCATCACAAGCCAGTTCTTTATTCTTTTTTTTTGTATTTCTTTTTATGGGGATAGCCAGCTCTTTGTACTGTAGAGACCTAAATACTCTGCGACTGTGAGGCATATCTAATTTGAAAACATATAATTAAGTTGTGTGGTTATGGCGGTATTGTTCTGCTGTCAAAGCCTTCATTAGAGGCAGTATTTTGAAAATACTTCCCATACAAAGGGAGTGGCCCAGTGCAATAATGGATGTATCTAGCCCTTTGAAGATAGTTTAAAGCATGCTACGACAGTAGTTCTCATTTTGTCTTTCAACATTTCAAAATAGCATGATTGACTTTCACACGTACCGTAAATACATTTCAGAATACATTTTTCTTCTGTACATCAAAATGCTCCTCCATTAGACTCCCAATAATATCAATGACAAGGCCTTTTCCCATATCTAGTAAACGGATCATAAAGGAGGCGTGTCTTTAAACAGGCACCTATGTCTCCAGTCTGTGACACTCTGGAGCGCAGCAAGGCCCCGTTGTACTTAGGTAGGGGTAAAGTGCATAGATAATAAACAGCGAGTAGCAGAAGTGTAAAAACAAAGGGGGGGGGGCATGCAAATAGTCAGCCATACTACTGGAGTGCAGACTTACTATTGACTTACTGGATAATATTATGTTACTCACCTACTTCCTCTACACAATCTCTCCCCATCTCATCTCAGCCCTACCATGAATCAGCCCTACTTCCTTGGGCCGAGGTTTGACATCATCCAAAGATGTTTATTTTTGCTCCCTTAGTGACTATCCTCGTTCCTCACACCACTGTGCTCAACTGAGAGCAGGACCTTCAGGAAGTGTATTTCCTGCTGCTACACACGAGTCGTGGTAGGGGCACTGCGGTATATATGAACTAGAGACGTCGTCCAAGTTGGACGGCCGTTGTTTTCAATGTAATCTACTCACGTTCACATATGCCGTTTCGTGGTTGTCTAGAACGGGTTTTAAAGAGCCCATAACGCCTAAATAGTAGCACTCAGTGCTCACTGGAGATGTCATGATGTCATCCAGAAAAATGACAGACATTGGCTGAATATAAAATGTTAAAATAGTCTGTCAGTGATATAAAAAATTGTCCTCAAAGACAATTACGTGAGTAATTTAATGGATGTTTTGTATACAAAGGTGATGACTGTCTTATTGGGCCGAAGAACATGGCTGACGTTTTACATTCTCCCAAGCAATTGTGATATTTTGTCAGTTTTTTGAGTAATGTTGCTGCTATCGTCTCTTGTGACCAAAAATAACTTCTGGACATCAGAAAAGCGATTACTCACCACGGACTGGAATAAACGTTTTCCTTTAATGAGTCCAACGATAAGGACATCCTGCTTTCACTGGAACAGGCCCAGATCTACAACTTTTGAGTGAAGAAAAGATGCCGGAAAAGGGGCCGCAGATCGGGCATCCTTCTGAGAATCTGGAGGCGAGCAAGTAAACTCCCACTGCCTTCCATTCTTCTGGCTAACGTGCAATCATTTGAAAATAAAATTGATGACCTACGATTAAGATTATCCTACCAACGGGACATTAAAAACCGTAACATCTTATGTTTCACCGAGACATGGCTGAACGAATATATGGACAATATAGAGCTAGCAGGATTTTCCATGCACCGGCAGAGACGCTACCTCTGGTAAGACGAGGGGTGGGTGTGTGTGTCTTTATGTCAAGAACAGCTGGTGCGCAATGTCTAATATTAAAGAAGTCTCGAGGTATTGCTTGCCTGAAGTAGAGTTCCTTATGATAAGCTGTAGACCACACTATCTACTAAGAGAGTTCTCATCTGTACTATTCGTAGCCGTCTATTTACCACCACAAAACGATGCTGGCATTAAGACCGCTCTCAACCAACTCTATAAGGCCATAAGCAAAGAAGAAGCTGCTCTTCTAGTGGCCAGGGACTTTAATGCAGGCAAACTTAAATCAGTTATACCAAATTTATACCAGCAAGTCATGTGCAACCAGGGGGGAAAAATCCTTTACTCCACACACAGAGATGCATACAAATCTCTCCCTCGCCCTCCATTTGGCAAATCTGACCATAATTCTATCCTCCCGATCCCTGCTTACAAGCAAAAACTAAAGCAGGAAGTACCAGTGACTTGCTCAATACGGAAGTGGTCAGATGATGCAGATGCTATACTACAGGACTGTTTTAGTAGCACAGACTGGAATATGTTCCGGGATTCATCCAATGGCATTGAGGAATACACCATCGGCTTCATCAATAAGTGCATCGATGACGTCATCCCCACAGTGACTGTACGTGCATATCCCAACCAGAAGCTCCATCCTCATCGAGCTAAAGACTAGAGCTGCTGCTTTCAAGGAGCGGGAGACTAATCTGAACATTTATAGGAAATCCCATTATGCCCTCAAACGAACCATCAAACAAGCCAAGCGTCAATACAGGATTAAGATTGAATCCTACTACACCGGTTCAGACACTCGTCGGTTGTGGCAGGGCTTGAAAACTATTATGGACTACAAAGTGTAACCCAGACGTGAGCTGCCCAGTGACGTGGGCCTACCAGATGAGCTAACTGCCTTTTATGCTCGCTTCGAAGCAAGCAACACTGAAGCATGCACGAGAGCACCAGCTGTTCTGGATGACTGTGTGATAACAATCTCGGTAGCCGATGTGAACAAAACCTTTAAACAGGTCAACATTCACAAAGCCACTGGGCCACATGGATTACCAGGACGTGTACTCAAAGCATGCGCAGACCAACTGTCAAGTGTCTTCACTGAAGTTTGTAATACCTACATGTTTCAAGCAGACCATCATAGTCCTTGTGCCCAAGGAAGCCAAGGTAACCTGCCTAAATGATTATCACCCCATGGCGCTCACGTCGGTAGCCATGGAGTGCTTTGAAAGGCTGGTCATGGCGCACATCAAATCATTGACTGCAGCTCAGCATTAAACACTAAAGTGTTCACGAAGCTCATCACTAAGCTAAGGACTCTGGGACTAAACATCTCCCTTGGCAACTGGATCCTGGACTTCCTGACGGGCCGCCCCCAGGTGGTAAGAGTAGGCAACAACACGTCTGCCACGATGATCCTTAACACTGGGAGCCCCTCAGGGGTGCATACTTAGTCCTCTCCTGTGTTCCCTGTTCACCCACTACTGCGTGGCCAAACACGACTCCAACACCATCATTAAGTTTGCTGACGGCACAACAGTGGTAGGCCTGATCACTGACAACGATGAGACGGCCTATAGGGAGAAGGTCAGAGAACTGGCAGTGTGGTACCAGGACAACCACTCCCTCAATGTGAGCAAGACAAAGGAGCTGATCGTGGATTACAGGAAAAGGCGGGCCGAACAGGCCCCCATTAACATCGACAGGGATGTAGTGGAGAGGGCACAAAGAAACATTTTCTCCCTCAGGAGACTGAAAAGATTTGGCAGGAGTTCCCAGATCCTCAAAAATTTCTACAGCTGTGCCATCGAGAGCATCCTGACCGGTTGCATCACCACCTGGTTTGGTTAGCATCTGACCGTAAGGCGCTACAGAGGGTAGTGCGAACGGCCCAGTATATCACGGGGGCCAAGCTTCCTGCCATCCAAACCTATATAATAGGCGGTGTCATAAAATTGCCAGAGACTCCAGTCACCCTAGTCATAGACTGTTATCTCTGCTACCGCACGGCAAGCGGTAAGTCTAGGTCCAAGAGGCTTCGAAACAGGTTCTACCCCCAAACCATAAGAACAGCTAATCAAATGGCTACCCAGACTATTTGCATTGCCACCCCTTTCCCCTTCTATGCTGCTGCTACTCTCTGTTATCATCTATGCATAGTCACTTTAATAACTCTACCTACATGTACATATTAGCTCTACACCGGTGCCCTCGCACATTGACTCTGTACTGGTACCCCCTGTATATAGACCCGGTATTGTTATTTACTGCTGCTCTTTAATTATTTGTTATTCTTATCTCATACTTTTTGAGGGGTGGTATTTTCTTAACTGCATTGTTGGTTAAGGGCTTGTAAGTAAGCATTTCACGGTAAGGTCTACACCTGGTGTATTCGGAGCATGTGACAAATAAGATTTGATTTGAAGTCACTGCCTCTGGAGGAAGTCTGGCTGACGATCAGCATAGCGAGCTTCTGGTATCCCTGTATGGCCCCGGCAACACCATGTAGGGGATATGTATTCTGGGTTATAATAAGGGGTGAAAGTAAGCCGGTCGGGTACCGGCAAAATAAATAGTGGGGGTACAACGTACTGGTAAAACATGAGACTATCACAATAATTAAAACAACGTTTCCAAGACAACTGTAGGATATTACACCATTTATCATTACCGCGTGTCAGACTTGTCACGAATGAGCGAATAGACTCAAATGCAGTGTGGTTCTATGATAGCACTGAAATTATGCCAAGGCAGAGATTAGTGACCAAGAGGCACGTGCGCAGCAGTGTATGCATCAATTCAGGTTACGAGACTTGTGTAGGCCTAATAAAGAACAATCACTGAATGTCATTCATAATACTGTTTGGTGTTTTGTAAGTGATGTCTCTTTGCATTTATCAAATGGCACTGTATGGATGCCGGCATTATTTTAGAGTGGAGTAGCCTACAAGTTGGACACTGAATTTGGGTCTCACGTATAGCCTATTATAATGTTAACTAGAGGTCGACCGATTATGATTTTTCTACACCGATACCGATTATTGGAGGACTAAAAAAAAGCGGATACCGATTAATCGGCCGATTTTATAGATTTTTTTATTTGTAATAATGACAATTACAACAATGCTGAATGAACACTTATTTTAACTTAAGATAATACATCAATAAAATCAATTTTGCCCCAAATAAATAATGAAACGTGTTCAATTTGGTTTAAATAATGCAAAAACAAAGAGTTGGAGAAGAAAGTAAAAGTGCAATATGTGCCATGTAAGAAAGCTAATGTTTAAGTTCCTTGCTCAGAACATGAGAACATATGAAAGCTGGTGGTTCCTTTTAACATGAGTCTTCAATATTCCCAGGTAAGAAGTTTTAGGTAGTAGTTATAGGAATTATAGGACTATTTCTCTCTATACCATTTGTATTTCATTAACCTTTGACTATTGGACGTTCTTATAGGCACTTTAGTATTGCCAGTGTAACAGTATAGCTTCCGTCCCTCTCCTCGCTCCTCCCTGAGCTCGAACCAGGAACACAAAAACAACAGCCACCCTCGAAGCAGCGTTACCTATGCAGAGCAAGGGGAACAACTACTAGAAGGCTTAGAGCGAGTGATGTTTGAAACGCTATTAGCGTGCACCCCTCTAACTAGCTAGCCATTTCACATCGGTTACACCAGCCTAATCTCGGGAGTTGATAGGCTTGATGTCATAAACAGCAGAGCTGCTGGCAAAACGCACAAAAGTGCTGTTTGAATGAATGCTTATGAGCCTGCTGCTGCCTACCACCACTCAGTCAGACTGCTCTATCAAATCATAGACTTAATTATAACATGATAACACACAGAACTACGAGCCTTAGGTCATTAATAAGGTCGAATCCTGAAACTATCATCTCGAAAACAAGACGTTTATTCTTTCAGTGAAATACGGAACTGTTCCGTATTTTATCTAACGGGGGGCATCCCTAAGTCTAAATATTCCTGTCACATTGCACAACCTTCAATGTTATGTCATAATTGTGTAAAACTGCCTGGTCCCTAAATGTCCTCACTCTGCGAGAGAAGCAGAAATGAAAGAGAACTTTACCGATGTCAACTTGATTGTTGATGATGCATTGATCATTCTATCGATTTGACATTATTCTGGTGAGCAAGGCTTTTAGTATTCTAGACAAGCATCAAGCTATGATGAGAAGCTGCATGTATCTAATTGTAGACAAGTTGACGAATAGCCGACCAAATGTTGTAAAATATCAGCAGAAAAAATATCTAAATGAGGCTATAATTTTATTCCTGCAACATGTCTTTCCGCCATTCCTGAGTAACGTAGCCGACATGGCCATTTTGAAGTAATTGTTTGACAATCAGATGAAAACATTATGACTGTTTTTTGCCACATTATCAGGTAGGCTAATACATTTAAAAGTTAAGTGACAAATATTTACTATTAGGCCCATAGAGATCCTATTCAATTAATATAGATTCTATATGTCATTCTATGATTAGGCCATAGAGATCCTATTAAATTAATATAGACTCTATATGTCATTCTATGATTAGGCCATAGAGAACCTATTAAATTAATATAGACTCTATATGTCATTCTATGATTGTGCCCATAAAAAAGAATGTGTGCAAACATAGGAGGTCCCCGCACCAGGAAGACATTACATCTACTTTCACCCATGGTTATAATTGGGGTTACTGAGTTATTTAGAGTCATCCTACAGAGCAGGCTTTCTATAGGGTAGGTCTTAAAGCTGATGATACTCTAACATTTTTTGGGGGGGAAATATTGCCTAACAGTGTTGCTGGCAACGGAGTGGGGTATGAGACACTAGAGTGAATATGAGCAATGAGCAACATGGACATGAATAATACATTTCATATGAAGCATATCTCAACTTAACTTGATTTCCTCAATTTAGTCATCTCTTATAGGTTGTTCCCAATTGACTGCCACATCTGTACTGGAATTTATCAGCTAACTAACAAAGGAGTGGGCATCAACTCAACCTACTGCCAGTCAAGTCAATGGTGACAAGGATAACTAGACATTTTACTTTACATTTCTAAGCTAGGAAGTTTAAATGGTATTCATCCAGCTAGCCAGCTAGTTAAACGTACATAAAAAAAATGTATCTAAAACTAAATGTAAAATATACATGGCTAGCTAGCTGGATAAGAGCATCTGCTAAATTACTAAAATGTTTACAGTACCAGTCAAATGTTTGGGCACACCTATTCATTCAAGGGGTTTTCTTTATTTTTACTATTTTCTACATTGTACAATTATAGTGAAGACATCAAAACTATGAAATCACACATATGGAATCATGTAGTAATCAAAAAAGTGTTTAACAAATCCAAATATATTTTAGATTCTTCAAAGTAACCACCCTTTGACTTAATGACAGCTTTGTACACTCTTGGCATTCTCTCAACCAGCTTCATGAAGTAGTCACCTGGAATACATTTCAATTAACAGGTGTGCCTTGTTAAAAGTTAATTTGTGGAATTTATTTCCTTAATGCGTTTGAGCCAGTTGTGTTGTGACAAGATAGGGGTGTTATACAGAAGATTGCCCTATTTGGTAAAAGACCAAGTCAGTTAAGAACAAATTCTTATTTACAATGACGGCCTACCCCCTCCAAACCCTAACCCGGACAGCGCTGGGCCAACATATGATGTTTGACATCTTTCTACCCTTTTAAAAGCTAGAATCCTTAATGGTGAAACGTCTACGTCCATTTGCAATATTTTAACAACAAGGAAGTTACTGCAAACAACAAACACAGTTTTTTCCCCTCAGACATCATTTCACGCATGATAGAAAAGCACAAAATGTACCTTATTTATTATAATATTTTTAATTTATTTTAATTTAAACAGTGCCACTGGCCTTTCCCACTACTGCAGATTCCATCTTTAATGGAGGGCTTAACGTTTCAGTGACAGGTTTTTATTTTTAGCTGTAATGTTTTCATTGAAATAATATTTAGGTCCATAAATGAGCATCAGAATGAAAAGCAGCAAAGAGGGCTAAAGGTAATGCTTTCAACGAGGCTCACACCAGTTCTAAAGCAGCTGTTAACTGATGTGGGTCTTCTGACAGAAAAGCCAGCTGAGCGCAATCAATTGAATGACTGCTGCCCTCCCATTTATGATTTCTCTCTCTCCTCTCTTTCTTTCTTTCTTTCTCTCTCTCTTTCTCTCTCTTTCTCTCTCTTTCTCTCTCTTTCTCTCTTTCTCTCTCTCTCTTTCTCTCTTTCTTTCTCTTTCTCTCTTTCTCTCTTTCTCTCTTTCTCTCTCTCGCTCTTTCTCTCTTTCTCTCTCTCTCTCTTTCTCTTTCTCTCTTTCTTTCTTTTTCTCTTTCTCTCTCTTTCTTTCTTTCTTTCTCTTTTTCTCTTTCTCTCTCTTAGTTATCTCTCTTTTTTCCCTCCTCTCTCGCCCTCTCTGTCATGAAAAGACACCAGAGCAGTGAGTCAAGCAGGAGTATGGACACTCAGGCAGCAGACAGTAAATATTTGGAAAAGCACAGCAGTTGGTCCAGAAGCGGCCTGCAAAATGTTTCTACCATTTGTTTTAAAGCAGAATCTCTCCACCTTGTCAAACTTAGACATTGATAGGCTCTCTCTCTTGCTTCGACCATTCTCTACCCCACACTTACCAGCCCCCCTAACATTTCTTAGAAATCAGCCAACCTAATACTCAACGCATTCAAACCCTATACTTCATCCTACCCTATATATACAAACGTATGTGGACACCCCTTCAAATGAGAGGATTTGGCTATTTCAGCCATAGATGTTGCTGACAGGTGTATAAAATCGAGCACACAGTCATGCAATCTTTGTAGACAAACATTGTCAGTAGAATGGCCTTACTGAAGAGCTCAGTGACTTTCAATGTGGTACCGTCATAGGGACCGCCGAGTGCTGAAGCTCCTAGCACGTTAAAATCATATGTCCACGGTTGCAACGCTAACTCTGAGTTCCAAACTTGCTCAGAAAGCCACGTCAGGACAAGAACCGTTTGTGGGGAGCTTCAGGAAATGGGTTTCCGTGGCCGAGCAGTCGCATACAAGCCTACGATCATGCGCAATGGCAAGTATTGTGGTGTAAATCTCCCTGCCATTGGACTCTGGAGCAGTGGAAACACTTTATCTGGACTGATGAAACACGCTTCACCATCTGGCAGTCCAACGCTACTTGCCCCAATGCATAGTGCCAACTGTAAAGGAGGAGCAATAATGGCCTGGGACTGTTTTTCATGGTTTGGACTAGGCCCCTTAGTTCCCGCAAAGGGAAATCGTAATGCTACAGCATACAATGGCGTTCTAGACAATTCTGTGCTTCCAACTTTGTGGCAACAGTTTGGGCAATGCCCTTTCCTGTTTCAGCCTGACAATGCCCCCGTGCAAAAAGACAGGTGCATACGGAAATGGTTTGTCGAGATCGGTGTGGAAGAACCTGACTGGCCTACACAGAACCCTGACCTCAACCCCATCGAACACCTTTGTGATGAATTGGAACGCAGACTGCAAGCCAGGCCTAATCACCCAACATCCGTGCTGACCTCACTAATGGTCTTGTGGCTGAATGGAAGTCCCCTCAGCAATGTTCCAACATCTAGTGGAAAGCCGTCTCAGAAGAGTGGAGGATGTTGGGGCAGCAAAGGGGGACCAACTCCATATTAATGCCCATGATTTTGGAATGAAATGTTCGACGAGCAGGTGTCCACATACTTTTGTGTATATTATCCTATATTCCAGCCCTATATCTTCAGTGCTATTAAACCCCAGCAATGAGGGAAGCAACACTCTCCTCTCAGCCCAACCTCCCACTTCTGTTTTAATTACT
The DNA here is from genome assembly GCF_036934945.1 of Oncorhynchus masou masou. Classification (NCBI taxonomy): domain Eukaryota; kingdom Metazoa; phylum Chordata; class Actinopteri; order Salmoniformes; family Salmonidae; genus Oncorhynchus; species Oncorhynchus masou. The sequence continues at coordinate 38,889,043 of NC_088221.1, read as the reverse complement.
CTCTTGTTGTCTCTCCCTCTCTCTCTACCTCTCTGTGGGTGTATCTGCACTCGCCCGTGTGTGATTTGGTTGCTTTACCTTGGCCTAGGGCCCTGGACTGAACTAAGCTGAGCTGGGCTTTGGCTGTGAAAGGGATAGACTGCTAGATGTTAGCAGCCTTTCATGCATGTCCCTTCTCTGTCACGAGAGGTTGTTGCTGGGCTTTGGCTGTGAAAGGGATAGACAGCACGTTGGTTTGTACTTTTCTGCCCTTCTCTCTCCATGGCGCTCAGTCAGAGAGGGCATTGATGCGAGGTGTGCATTAAGTTAATTAACTCACTGACCTGCATCCTGCCAGGGAGAGAGAGCATGCAGAGCTGGGATAGAAGGAGGAAAAGTGGCTGCGGATAGCTGCTGCAGCATGCCAAGCTTGTCTGCCTGAGATGAAGTGGGTCGGCGGTCCCCTCACTATGGCTCTGTTTATCTGGGTCTATGTCTGATCTCTCAGCCACATTATACTGGCCTGGTGTCAGGATGACCAGGTCATTAGGAAGGGGAAAATGTATATATAATGCTGATGAATAACAACAACACAAGACTATTGCTGAAGTCCCAAATGGCACCCTATTCCCTGTATAGTGCACTACTTCTGACCAGAGCCCCATGGTCTCTGGTCAAAAGTAGTGCACTAAATAGGGAATTGGGTGCCACTTGAGACGTATACTATGATGATTAACAGCATCAGAGCAGTACCTATGCATTACGCCAAACATGCATCTGGTTGAGGGTGTGAGAAAAATGTATTGATGATTTTAGCATGTGTGCTAGTTGTTACGTACAGTTGGGTGTTTTTATTTTTTATTTCTACCCCAGTAACCACACACTATGCTATACTTTTCCACTGCACGTATGTTGGTGACCCATGCCCAATTGAGAATCTCCGATATCCATTGTAAGTGGGGATTTTTGTCCAGAAATCCCCATAGCATTATAGCACCTGATGTTATACCTACAGTCATCTCGGAGACCGAGAACTAAAATCTTGCTTAATTGCGTCAGATGCTCGATTAAATTCTGGGGACAGTTGTGTTAGAAAATATACTAGAATGAGGAGGAGAAGCAGGGCGGTACACTCTCAGGGGGAAAAAAGCTATGTAGAGCCATTTGTCCCTGTAGGAGAACCCTCCTTAAAAAGGTTCCAGATGGAACCCTTTTGGGTCTGATAAAACCCTTTTTGGTTACAAATAGCACCCTTTAAATGGTTATATTTGGAACCAGAGGTCCCCGCCTGGACCAAGAGCCTTGCTGTCTAATATTTGTTTTGCGCATGTAGCAAACTGTGAGTAGCAGTTTTTAGTCACTTGTATAACTGTATGAGCTGGGATTTCTCTCATACAAATACTTTAGGTCAGAGGCTGTATAAAACATTCGCAATGCGCTCATGATTTTACATGATTTTGTTAGCATTACTACCCTTCGGATTACAGAGGCTCAGTGGGGTTTAAAAATATTGTCCCTTGATTTGAGTGCCAGTATTACCGAATATCCCAGGATGGCACAAGGTCGGTATGAAGGTATGACAATCTGGAGACCTCCAAGCCTAATAAAGGCGTGAACACCTATGAAATCATGATTTGTCTAAATTATCAGTGACAGAAAAAACGTTGTACCAAACAAAGTTCCTTGTTAGTGGTCACATCCCACAGTCTGTTGACAAACACTACCATTCCATTTATGTTACATGCCTATCAACAACATAATATACAGTACCAGTCAAAAGTTTGGATACACCTACTCATTCAAGGGTTTTTCTTTATTTGTACTATTTTCTACAGTGTAGAATAATAGTGAAGGCATCAAAACTATAAAATAATACACATAAAATCATGTAGTAACCAAAAAAGTGTTAAACAAAAAAATATATATTTATACTTTAGATTCTTCAAAGTAGCCACCCTTTTCCTTGATGACAGCTTTGCACACTCTTTGCATTCTCTCAACCATCTTCACCTGGAATGCTTTTCCAAAAGTCTTCAGTTCCCACATATGCTGAGAACCTGATGGCTGCATTTTCTTCACTTGCAGTCCAACTCATCCCAAACCATCTCAGTTGGGTTGAGGTCGGGTGATTGTGGAGGCCAGGTCATCTGATGCAGCACTCCATCACTCTCCTTGGTCAAATAGCCCTTACACATTCTGGAGGTGTGTTGGGTCAGTGTCTGGTTGAAAAACGAATGATAGTCCCACTAAGCGCAAACCAGATGGGATAGCGTATAGCTGCAGAATGCTGTGGTAGCCATGTTGGTTAAGTGTGCCTTGAATTCTAAATAAATCACAGACAGTGTCACCAGCAAAGCACCATCACACCACCTCCTCCATTCTTCACGGTGGGAACCACATATGCAGATATGTGTGCATTCACGTACACTGCGTCTCACAAAGACACGGCAGTTGGAACCACAAATCTCAAATTTGGACTCATCAGACCAAAGGGCAGATTTCTACCCGTCTAATGTCCATTGCTTGTGTTTCTTGGCCCAAGCAAGTCTCTTCTTCTTATTGGTGTCCTTTAGTAGTGGTTTCTTTGAAGCATTTCGACCATGAAGGTCCGATTCACGCAGTCTCCTCTGAACAGTTGATGTTGAGATGTGTCTGTTACTTGAACTCTGTAAAGCATTTATTTGGGCTGAAATTTCTGAGGCTGGTAACTCTAATGAACTTATCCTCTGCTGCAGAGCTAACGTGTCACGACCTCCGCCGAAGTTGGCTCCCCTGCCTGTTCGGGCGGTGCTCGGCGGTCGTCGTCACCTTCCTACTCGCCGCTACCGATCCCCTTTTCGTTTGTCTGTTGGTTTTGTCTTATTAGTTTCACCTGTGTGTATTTTGGTTTAATTCGCTGCCCTGTATGTAGTAGTTTGACCCGCCCTTGTTTTGTGCGGGATTGTTTTTTGTTACTCTGTTGGTTGTGGTTTCATGGTTGTATTCTCCGGACTGTTTGGTCCTGTGTTTGGGCTGGTCTGTTTTATGCACCCTGTATGTTGGCGTGACCGTTTTTTGCCGGAGAATAAATGACGATTTACCAAACCCTGCTCTCTGCGCTTGACTCCAACCCACCACTCCTAGTAGGCTGTGACATAACGCCAGGTCTTCCTTTCCTGTGGCGGTCCTCATGAGAGCCAGTTTCATAGTACTTGATGGTTTTTGCGACTGCACTTAAAGAAAATGTCAAAGTTCTTGAAATGTTCCGTATTGACTGAACTTCATGTCTTAAAGTAATGATGGACTGTCATTTATCTTTGCGTATTTGAACTGTTCTTGCCATTTGGTAAAATACTTGGTCTTCTGTCAAACGGGGCTATCTTCTGTATACCACCCCTACCTTGTCACAACACAACTGATTGGCTCAAATGCATTAAGAAGAATACAAATTCCACAAATTAACATTTAACAAGTCACACCTGTTAATTGAAATGCATTCCAGGTGACTACCTCATGAAGCTGGTCGGGGGAATGCCTTGTTGACAGCTTTGCACACTTTTGGCAAAGGGTGGCTACTTTGAAGAATCTCAAATATAAAATATATATTAGTGTAACACTTATTTTGCTTACTACATGATTCCATATGTGTTATTTCATTTTGTTGATGTCTTCACTATTATTCTACAATGTAGAAAATAGTTTAAAAAATAAAGGGGCTGGTACTGTACCCAAGTGAATGCAGACATTGTGAGGTAGATTAATGTTCCTCTCTATCTACATTCTGTAGCTAGCTGGTCCTATGATGTAAATGGTGACAAAGGGACAAGAGTTAGTCGGGCTCTGTGAGCATGAGTCAACTACTGCTGATCTTACAAGGGAAGTCCTCAAACGGTATCAAAGATCCTGATGCTATCAGATGAAGTACTTGACATCCCTGACTGGGGCATTAAATACAGGATTACACAGCATTAAACCAGCTTTACTGATCCTCATCTAGATGTTCTGGGAACCACACACACACATTTAATAATGAGCAGCAGAGCAGAGAGCGATAGAAGAAACAGCTGTGATGGCAGCATGTCTGGACTTGCCTCTTACCGTAGAAGCCGTAACATTGAGACAGCAGTGTGCCAGGTAGACAGTCAAGTGAGCATTACCTCCAATATTAATCTATTGTAATCTGTCTGTGTCCTAAATGGTACACTATTCCCTTTAAAGTGCACTACGTTTCTACCATAGACCTGGGTCCAGGTCAAAAATAGTGCACTACAAAGGGAGATTCAGTCTCTACCTATGAACTTTCCAGAGGTGCAGTGCTCTCTCCTAAGGACATGGTCCCAGGCCTCAAGCCAACAGACTCAGGAGGCACCCATACCTCATGGTTGTGCACACACACAGTTTTGTATTGCTATCCTTGTGGGAACCAAATAATTGATTCCCATCTAAAAATCCTATTTTCCCTAAATCTAAATCTAACCCTTAACCTAACCATAACCCTAATCAACCGTAAGCCTAACCTTAACCCCTAACCCTAAAACTATACCTAACCCTAACTCCAAACCTAACTTTAACCTCTAACCCTAACCCCAACCTTAATACTAACTGTAACCATAACCCTAAACCTAACCCCTGAGCCCAAAATAGCATTTATTTCACTTGGGACCGAGATCATGTTCCTTGTTTTACTATCCTTGTGAGGACTTCTAGTACCCACAAGGATAGTAACACACACACACACCCATCATGGTTGTGCTTCTGGCCACCACCAGTGACCAGCAGTCATTGAGCACGGCGACGTGACCATAAACCACAGGAACAATTTAATCACACCAGACTCAACTTTTCCACCTCTTAAAATATGGTCATTATTAACAACAGTACATGCCCTTTTAACAGGCCCTGGTGTAAACGTCTTAAGTTACTACTCACCCAGGGCAGTCTGGGGGAAATATGAATAAAGAAAAGCCAATTCCACTTACGAGAAACTTCTTACACACATCATACAGTGCCTTCAGAAAGTATTCTGCCTTCTTGACTTTTTCCACATTGTTGCATCACAGCCTGAATTTAAAATGGACTAAATTGAGATTCTGCGTCACTGGTTTACACACAATACCCCATCATTTCAAAGGGGAATTGTGTTGTTTTTTTTATATATTACAAATTCATTAAAAATGTAAAGCTGAAATGTCTTGAGTCAATAAGTATTCAAGCAAGCTAAATACGCTCAGGAGTTAACATGTGCTTAACAAGTCACTTAAGTTGCATTCGCTCTGTGTGCAATAATAGTGTTTAACATGATTTTTAAATTACTACCTTATCTCATTATCTCTGCAGTCCACACAATTATCTGTAAAATCCCACAGCTGAGTAGTGATTTTCAAAAACATATTCAACCACAAAGACCAGGGAGGTTTTCCAATGCCTCGCAAAGAAGGTTACCTATTGGTAAATGAGTAAACAATCAACTATGCAGACATTGAATATCCCTATGAGCATGGTTAAATTATTAATTACACATTTTATGGTGTATCAATACACCCAGTCACTACAAAGATACAGGCGTCCTTTCTAACTCAGTTGCCGGAGAGTAATTAAACCAATCAGGGATTTCACCATGAAGCCAATGGTGACTTTAAAACAGTTACAGAGTTTATTGGCTGTGATAGGAGAAAACTGCGGATGGATCAACAACATTGTAGTTACTCCGTAATACTAACCTAATTGACAGAGTGAAAAGAAGGAAGCCTATACAGAATAAAAATATTTCAAAACATTCGGCCTGTTTGTAACAAGGCAATAAGGTAATACTGTAAAAAAAATGTTGCAAAGCAATTCACTTTTTGTCCTGAATACAAAGTGTTATGTTTGGGGCAAATCCAATACAACACCTTACTGAGTAATTTTGAAGCATAGTTATTGCTTGTAATCATTAAGAACTGGGGAGTTTTTCAAGATAAAAAATAAATAAAAATTGGAGCTAAGCACAGGTAAAATCCTAGAGGAAAGCCCGGTTGTCTGCTGTCCACCAGATACTGGGAGTTGAATTCACCTTTCAGCAGGACAATAACCTAAAACACAAGGCCACATCTACACTGGAGTTGCTTACCAAGAAGTCAGTGAATGTTCTTTAGTGGCTGAGTTACAGTTTTGTCTTAAATCTACTTGAAAATCTGTGGCAAGACCTGAATATGGTTGTCTAACAATGATCAACAACCAATTTGACAGAGCTTGAAGAAATTTGAGAAGAATAATGGGCAAATTTTGCACATTGCAATTGTGGAAATCTCTGGAAGACTTACCCAGAAAGACTCACAGCTGTAATCGCTGCCAAAGGTGTGTTTAATTTTCAATACATTTGCTACAATTTCTAAAAACATGTTTTCACTCTGTCATTATGGAGTATTGTGTGGAGATGGGTAAGAAAAAACCAATTTAATCAATTTTGAATTCAGGCTGTAACACAGCAAAATATGGAATAAGTCCAGGGGTGTGAATACTTTCTGAACACACCGTATATGTTTATGATCAAATTGAAAGGGCTTTTTGAAAAGCGTATTTTAGGCTTTGTCTTTTTATTGCTTTTAGGCACCATCTTTCCGAGGGCCACTTCAAGCTGGAACTCATTACCCATGATTGAGATGTATGTCCTTAAAACAAAGTATCCTACTCCAATAGACAGCACAAATTAAATTAGTTAGGCGACCTACATTCTCTGGGCCCTGTCTGTCAGTCTGCATACATCTCTACCAACCCACAACAGAATGGAATCCTTCTATAGATTCTATAACAACTTTAACAAAATAACCCTAATAGGAGTTCTATAGATGAGCCAGCACTCTGTGTGCTAGCAGTGCAGCACTGTTTTGTGCTGTAATGTTCAGACTGGTTAGTTTGCCCCCTGTTGTCCCGTCTGTGAAGTTTATTATAAGTCAAATGAAGTAAGGCTCTTCTAATACCTAATCTCAGTGGAATTATCCTGCTATTAGAGGAGAGGGAGAAGTAGGCAACAACACATGGATTGCATTAGGAGAGCTTTCTTGGAAGATCAGACCAGACTTGGCTTTTTCTCTGTTAGAAAGGGCCTGAGAAAGCTCTATCTCACGCAATTGAGGCCTAAGTCCAAGTGTCCCCTTACTTCCCAGGTCTAAATAGATGTGTATTGCAGGTGGAGATTCTAAAGAACCTTAGAGGTCACTCTGTTCCATACAGAAGACATCCTGCTTTTTACTAGAGCTTACAGGGTTGAGGCCTGTAGGAACAGATCCTGGAGCAGGTTAGTTCAACCTCCGGTACTCTCCTACAGCAGTAGACTCCCACCTCAGACAGTAACCTCCAGCTACCAGCTGTGGTAGTTAAACAGCAGTGATGTTACACTTCCAGGTCAGACTAACCCCCCTGGCTAGTGCCTCTGTCCCAAACAGGGCCTTTTTTTTTAAAGTTGCTTTATTTCAGATTTTCCAAGTTGATAGTTTTTTCTTTTTTTAATTGCAAGGCCTTTGGTCATGAAATGTAGACTAATTGTGTAACATTGAGGCTTGCCATCTCTTTGCTTCTGTGCTGGTCATCTTTTGCTTTTTTCAACTGCCTAATATGAATGCTCTCGTTGTGGAGCCTTGTGGGAACAACTGGCTTAAAGTCAGCGTGGGAGCACAGCAGTTAGGACTTAATTACAGCTGTTCTTGTCTGAAGAACCCAGGCTTCCCATCTCACACACACACACACACTGACACAGGGCCCGCTACTAAAACAAGTCAGTGTTTGAACAGGGATTATTTCCACTGTGACATCACACCCTTGGGCTGCCTCTGGGTTGACCTCTAGTCCCTAGCTTCCGATATCGATAAGGTTTGTTCCATTAAAGTCCCAATGCAGCCATTTTTAAATCAATATCAAATCATTTCTGGGTAACAATTAAGTACCTTACTGTGATAAAGTTCCATTCAAATTGGCAAAAAAATTGCTTTATAGCAAAAAACTTTCTCAAGAAAGAATTTTGCTCGGACTGTCTGGGAGTGGTCTGAGTGTGGAGGGGAAAACTAGCTGTTATTGGCAGAGAGGTTTGGAACTCTCTTTTTTTATTGGTCTTTTAACCAACTTGTCACCATGGAAAGCCAAAACTCCTGTCCATACAAACCTGCTGATTAGAAGGTCCTATGAAGATTGTATTTTCAACCAGCAACTACAATGTCAGGAAATAGCACTGATCAAATGTTTTCACACTTTTACAGTGTTAGTTTCATCAGCTGTTGTACAATGTGATTTAAAACGGGGGAAATACATTTGGACTCCACCGGGCCTTTTAAAGACTGTTAGTGTTTCATGGCTTGTTGCCGGCATTAGATGCCCAAGCTCTCCCCCGACTGAAATAACTGTGATCTAGTCTAGTTGTTCAACACTGGAGACACATTTCTGGCCAGTAAACAGCTTTTCACAGATTTTGTGATCAATAACAGATGATGAAGTGTGTGATTGGCTGTATTGTCTATAAATGCTTTGTTAATGTTTGGAAATCATTCCTTGCTAGATAATGGCCTGTTGTGGGAATTTGAACGTGGATGTGTATGTTTTTCAAATCACTTTGTCTCAGAAATGATTTTATCTGTGTTTTTTGTTTTTTTTGTGTAAAGCTAATTGGCGCTAACATATTGATTTGTTTTTATACCATTTGAAACTCTGTTTGAAGAACTGTCCTCACAAGCTCCCTCATCTATCCTCTCTTCCTCAGGTCACGGAGAGTGCCACTGTGGAGAGTGTAAGTGCCATGCGGGCTATATCGGGGACAACTGTAACTGTTCCACTGACACCTCATCCTGTGTGTCTGATGACGGGCAGATCTGCAGCGGGCGGGGCAGCTGTGCGTGTGGGCGCTGCCAGTGCACTGAACCAGGGGCCTTCGGGGACACCTGCGAAAAATGCCCCACCTGCCCTGATGCCTGTGGCACCAAGAGGTATGGGACAGGGAGGAGAGAGGGAAGGGAGATAGGCAGAGGAGAGGGGGAGAGAGGGAAGGGAGAGAAGGGGAGGGGCAGAGAGATGGAGGGAGAGATACGAGGCAAGAAGAGGGAAGGAGAGGGAGAGGGAGGGAGAGAGAGATACGGGGCAAGAAGAGAGGGAAGGAAAGAGAGAGGAGGGATCGATATGGGACAAGAAGAGAGAGGAGATAGGGGGGATATGGGGCAAGAAGAGAGAGAGGAGGAGGGACAAAAAGATAAAGGGGAGAGAGAGAGAGGGAGGGAGAGAGAGAGAGATATGGGGCAAAAAGAGAGGGAAGGAGAGAGAGAGAGATATGGGGCAAAAAGAGAGGGAGAGAGAGAGAGATATGGGGCAAAAAGAGAGGGAAGGAGAGATATGGGGAAAGAAGAGAGCGGAGGAGGGAGAGATACGGGGCAAGAATAAAGGGAGAAAGGGAGAGCAGGGTCAGCCATGCCTTAAGTGTCCAGGGGTTTCTAATGTGCACCTGATGGTGATATTTGACCCATCATGATAGGACCCATATCATCGATGACCATGCATTAAGATACAAATAGGATTTAAGATGGATATAACTCACACTAGATTAGTTCTAAATTAGTTCTGTAAGACAAGACACACAAGAAATATGTTAAGATCCCTTTCCATTGGTAACCCCCAAAGAAACTAACGGTTCTGACCCAAACTCCTCCTGTATCAGGCTCCGTGTGTAGGCTATCCCGAGGATGATGGCTCCGGCAGACGCGGTCGCCCTGTTTCTAGCTCCTAGCCAACTTAGCATTTATTTTTTGTTCATTGTGTGGCAAACGGCAGGGAGAGGTGAGGGGAGTGGTTATTGAGGGGAGATATCTTGTAGCCTGCTGGCTCCACCCCCAAGCCTTATATGGACTTCCTGCCCCAACGAGGTGAGGCTCTGGATCATTAAGCCAGGGAGTGCTTGGAGATAAAAGAGAAAGCGGCCTGCACAAAGGGGCAGGGAATGGAGAGAAAAACTTGCGTTATGAAGAGTGGGAGAAGAGAGAACAATACCTGTGTGATTACCCGTTGTGACCTGGACTGTCTGATTACCCACCTTGTGTACTGGATTGGCTGAGGACCCGAGTTTTAGGATTACTCCTGGAGAATGGAACAGACAACGGGAACGGCTTGTGGACTGTGAGGTAATTGGTGAATTCCCCCTTCTCCCCCAGTATACAAAAATCCCTAATAAACTCTCATTTGCATTCTAGTTGTGCTACTGGTGCATATTTGTTATTGTACTTGGCGACGTGGAAACCCCACACACTTGAGCCTGCTACAAGTGTTATTTCTTACATTATTTGCTCAGAACGTTTCTTGTATTATCTACTGCCAGAAATAACTTTTGGATATTAGATCGGCAGTCACTCACCAGAAATTCGACTTCCCTGACCTGGATCCTTTATTTGAACATCCAGAGGCAACTCTGTTCATCCCGGGAGTGGCACCATGCCGAAGAAGAGGTAGAAGGAGTGAGGCCCTAGTCAGACTCAGAAGGAGTGCATACCATCCACCGCTTCCGAGTATATTACTTGCTAACATTCAGTCCTTGGACAATAAAGTAGACAAGCTCAGAGCAAGGATCTCCTTCCAGAGAGACATTCGGCACTGTAATATACACTGTTTTACGGAATCATGGCTTTCTCTGGATACATTGCCCCCATCAATTCAGCCACCGGATTTCTCCGCCCATTGCGCGGACAGGAAGGAAAACTCTCTGGGAAAAATAAAGCGGAGGGTTTGTTTCATGATTAACAACTCATGGTGTGATTGTGTTAATGTACAGGAACTCAAGTCCATTTGTTCTTCCGATCTGGAATATCTCACCATCAAAAGCAGACCACATTACCACCCGAGATATTTTTCTTCACTTCAGTCATCGTCACCGCCGTGCGTATATTCCCCTCAAAGCAGACACCACTACGGCTCTCAAGGAACTAAACTGGACTATGTGCAAATTGGAAACTACATATCCTGAGGCAGCATTTATTGAAGCTGGGGACTTAACTTTTTTGAGTTTGTGCTACTATTTATGTGACACTGGAAAGTCCAGGGAGAATAAGAGCACCTCCTCCCAGCTGCCCACTGCATTGAGGCTAGGAAACACTGTCACCACCGATAAATACATGATAATTGAACATTTCAATAAGCATTTTATACGGCTGGCGTGCTTTCCACCTGGCTACCCCTACCCCGGTCAACAGCCCTTCACCTCCCACAGCAACTTGCCCAAGCCTCCATTTCTCCTCCACCCAAATCCAGATAGCTGGTGTTCTGAAAGAACTGCAAAATCTGGACCCCTACAAATTAGCCGGGCTAGACAATCTGGATCCTGTCTTTCTAAAATTATCCACCGAAATTGTTGCAGCCCCTATTACTAGCCTGTTCAACCTCTCTTTCGTATCGTCTGAGATCCCCAAAGATTGGAAAGCTGCCGCGGTCATCCCCCTCTTTGAAAGCCAAGTTAACAAACAGATCACCGACCATTTCGAATCCCACCGTACCTTCTCTGCTATGCAATCTGGTATCTGAGCTGATCATTGGTGCACCTCAGCCATGCTCAAGGTCCTAAACGATATCATAACTGCCATCGTAAAGAAACCATACTGTGCAGCTGTATTTATCGACATGGCCAAGGCTTTCGACTCTGTCAATCACAACATTCTTATCGGCAGACTCAACAGCCTTGGTTTCTCAAATGACTGCCTCGCCTGGTTCACCAACTACTTCTCAGACAGAGGTCAGTGTGTGAAATTGGAGGGCCTGTTGTCCGGACCTCTGGCAGTCTCTATGGGGGTGTCACAGGGTTCAATTCTCGGGCCGACTCTTTTCTCTCTATACATCAATGATGTTGCTCTTGCTCGTAGAGGTGGATCTTTTCTCTGATCCACCTCTACGCAGACGGCACCGTTCTGTATACCCCCCCTTCTTTGGACACTGTGTTAACTAACCTCCAGACAAGCTTCAATGCCATTCAACTATCCTTCAATGGCCTCCAACTGCTCTTAAATGCAAGTACAACTAAATGCGTGCTCTTCAACCAATCGCTGCACCTGCCTGCCCATCCAGCATCACTGCTCTGGACGGTTCTGACTTAGAATATGTGGACAACTACAAATACCTAGGTGTCTGGTTAGACTGTAAACTCTCATTCCAGACTCACATTAAGCATCTCCAATCCAAAATTAAATCTGAATCGGCTTCCTATTTTGCAACAAAGCATCCTTCACTCATGCTGCCAAACATACCCTCATAAAACTGACTATTCTGCCGATCCTTGACTTCGGCGATGTCATTTACAAAATAGACTGAGTAGGAGGCTATCTAGACTCTGTGTAGTCTATCACAGTGCCATCTGTTTTGTCACCAAAGCCCCATATACTACCCACCACTACGACCTGTATGCTCTCGTTAGCGGGCCCTTGCTTCATATTCGTCGCCAAACCCACTGGCTCCAGGTTATCTATAAGTCTTTGATATGTAAAGCCCCGTCTTATCTCAGCTCACTGGTCACCATAGCAGCACCCACCCGTAGCACTGGGTCATGGACTTCCTGACAAGCAGAACCCAAGTGGTGAAGGTACTCAACACGGTGCCCCACAAGGGTGCGTGCTCAGTCCCCTCCTGTACCCCCTGTTCACCCATAACTGCTTGGCCAAACATGTCTACAACTCAATTATAAAGTTTGCAGATGTCACAACAGTGGTAGGCTTGATTACCAACAATGATGAGACAGCTTACAGGGAGGAGGTGAGAGCCCTGGCAGAGTGGTTCCAGGAAAATAATCTGTTAATGTCAGAAAAACAAAGGAGCTGATGGTGGACTACAGGAGACAGCAGAGAGTGCACACCCCCATCCACATCGACGGGGCCGCAGTGGAGGGGGTTAAAGATTCAAGTTCCTCTGCGTATAAATCATTGACAACCTGAAATGGTCCCTTTACACAGACAGTGTGGTGAAGAAGGCTCAACAGCGCCTCTTCAACCTCAGGAGACTGAAGAAGTACGGCTTGGCCCTTAAGACCCTCACAAACGTCTACAGATGCACCATAGAGAGCATCTTGTCAGGCTGTAGCACCGCCTGGTATGGCAACTGCACCGCCAGCAACCTCAGGGTTCTCCAAAGGGTGGTGCGGTTAGCCCAATGCATCACCAGAGGCATGCTACCATCTAGACGGCATACAGGTTCTTCAAAACTTGGACCGAGAGACTGAGAAAAAACGTATATTTCCAGGCCATCAGACTGATAAACAGTCACCACTAGCCAGCCTCCGCCCAGTACCCTGCCCTGAACCTAAGTCACTGTTCTAGTCATGGCTCTACCCAGAACCTAGAGACTGCTGCCCTATAACTGAACACTGGGGTGGCAGGTCCTACAACTGATTTTTTCTATATACTGTCCATGTTCTGTCATTGAAAATAAGAATTTGTTCTTAACACCAGTTAAATAAAGGTAAAATAAAAAATATTTACATACTGTTTTTCCCACTGTGTATATATGTATTCTAGTCATGGCTCTACCTATATAACTGCTGTGCTCTACACATTTTTTCTATATACTGTCCATGCTGTCGTTGCACACCATTTTATATATTTGTGTGTGTGTGTGTGTATAATATATATACAGTTGAAGTCTGAAGTTTACATACACCTTAGCAAAATACATTTAAACTCAGTTTTTCACAATTCCTGACATTTAATCCTAGTAAAAATTCCCTGTCTTAGGTCAGTTAGGATACGTTGCTCAATTGGTATCAAGAGACCTAATGTGTGCCAGGAAATCATTCCCGCGACCTGCCTGTACCGTTGACACCAGTCAGAATGGGGCCATGGACTCAAATCAAATTTTATTTGTCCATGCTCCAAATACAACAGGTGTAGACCTTACAGTGAAATGCTTACTTACAAACCCTTAACTGTACTGCTTATGCAAAATCCTGACTCTGCCTTCAGTATGACGCAACAGGAATCAGGATTCGGCAACAGCCCATCCGTGACAAGGACCAACGAGTTGTGCGTTCCAAGATGCCTTTCTGCACACCACTGTTGTACTGCGTCGTTATTTACCTGTTTGTGGCCCGCCTGGCAGCTTGCACTATCCTTGCCATCCTTGCCTGTTTTCACTCACAGGACTGCCGCTGACTGAATGTTTTTTTGTTTGTCGCACCATTCTGGGTTAACCGTAGACACTACCATGTGTGAAAAGCCCAGGAGGCCGACAGTTTCTAAGATACTGGAACAGGCGCGTCTGGCACCAACGATCATACCACGCTCAAAGTCACTTAGGTCACTCGTTTTGCCCATTCTTACGGTCAATCAAACAGTAACTGGATGCCTGTCTGCCTGCGTTATATAGCAAGCCATGGCAACATGACTCACTGTCTGTAGAAGTGTACCTAATAAATTGGCCACAGTGTATATTTATATACCAGTTTTTGACGTTTCTCATTATGATATTTCTATTTATTTTTTATTTTTTTGGGGGGGGTTATTTTTTAGTATTTTGTTGCTAGGTATTACTGCAGTGTTGGAGCTAGAAACACAAGCATTTTGCTGCACCTGTGTACGCAACCAATAAACTTTGATTTGAATTTGTTGCTGTCAGTCAGGAGTCAGGACTGTGGTACCCTCACAACATGCTCCTATCGTCACACATGGATCTTATTTGAGAGAGGTAAAAGGTGACCTTTTAGTGTGTGACCATTGACCCTAACCTGACCTTAATCTCAAGTCCTGTTCACACACAGTCTGTTCAGCTCTGTGCTCCTATGAACACGACACGTGTATGATGTATGTCATTATGCCACGCTTACAGTCTCTCTCTCGGTCTCTCTCTATCCATCCCTCCCTCTCTCCGCTCCAGGGAATGCATCGAATGCCGGCTTTTCAGCTCTGGAAGACTGTCCGACAACCAGACCTGCCAGCGGCTATGCAAGGATGAGATCATCACTGTGGAAACGCTTAGTGAGTAAACAACGCACTGACTGTGGTTCCTTTCTTTAACATCAGCTGGCCTGCAGACACACATAGAGAGGAGTATCAACATCTGTGGTTAGCGTCTGCAACACTTTCAGTTGTGTCGATGCAATACATACTGTACTTCTTCCCTTGTCCTTGTTTATTAGCTGTCCCCTACTCTTACTGGGCACAGCCTCGCCAAAACATGCCACACATACAACTGTTACAGCTGTTTTAGATAATGTGACATGACCCAGCTGCCCTGACAGGGTAGCTTCAGACCAAAGTAAAGCACACTCATGAACACACACAGTGTCTGGCCTTCTCTGTGCTAATACAGCCACCACGTCACATGTATGTATTTAATTATGAAAATAAATATACCCTCTCCAGTCCAGAGTGGGCGTCTGAGATATTTTCTGTTCTGTCCTCCTGATAGCAGCTTATAATAACAGCCGGGCTGCGCCATGCAGCCAAAGCCTTTATTTTGTCCAAAGACACGCAGTCCCATTTAAAATATGACGCCCTAAAGGCATCCGAATACATAGGTTTGGTTTGGTTTGCTACTAGCAGAACTCGGCTAGGCGACGCGAACGTCTGTGCTTGCATATTCTCTATGGGTCTTTGCTTGAAAAACTAGAAAAAAGTGGCAAAATATTACTGTTTGTCCCTTTTGAGCCACCGTAGCAACAACGTGCCCAGTAACATTTCTTCATAAGTCAGAATTAATCTAAGATAAATAAAATCTGTAATTCATTTTGACCTTTTTGCAGGGGTCTTAATTGAGCAATTTTACATCTATCTTAGATGTTCGGTGCACTTCTTCTCAAGAGAAAAAATGTAGGGTGGCTTCCATCTTTCTTAAATGGAAGAAGTTTGGAACCACCAAGAGTCTTCCTAGAGCCGGCCTCCTGGCCAAACTGGGGAGAAGGGCCTTGGTCAGGGAGGTGACCAAGAACATGATAGTCACTCTGACAGAGCTCCAAAGTTCCTCTGTGGAGATGGGAGAACCTTCCAGAAGGACAACCATCTCTGCAGCACTCTACCAATCAGGCCTTTATGGTAGAGTGGCCAGACTGAAGCCGCTCCTCAGTAAAGGCACATGAGAGCCATCTTGGAGTTTTCCAAAAAGCACCTAAAGGACTCTCTGACCATGAGAAACAAGATTCTCTGGACTGATGAAAGGTTGAACTCTCTGGCCTGAATGATTTTTTTTTTTACTTGCATGTATTTCTCCACCTGTTTTTGCTTTGTCATTATGGGGTATTGTGTGTAGATTGATGAGGGGGGGGGAAAACAATTTAATACATTTTAGAATAAAGCTGTAACATAACAAAATGTGGAAAAATCAAGGGGTCTGAATACTTTCAGAATGCACTGTATGTGCCACAGGTTTAGAAGCACCCCTGCCTGCCTCCTCCCTACCGCGCCCTCAAAACAAACATGTAACTCTACCTGCAACCATAAAGCTAAACTGTCATCACGTGATGTCTTTTAAAAGCATGGCCCGTAAGTGGAACAGAGTCCCAGGGCTTTTGACCGTAAAAAAAAGCTTTTCACTCCACCTCAGCATTGTGGGATATATTTAACTTGTGCCTAGGAATGTATTAATAAGTTAATGTTAGTTGTCTGGGAATTATCATGATGGCAAGGGCTTGTTATTAAACTATTTTAAGGCCCTTCCCTCTGTGTCACCCAGCTCTGCCCTCCCTGTTCCAGGGCTGCTCTGTTTTACTGCATTCTCTCTCTGCTATTCCAACCATCTGACTTCCCCTAATGGACTCCTCATGTACATTCCGGGAACTTATCTTTCGCCAAAAGCGAAGGGGAGAAGGAAGGGCTGGAGGTGGCGATGGGGAAAAAGCAAGGGGTAAAGGCTGGAGGTAGTCTGGCTCCTCAAGGCAGTTAGAATATTTCAATAATAAAGAGTTCGCAAAAACAAGGACAAGAAAGCAAAACAAATTTCTGTCCTTACCGTGGAGTGCAATCATTCACTATACAAGAATGCTTTTCCAATAAAATAATACATGTTGATCTGTTTTTGCACAGTGTTGTGCTGCTGGATCTCTCCCCATTCTCTTGTTTTCTTTCTTTTCTCTTTCCCTCTCTCCCTGAAGCTGTACGTTTAGCCAGCTGGTTTATTGCTTGTCTCTCACCAGTGCCTCCCTCTCTCTCTTTTCTCCCCTCTCACAGAAACAGACGACCCCAACGCTGTCCTCTGCCTGTACAAGACGGAGAACGAATGTGTGATGAAGTTCACATACTCTGAACACGCCAACGGAATGTCAGTCCTCACAGCTCTCAAAGAGCCAGGTCAGTACTGGTCAAAGACTATCCTCTGCTTCACAAAACATGGACATAACCCATCAGCCAACTGCTTGGAGGAAGAAAACACAAACACAGTAGGCCATGTGTTGCTGATGTACAAAAATAGACCCTATCTGTTTATTATTATGAGTCTGTGCTGGGCCTCTTGTGCACATGCATTCTATTGGACAGTGTGGGGATGATATTAGATTTATATGTCATTGTGTAAACAAAGGCCTGTTTTTTAAGAGCCATTGTTTATATTTGTTTGTTTGTGACTTTCCTGTGTATATATCCCTTCCTGTCTTTGTATCCTGTCCATGCCTTTTTCTATGTTTCTGGTCTGTCTCTTGCCTATATTGGTCTATTTATATGTTCCTGTCTATATATATATCTTTTTCTATATTTGTCCTGTCTATCTGTCTATTTCTATGTTCCTATCGATACACTGCCGATTTTGCAGGTTTTCCTACTTACAAAGCATGCAGAGGTCATAGGTACACTTCAACTGTGAGAGACGGAATCTGAAACAGAAATCCAGAAAATCACATTTGTATGATTTTTTAAGTAATTCATTTGCATTCTATTGCATGACTTAAGTATTTGATCACCTACCAACCAGTAAGAATTCTGGCTCTCACAGACCAGAGTTTTCCGGCTCTCTCTCACAGTTTTTCTTTAAGAAGCCCTCCTGTTCTCCACTCATTACCTGTAGTAACTGCACCTGTTTGAACTCGTTACCTGTATAAAAGACACCTGTCCACACACTCAATCAAACAGACTCCAACCTCTCCACAATGGCCAAGACCAGAGAGCTGTGTAAGGAGATCAGGGTTAAAATTGTAGACCTGCACAAGGCTGGGATGGCCTACAGGACAATAGGCAAGCAGCTTGGTGAGAAGGCAACAACTGTTGGCGCAATTATTAGAAAATGGAAGAAGTTCAAGATGACAGTCAATCACCCTCGGTCTGGGGCTCCATGCTAGATCTCACCTCGTGGGGTATCAATGATCATGAGGAAGGTGAGGGATCATCCCAGAACTACATGGCAGGACCTGGTCAATGACCTGAAGAGAGCTGGGACCACAGTCTCAAAGAAAACCATTAGTAACACACTACGCCGTCATGGATTAAAATCCTGCAGCGCACGCAAGGTCCCCCAGCTCAAGCCAGCGCATGTCCAGGCCCATCTGAAGTTTGCCAATGACCATCTGGATGATCCAGAGGAGGAATTGGAGAAGGTCATGTGGTCTGATGAGACAAAAATAGAGCTTTTTGGTCTGAACTCCACTCGTCGTGTTTGGAGGAAGAAGAAGGATGAGTACAACCCCAAGAACACCATCCTAACCGTGAAGCATGGAGGTGGAAACATCATTCTTTGGGGATGCTTTTCTGCAAAGGAGACAGGACGACTACACCGTATTGAGGGGAGGATGGATGGGGCCATGTATCATGAGATCTTGGCCAACAACCTCCTTCCCTCAGTAAGAGCATTGAAGATGGGTCGTGGCTGGGTATTCCAGCATGACAACGACACGAAACACACAGCCAGGGCAACTAAGGAGTGGCTCCTTAAGAAGCATCTCAAGGTTCTGGAGTGGCCTAGCCAGTTTCCAGACCTGAACCCAATAGAACATCTTTGGAGGGAGCTGAAAGTCCGTATTGCCCAGCGACAGCCTCCGAAACCTGAAGGATCTGGAGAAGGTCTGTATGGAGGAGTGGGCCAAAATCCCTGCTGCAGTGTGTGCAAACCTGGTCAAGAACTACAGGAAATGTATGATCTCTGTAATTGTAAACAAAGGTTTCTGTACCAAATATTAAGTTCTGCTTTTCTGATGTATCAAATATTTATGTCATGTAATAAAATGCAAATGAATTACTTAAAAATCAATGTTATTTTCTGGATTTTTGTTTTAGATTCCATCTCTCACAGTTGAAGTGTACCTATGATAAAAATTACAGACCTCTACATGCTTTGTAAGTAGGACAATCTGCAAAATCGTCAGTGTATCAAATACTTGTTCTCCCCACTGTATATGATTATGGACTACAAGAAAAGGAGGCCCGAGCACGCCACCATTGTCATCGACTGGGCTGTAGTGGAGCAGGTTGAGAGCTCCATGGTGTCCATATCACCAACAAACTATCATGGTCCAAACACACCAAGACAGTCGTGAGGAGGGCCCAACAAAACCTATTCCCCCTCAGGAGACTGAAAAGATTTGGCATTGGTCCTCAGATCCACAAAAGGTTCTACAGCTGCACCATCAAGAGCATCTGGTTGCATTACTGCCTGGTATGCCAACTGCTCAGCCTCCGACCACAAGGCACTAGAGGGTAGTGCGTACGGCCCAGGCTTTTTAGCATATATAGCCTCGCTACTGTTATTTTACTGCTGCTCTTTAATTATTTGTTACTTTCATTTTTTACATATCTATTTTTTACTTAACACTTATTTTTCTTAATACTGCATTGTTGGTTAAGGGCTTGTAATTAAGCATTTCACTGTAAAGTCTACACCTGTTGTATTCGGCGCATGTGACAAATAAAATTGAATTTGATATCTCTTTATTTATTTATCTATTTAAATGTTCCTGTCTATACCTCTCGTTGTATATGTGTCTTAATCTTTGAGTATTTTCTTTGTTCCTGTGTATATCAGATTTTTTACAACCTTTGTTTTATGTTTGTTTGTTTGCCTCCTCTCCCGTCTCCAGAGTGTGGTGCTTCACCGGACGCCATGACGGTCCTCCTGGCGGTGGTGGGCAGTATCCTACTGGTGGGCATCGTGCTGCTCGCCATCTGGAAGCTGGTCATCACCGTGCACGACCGCAGAGAGTTCGCCCGCTTCCAAAGCGCACGCTCCCGCGCACGATATGAGATGGTGAGGAAAGGGGAGTAACCTGCCTACTTCAGTGATTTACATATGAAAGGTTGAATTTATGAGACTGACAATTTTCTGCCAAATACTGTAATTTATGGGAATCATTGAGAAGGATAACTGTCCTATCTATTACACTGACTACAGTATCTATCAAATGAAAGGCTGTGGATTACTGTTACTGACTGTTTTGGGCCTGAGTAGATCTATAGAAGTAATGCATGTCCGAGAAGGATAGGATATATGCACATTCCATTTTAAATGTTGAGATGTAATGTAGACGTCTAACAGTTGTGGAATTTCAAGGTCATTGAATCTTATTGTGGTGTACCTTTGGAACAGTTTCCAAATATCATAACACTCCAGCTAACTGAAGACATATGTAGGATCTGGGATGGGAACATAGTTGTGTATGATACGATCGGTGTGATCAGTGTGAACAGCCTAAGTTGAAGCATCCGCAGGAGAAAAAACATATGTTGATTGAAACCATCAGATGTCTTCTTGGACAACAGAGCTGTTTGGAAAACTGACTGTTCCAAAGTTCAGAGGCTGCACCTCAAATGTCCACCCTGCCTCGACATGTGCATTTTAATCAACTGACTGACCCATTTTTCTCCCCCCACCCCAGGCCTCCAACCCCCTGTACAAGCAGCCCATCTCCAACGACTATGTAGAAACCGATTTCAGTATGTACAGCAAGTCTTACAACGGAGCAGCCCACTGACCTCCTCCACACGGGGTGTTGTGGTGGGGGGCACGGCAGGACCGGTCCAAGTAGAGAACCAAGAGGGCTGGGAAATGAAAAAATAAACTCAACCATCTATCTGATCTGCCGAAGACTTATGACGAACTGAAACAGAAGTGAAAATAGTAGTCTGGATTGTTTCTGGGGAACCTGTGGCCATTTTTTCTCTCCCTGAGAGAAGGGAAATTATCCACAGCCATGACGTGATGAGATGTGACTGAAAGCTCTGGTCGGCCCTGTGTGCTTTACTGAGCTCTGATCTGCCCTGTGTGCTTTACTGAGCTCTTGTCTGATCTGTGTGATTTACTGATGTCAGTAGAATACAGCCCAGAGGACGAGCAGCAACATTCATGGACTCTTGGTCTGGAACTTGTTTAAAGAGGACAGAGATAATATGTGCTCCTCCGAGTCTTTTCTCCAACTAACAAGCAGATGTTATATAAACAAAGTGGACTTCGTAGACAGAACAATGAAACCATGTCTTTCACTGACAGTTTGAGTGAATTGACCAACTTTATAGTACATAAACCATAACTCCTCCTTCACATAAGCAGCAATATATATATATATATATATATTGTACAGACAGACAGACAGACAAGGCATCAGGTTATATTTTAGTTTTTTTTACTCTGAAAAATGCCTTTCCTGACAGTCAACTATGCATCCTTCTTCATAACAAGTGGAAATATTCACTAATGTAACGTTACATCAGCAGGAGTCGTTCTGGTTCATGACATAAAAAGAGCACATTTTTGGGTGACGATGACGTTGACATCATGGTACTAAACATTAAAAGAGCACTAGTTTTCTTACCCTTGTTTTACATGACAGATGAGGATGTTATTTGGAGAGTCTCATAAAGTGACTAAGAATCTCTCTATTCTCGTTGTGTTGTTGTTACACGCCATTTGCACTCTAGTCTTGATCTGTTTAGTTAGCCTGGACCCAGATCTGTTTGTGCTGTATCCAACCCCTATGGTCATTGTCATTGCCAAACAAATAGATACATTTGAATACATCACTAAGAGATCTGGCCCCAGGCTACTATTAAGTATGGCTGCAATAACCCCTGCTGTCATGCTGTGAGGGTGGGTGGGTGGGTGGAGAGGCTGGGAAGGCCTCTAAGCTGTGTTGACATGGGACACAACTCTCCCTCACCCATTCCCACAGGAAGAGGCAGGACTTTAACATGGCACTGGAGTAATGAAAGTGCTTCAGTATGAGTTGGGAGGGATAACTCCTCGTCAAATGTGTTTTGTGACCTTTTTTGTGATGATTTGTGTGTGTGTGTGTGTGAGAAGAGAGAGAGACAGACAGACAAAGGGCAGAGAGAAGGAGTGTGTGCGTGCCAGCGTGAGAGTGTTTGAGACAAGGGGGGGGAAAGAGCGTTTGAGGGGGAGAGAGAGTGAGTTTGAGACAGGGAGAGCGAGAAAGAGAGGGAGAGAGAAAGAGAGAGTGTGTTTTAGAGAGGGACCGGGTGTTTGAGACCGAGAGAGAGATTGTTTGAGACAGGGGGAGAGAGTGTGTTTGTGTTTGAGACAGGGGGAGAGAGTGTGTTTGTGTTTGAGACCGGGGGAGAGAGTGTGTGTGTGTGTGTGTGTGTGTGTGTGTGTGTGTGTGTGTGTGTGTGTGTTTGTGTGTGTGTGTGTGTGTGTGTGTGTGTGTTTTGAGACAAAGGGAGACAGAGAGAGAGTGTTTGAGACAGGGGGAGAGAGTGTGTGTGTGTGTTTGAGACAAAGGGAGAGCGAGAGTGTTTGAGACAGAGAGAGTGTTTGAGACAAAGGGAGAGAGAAAGAGAGAGAGGGTGTGTTTGAGACAAAGGGAGAGAAAGAGAGAGAGGGTGTGTTTGAGACAAAGGGAGAGAGAGCGTGTGGATGCGCCAAATGTAATAAGAGTCACATAATAACTGTCTCACAGTTGCGTTGTGCTTACTTGTGTCTTGGCACCCTGTGGGGAAATGCATTAGCCCAGACCTTTGTGAGTTCAACAGTAAAATGTACATTCTCCAGCATCCTTCCTGTACAGCATTGATAATTCACCCATAGAGACCAGTAGATTTACAACACTACTACATGCACACTTCATTCTGCACACAGAGCAGGAATACAGAAAACAGCAATAAATGGATGACATAAAAGCAAATGTATAGCCCACTTATTTGACATTTACTCCCTGTGGTGACCCTCTTGCAATTTTTTACCTGTGCAGTTCCACCTGTGCAGCAATCGTGAAATTATACATTTTTAAAGAACAAAAATTAACAGCCGGTCTGTAGTTGTTTTTGAAGGAAATTAACTAAGTGGTGGAGGGTGACACCGAACATCAACTAAGAAAGGCATGAATGAATTGGGGGTGTGGCTCTGAACCAGGGCTGCTGTGCCTGTGTGTGGCTCTGAACCTCAGGTGACAGGGCTGCTGTGTTTGTGTGTGGCTCTGAACCTCAGGTGACAGGGCAGCTGTGTCTGTGTGTGGCTCTGAACCTCAGGTGACATGGCAGCTGTGTCTGTGTGTGGCTCTGAACCAGGGCTGCTGTGTCTGTGTGTGGCACTGAACCTCAGGTGACAGGGCAGCTGTGTGTGGCTCTGAACCTCAGGTGACATGGCAGCTGTGTCTGTGTGTGGCTCTGAACCTCAGGTGACAGGGCAGCTGTGTCTATGTGTGCTTATGTTTAAACATCTGTTCTCCCTCTTAACCAATAAGCAGAAATCCATCATCCTCATGTATGGTCCTCTGATCATATAGAAACAGATGAAAGGTGGTCTGGTCTCTGATTCTGTCATCTACACCTCCCTAACGTAGCTCATCTACACCTCCCCAACGTAGCTCATCTAAACCTCCCCAACCTAACTTAGCAGGCGTAAAATAAACACCTTCCTAACCTAACTTAGCAGGCGTAAAATAAACACCTTCCTAACCTAACAGGCGTAAAATAAAAAACCTTCCTAACCTAACTTAGCAGGCGTAAAATAAACACCTTCCTAACCTAACAGGCGTAAAATAAAAAACCTTCCTAACCTAACTTAGCAGGCGTAAAATAAAAACCTTCCTAACCTAACTTAGCAGGCGTAAAATAAAAAAACCTTCCTAACTTAGCAGGCGTAAAATAAACACCTTCCTAACCTAACTTAGCAGGCGTAAAATAAAAAAACCTTCCAAACCTAACAGGCGTAAAATAAAAAACCTTCCTAACCTAACTTAGCAGGCGTAAAATAAAAAACCTTCCTAACCTAACTTAGCAGGCATAAAATAAACACCTTCCTAACCTAACAGGCGTAAAATAAATAAACCTTCCTAACCTAACTTAGCAGGCGTAAAATAAACACCTTCCTAACCTAACTTAGCAGGCGTAAAATAAACACCTTCCTAACCTAACCTAGCAGGCGTAAAATAAACACCTTCCTAACCTAGCAGGTGTAAAATAAACACCTTCCTAACCTAACAGGCGTAAAATAAACACCTTCCTAACCTAACCTAGCAGGCGTAAAATAAACACCTTCCTAACCTAACCTAGCAGGCGAAAAATAAACACCTTCCAAACATAGCAGGCGTAAAAGAAACACCTCCCTGGTTTCCCAGCACTCTGCTATCGACCATGACGTCCCTCACCATGTGCTTCTCTCCTCAGCTAAACCAGTTATGTGTAACGGTTGTCGTCTGGAGAAAGAGAGGAGGACCAATGCGTAGCGTGGTAAGTCCATTATTTTAATAAAACAACTGAACACTGAAAAAATGACAAACGAACAGTTCTGT
Source organism: Oncorhynchus masou masou (assembly GCF_036934945.1). Classification (NCBI taxonomy): domain Eukaryota; kingdom Metazoa; phylum Chordata; class Actinopteri; order Salmoniformes; family Salmonidae; genus Oncorhynchus; species Oncorhynchus masou. The sequence goes on along the minus strand of NC_088221.1, from coordinate 38,864,448 downwards.
AAGGTGCAACAAAACACTGAACAGAAAATAAACACCCACGAAACCCAGGTGGAAAAAGGCTACCTAAGTATGATTCTCAATCAGAGACAACTAACGACACCTGCCTCTGATTTAGAACCATACGAGGCTGAACACAAAAACCAACATAGAATTAACAAACCTAGACTGCCCACCCCAACTCACGCCCTGACCATACTAAAACAAAGGAACTAAGGTCAGAATGTGACATTATGTATTAGTTGCATAAATTCAGCATATTTTTCCGAGTTCAAATGACCTGCAAATAAGACTCACAGAAGAAGTAGCAACCCAAATTAATGTCAATAAACACATGGAAATATTTGTTTGTTATTCCGTTTTCAGAGAGCTTTGTGGTTCACATGAGCTGGAAAATGCATATTATTGTCTTGCTGCTAACTGCATAGTTTTGGAGGACACCAAGTATAGAGGGAAGGGGGGGGGGGGACTAATACTGGGATATGGAACATGTCTATGGAACTTCAGCCTGAAGTGAGGTCATAAATCTCCTCCAATCCCCCGCCAGCGTTTACAGACACATCCATCCAGCAAGCCAGCACACTCCAATGTGAAGACATTCTCCCAGAGCAGGAAAATGCATACTATTTTCTTGCTGCTAACTGCATAGTTTTGGATGATTGGCATTCAGGCCAAAGAGTCCATTCTACTGTATATTGCAATACGTATACACAAACAATCAAGGTTAAATATTGGAGAGGCATTGTGCTGTGAGATGTTGCTTTATCTGTTTTTTGAAACCAGGGTTGTTTCTTATTTGAGCAATATGAGATGGAACAGAGTTCCTTGCAATAATGACTCTACAGTTGAAGTCGGAAGTTGACATACACCTTAGCCAAATACATTTAAACTCAGTTTTTCACAATTCATGACATTTAATCCGAGTAAAAATTCCCTGTTTTAGGATCACCACTTTATTTTAATCATGTGAAATGTCAGAATAATAGTACAGAGAATGATATATTTCAGCTTTTATTTCTTTCATCACATTCCCAGTGGGTCAGAAGTTTACATACACTCAATTGGTATTTGGTAGCATTGCCTTCAAATTGTTTAACTTGGGTCAAACATTTTGGGTAGCCTTCCACAAGCTTCCCACAATAAGTTGGGTGAATTTTGTACCCATCCCTCCTGACAGAGCTGGTGTAACTGAGTCAGGTTTGTAGGTCTCCTTGCTTGCACATGCTTTTTCAGTTCTGTCCACACATTTTCTATGGGATTGAGGTCAGGGCTTTGTGATGGCCGCTCCAATATTTTGACTTTGTTGTCCTTAAGCCATTTTGCCACAACTTTGGAAGTATGCTTGGGGTCATTGTCCATTTGGAAGACCCATTTGCGGCCAAGCTGTCTTGAGATGTTGCTTCAATATATCCACATATTTTTCCCTCTCATGATGCCATCTACAGTGGGGAGAACAAGTATTTGATACACTGCCGATTTTGCAGGTTTTCCTACTTACAAAGCATGTAGAGGTCTGTCATTTTTATCATAGGTACACTTCTCTCAACTGTGAGAGATGGCATCTAAAACAAAGATCCAGAAAATCACATTGTATGATTTTTAAGTAATTAATTTGCAGTGAATTATAAGTGAAATAATCTCTGTAAACAATTGTTGGAAAAATTACTTGTGTCATGCACAAAGTAGATGTCCTAACCGACTTGCCAAAACTATAGTTTGTTAACAAGAAATTTGTGGAGTGGTTGAAAAACTAGCTTTAGTGACTCCAACCAAAGTGTATGTAAACTTCCGACTTTAACTGTATATAATACTGTATGCTTTCTTGAATTTGTTCTGGATTTGGGGACTGTGAAAAGACCCCTGGTGGCATGTCTGGTGGGGTGTGTGTGTCAGCGCTGTGTGTAAGTTGACTATGCAAACAATTTGGGATTTTCAACACTTGAATGTTTCTTATTAGAGGAAGTGATACAGTCAGTCTCTCCTCAACTCTTCGCCAAGACAGACTGACATGCATAGTATTTATATCATCCCTCTGATTACTATGACGAGTAAGAGCTGCAGCTTAACTAGGTCTTCCTTGCAGCACTCGACCACATGACTGGACAATTATCTGGTCCCTGCAGGACTTGCTTTTTGGAATGTGGTGTCAAAAAAGCATAGCATCTCTTTATTATGTACAGACCTTGCCCCATCTTTACAACCATTGAATCTATATGTTTTGATCATGACAGTTTACAATCTAAGGTAACAGCAAGTAATTTAGTCTCCTCAACTTTTTCAACAGCCACACCATTCATTACCAGATTCAGCTGAGGTCTAGAACTTAGGCAATGATTTGTACCAAATACAATGCTCTGTGTTTTAGATATGTTCAACACCAGTTTATTACTGGCCACCCATTGCAAAACAGACTGCAACTCTTTGTTAAAGGTTTTAGTGACTTCATTAGCTATGGTTGCTGATGTATGTATGGTTAAGTCATCATCATACAGTACATCAACACAAATACTTTGTTTAAATACAGCAGTAGGTCATTGGTAACAAATTTAAAGAGTAGAGGGCCTAGAGGTCTGCCCTGCGGTACACCACACTTTACATGTTTGACATTAGAGAATCTTCCATTAAAGAAAACCTTTTGAGTTCTATCAGCTCTGAATCCATGATATGGCAGATGTTGAAAAGCCATAACACATACATACATTTTTTTCAACAACAGGTTATGGTCAATAATATCAAAGGCTGTGCTGAAATCTAACAGCTCCCACAATCTTTTTATTATCAATTTATTTCAACCAATTATCAGTCATTTTTGTCAGTATCGTACATGTTGAGTGCCCTTCTCTATAAGTATGCTGAAAAGCTGTTGTTAATTTGTTTACAGAAAAATAACTATGTATTTGTTGAAACACAATTATTTCCAATAGTTTTCTAAGAGCTGGCAGCAAGCTTATAGGTCTGGTGTTAGAACCAGTAAAGGCCGCTTTACCACTCTTGGGTTGCACAATTACTTTGGCTTCCCTCCAGGCCTGAGGCAAATACTTTCCTCTAGGCTCAGATTAAAGATATGACATATAGGAGTGGCTATAGAGTCAGCTACCATCCTCAGTAGCTTGTGATCTAAGTTGCAATGCCAGGAGGTGTGTCATTTATTGATCGTTAATAATCATTTTTTTCACCTCTCCCACACTAACTTGACAAAATCCAAACATGCAATGCTTTTCTTTCATTATTCATTCTATTTTATGCCTGAATACGATGTCTCACTGTTCCTGCCTAAGTTTGCCCATTTTGCAAGTGCAGTAATCATTTAAATAATTGGTAACATCAATGGTTTTGTGATGAATTAGCCATCTGATTCGATAAAAGATGGAGTTGAATTTGTCTTCCTGACAATAATTTAATTTAAAGTACTTTTTTAAATCATTCTTTAAATCATTGATCTTGGCTTCATTTTTTTGTTGTTTAGTCACATAATTACTCAATTTGCACTAAGTCAGCCAGTCAGATATGCAACCAGACTTATTATGTTTATCAATAATTGTAAGAAGCAATTTCATAAATTCATCAAGTGCAGCATCTGGATTCTCCTTATTAATCACATCAGACCAATAAATATTTTTAACGTCATCCACAAATGAGTCACAGCAAAATATTTGGTATGATCTCTTATACACTATTTTTGGCCCAGCTTTTGAAACTTTAGCCTTCCTGGTGATAGCCACAATATTGTCATCACTGTGTCCAATGGATACGGATTCAACTTTAGAACACAGTATTAGTAAAAATGTGATCGATACATGTAGTGTTTGTAAAGACCCTGGAAGGTTGATTAATAAACTCAACCAGATTACAGAAACTGGTTACAGTGAGAAGTTTCCTCTTGAGTGGAAAACTTGATGAAAGCCAGTCAATATTCAGGTCCTCTGTTTACTTCACATACACAACCATGCATTTCACACATATTATTTAGATACTGACAGTTAGAACTTGCAACACCCCAAAAGAAAATGGCTTTAGATGTGCCAAGTGAATCTGCAACCACAACACTTCAATTACACATGACATAAGATATTTTCTTAGCATTACAGGGATATGATTCTGAATACAGCAACACCTTGTCTCTTCTATAGATGTTATATCCTTGTATTGCTACTGCTGTATCATCAAATGAATTATCTAAGTGAGTCTCAGAAATGGCTAATATTAATGTTATCTGATGTTAGGAAGTTATTGATTTCACGAACCTTATATCTAAGGCTACACATATTAATATTGGCTGTTTTCAGCCCTTTCCTGGGTGGCTTATCAGAGATAGACATCATACTGAAAAGAGCAAACAAAGCAAGAGAGAAAAATGTACATTCAACAGTCCATTAATCAATTGTGTGTGTGTGTGCTGCGGGGTTGAGGCTACAAACTCATAGGCTTGGCTCTCATCCCTTCCAGGCTTCTGGGAGGGAGGGTGGACAATGAGCCTGTCATAGCGGATGTAAGCAATGTCCCTACGCTCTCTGGCAGCTTTCGTGGGTGGGATAAGTTCTTTCCTCTTTTGGTCTACAGCTTTAGGATAGTCCTCGTTGAAGAAGATATACACTTCTCTAAAGTTCTTGGCTCTTTCCAGAACAGCTACCTTGTCCTTGAACCTCAGGAACTTGACCATTATTGGCCTGGGTCGGTGGTGGGTTTTCCAGTCCTGTGGGCGCGCTCCACCTCAATCTTCCAGTCGTCCATCTTCAATTTCTCTTAGATAATTTCCCTCACTTTGTACTCAGACTCCGTCTAGGTCTCGTGGGGATTCAGCAATTCCGTCCACAACCATGTTGTTCTGCCATGATTGTCCCTCGATCTGATTTATCTGTCATTGTTATCATGGATTCACACACTGACGTCCTCTCTCAATGACTTACAGATTGCTGTCATCTTGCCTTTCTCCTGTTTCTCCTCATCGAGCTGACCCTGGGAGAACTACAAACTGTCCATCAAGTCCTGGACCTCTCTGGTCAGGTTCTCCATTCTTTTATTATTTGAATCGACCAGTATTTGGACAAAACACTTGAAACAATTTTGTTGTTGTTGTAACAATTGCTTGTAGAACTATTTCTGTTAGTTTAAAATACACTTCACCTGTGACAGAGATACACCGCTGTCCTCAACGGTACTCCCGCCGGCTTTGGTCTTTGTCATGGTAGCTAGCAACGTAGGTTACGCTCATACTCCTCGCCGTTCCAGACAGGGCAGGTCACAGGGAAGATTGAACACAACAAACAACAGGGATCTAGACAGCCACAATCCCGGGACAATCTACGGTCCTAGTCACAATGGCTAACTGCGTCGGGGGCTGCGTTCAAGCCCTCGAAACCCAGCTAGCTTGATAGGCAGCTAGGCTAGCTGCTACGCCAAATAGCTCCTCAGACCCGGCCTTGGTCAGCAAGATCACTGGACAGAGAGTAGCAGTCCCAGCAACTGATGCCAAATGCGTCACGGGATCCAAACTAAAAAGTTAGCTACTAAGAAACTTTCCAATACACTTTCAAAACAATAAACTTTGTAGTTTGGATCCTGCGACGCATTTGGCACCGAGTTCTCATTTGATCCACGTTGTCGATTGCTGAGGATTTATTATTTATTTAATCAATTTTAGAGTAAGGATGTGGGAAAAGTCCAGGGGTCTGAACAGGGGTGATTTTAGCATGTACATCTTGGTGGGGCAAAAACTACTAAAATAAGTGGGATGCATGCCAGCAAAGCCACTACACTACACAACACAACACTAAACAATACATTAATTGCACTATAACGGTGACAAACGGTACCCTCAAACTGTTAGGGCCTATAAAAAGTTGTCCCAACAGCAGTCCCAACATCTTACCACTGCTATAAGCGGAGCCTTGTCTGGCAGTGAAACAGTTAATTCATTCTAATTTTTTTGCCTTTAAAATGTGGTTTCCAATAACAATTGAGATGTACAAACTATGGCATAAGGGGACAACAAGCGGATAAGAGGCTATCCATAAATTCGATTAAGACATTAATGAGCAAGCTAAGACGGACGTAGTGAATATAACTATTTGTTCAGCACTTTTGAAATGTACAGTGACATAATTCAAAACATGGACCTTTCTTACATTGTTCTCCATGTACACCAAGCCAGAACCGTAGGATGAATAAAGGGGGCATATAAGCAGACAATGAAAGCTCTTACAGAATTTGATGAGTAATTTTCTCTAAAACAGGTTAGAACAGTAGGCGAAATTAAAAGGGGCAAATAGACCAAATTATTAGCGTGAGGCACATGGGCTGCTTACAGCTTACTACACAACATACACTTAGTATTACTTTCTTTGCTACAGTATACATATTTCCCTGGCATATTACATCATTTATTTAGCAGCATTCAATACATTTTTGGGCTCACCTTGTGCTGTGCTCACTTGAACAGGAAGGTGGCATGGCGGTCCTTCATGGGCAAATTGTGTAATCAAAGTCTGCCATTCTCTGGATAGTGCTTTCAAGACAACTGAGAACTTGGGAGAAAAAACAAGGTCAAATCATGATGACGTCATTGATCTACAGGTCATAGCTCTAGAAAGAGGCCCAGAGTTTCCGACTTACAATTCCAAGTTGGATGACCGTTCAAAACTTATTTCCCAGTTGGAGGTCGTTTTTCTCCGGAATTCACAGTTGTCTTGAACTCACTAAAGTCAAGTTTTCGCAGTTCTGGGTTAACAGTTGTTTTGAGCACAGCCCAAATCATGCTTCATTGACAGCATGGCCAATGTTGATTGTTTATCATTTCGAACTTGGAAAAGAGAAACTTAATCCCAGATTTGGGACCACACACCCACTCCACTGAATAACAGGCTAGTAATTGCTTTGCAATGCTTGCAGTAAGCCACTGTCATTGATTCCTTCCTAACCACTCATTGTTGAATTTGCGATTTCCAACTTGTTTTGTAATGTTTATGTCCAATGGCCGATGAGCACCGATACGTTTTATCTATAATTTCTCTTCATTATTTCTCTTCACATGACAAGGATTAAAAAGGATTTGCCAGTAGATTGTCGACTTGATTCATGATGATGACTGCTAGCTAAGATTTTGAAGGTATGATGTTGACATGACCAATTAAATCTACTGTAGATATAACGTGATTTGACGTCATTTTATCTGTGGCCAATGACCTTGAGCCTTCTTGGATGGGCATTTCTAATGTAACTCTATGGCAGCTCCCAAGGGGCTTGAATTTTTAGGTCTACCCTTAGACTTGGCGGTGACATACTGTCCCCACTAGTGACAAGAACACAGCTAATCATGGCGCAACTAGAGAACATTACCAACACCTAAGCTCTGTATTTTCCCCTGGCTGCCCTCCACCACAGAAAGCACTAAGCTAGGCTGAAACACCTGCATTTTGGAGCTGCCTTACTCAAGAAACCAAAAAAGAGACCATGTTTGTATGCGGCTTTCAATGTTGTTTTTTTTACATTGTTTGCAAACTGATATATTTATATCAGTGAATATACATGTTATTTTATTTTATTTTTTAAAATAAAACAGGCCTAGCTTCCCTGAACGACGGGTGATAACTGGGTCTGAATACTTTCAGACCCAGCCACTGTATATGGGAGATTAGAAATTATGCAGGCAATTATATTGATAGAATCCACAATCTAAGGGCAATATTAAAGCTGATCTACCCCCCCCCCCCCCTAAGGTCAGTGCACTAGTGTGTTGAACAGTAAAGGACAACTACTGAGGCCTATGCAATGTGTCCAACAGTGACGGAAACAACCCCCAAGGCTTCTGAATGATCCTGCCCAATCAGCTGTGAGGATTAGATGTCTAGCCTCTTTAACGTAATCAATACTTTAATTAAGCTTCATCGACTGCACTGGAGAGTAATGTAGACCAGCTGACTGTGGTTCTGGAGTGTGATGTAGACTAGCTGACTGTGGGGCTGGAGTGTGATGTACACTCGCTGACTCTGGGGCTGGAGTGTGATGTACACTCGCTGACTGTGGTTCTGGAGTGTGATGTAGACTAGCTGACTGTGGGGCTGGAGTGTGATGTAGACTAGCTGACTGTGGGGCTGGAGTGTGATGTAGACTAGCTGACTGTGGGGCTGGAGTGTGATGTAGACTAGCTGACTGTGGTTCTGGAGTGTGATTTAGACTAGCTGACTGTGGGTCTGGAGTGTGATTTAGACTAGCTGACTGTGGGTCTGGAGTGTGATTTAGACTAGCTGACTGTGGGTCTGGAGTGTGATTTAGACTAGCTGACTGTGGGGCTGGAGTGTGATTTAGACTAGCTGACTGTGGGGCTGGAGTGTGATGTAGACTAGCTGACTGTGGGGCTGGAGAGTGATGTAGACTAGCTGACTGTGGGGCTGGAGTGTGATGTAGACTAGCTGACTGTGTGTCTGGAGAGTGATGTAGACTAGCTGACTGTGGGGCTGGAGTGTGATGTAGACTAGCTGACTGTGGTTCTGGAGTGTGATTTAGACTAGCTGACTGTGGGGCTGGAGAGTGATGTAGACTAGCTGACTGTGGGGCTGGAGTGTGATGTAGACTAGCTGACTGTGGGGCTGGAGAGTGATGTAGACTAGCTGACTGTGGGGCTGGAGTGTGATGTAGACTAGCTGACTGTGGGTCTGGAGTGTGATTTAGACTAGCTGACTGTGGGGCTGGAGAGTGATGTAGACTAGCTGACTGTGTGGCTGGAGTGTGATGTAGACTAGCTGACTGTGGGGCTGGAGTGTGATTTAGACTAGCTGACTGTGGGGCTGGAGTGTGATGTAGACTAGCTGACTGTGGGGCTGGAGAGTGATGTAGACTAGCTGACTGTGGGGCTGGAGTGTGATGTAGACTAGCTGACTGTGGGGCTGGAGTGTGATGTAGACTAAAAGCTGACTGTGGGGCTGGAGTGTGATGTAGACTAGCTGACTGTGTGTGTGTGGCAGTAGCAGGCTGGTGTGAAAGTGTGTCCTCTCTGGACCTTGACATCTCACCTCTCATCACACTCCTCTGAGAAACCGGCTCCCATTGGACCTCACTTCTACCCTGTTTCTATTCTTCATTCCTACATCCCCTTTTTGTTTTAACTTCTCTGCTGTCTAATAGGATATCGCTTCATTTCCTCTTTCTCCTCTGTCCACTCTCTTCACATCCTCTTTCCATTCCAACACTCTTTCAGCTCTGTTCAACTTCTTTACTTCCCATCTCTCACCTCAGAAGTCTCAAGATGTCTCAGTCCAGTTGTAATCCCCTACATCCTGAGGGAGAGCACTGACCAACAACTACCACCCTACATCCTGAGGGAGAGCACTGGCCAACAACTACCACCCTACATCCTGAGGGAAAACACTGGAGGGAGAGCCAACAACTACCACCCTACATCCTGAGGGAAAACACTGACCAACAACTACCACCCTACATCCTGAGGGAAAACACTGACCAACAACTACCAACCTACATCCTGAGCACTGACCAACGACTACCACCCTATATCCTGAGGGAGAGCACTGACCAACGACTACCACCCTACATCCTGAGGGAGAGCACTGGCCAATGACTACCACCCTACATCCTGAGGGAGAGCACTGGCCAACAACTACCACCCTACATCCTGAGGGAAAACACTGACCAACGACTACCACCCTACATCCTGAGGGAAAACACTGACCAACAACTACCACCCTACATCCTGAGGGAGAGCACTGGCCAACAACTACCACCCTACATCCTGAGGGAGAGCACTGGCCAACAACTACCACCCTACATCCTGAGGGAAAACACTGACCAACGACTACCACCCTACATCCTGAGGGAGAGCACTGAACAACAACTACCACCCTACATCCTGAGCACTGACCAACGACTCACAGCGTCAGCAGGTCTGCTATCTGTCTGCTATTTTGAATACTGTTTCTAGCTGTACTTATAGCCCCGGACCTCGACCATGCAGTACAACGAGAGCTTATGCGTTTGGTTGGGGCCAGGAAAACCGTACTCCCACTTCCAAGAAGAAATTCAATAACTGACAATCACTAACATGACTGGAATTAGAGGAATGTTAAATGAGCTTCTCAAAGCGAGACACTATCATTTGATTCCTCAGAGGGAAGTTCCACATAACAAGTCACTCATCACTCAATGGTCTGTCTGTCCTAATGTTACTCTACCCAATCCCATCTCCTCGAAAAAGAGGAAAGCACACACGCAAAGTCAACACTCACATTTCAACATGCTTTTTTTTAGATTATCCTTATCCAAGGAGGTGGGCAGAACAAGCAAGGAGGTGGGCAGAGCCAAGTACGCGCTAGCGAGATCCTATTGGCGCGTTCTAGTATATATCTGCATATTTTCATTAGGGAACGCCTACTCTGTGAAGTGCTTGTGTGTAATAACTCAATTTGCCTTGGGACTCCTTCTAAACAACGCCATAAAAAAAAACTTTGCTAAGGGTGAAGTCTACAAAACTTAGTCCTTTCTGTTCATAACAGATTTTAGTTTTGGGAACAGAAAACTGTTTTGAGATCAAATGTTTAATTAATGAAACAATTTGCAGAATGTCTGCCAAAATCCATCTTGTTCAATCTTCTCCCACTGCCCCCCAGTGGGCATCCTCTCACTACCATAGTTGGTAGTAAGTGGAAATGCCAACCGGATGTTTCCCATGTATACAGCCAGTGAGATATCTGTCTCACTGTTCTATCTGTAGTTTAATGTTTCAGAAGCACAAAGGCCTTTCTCTAGACCAGTCACATTGAACAATGCTGTGTCACTAAAGTGCGTGTGTGTGTGTCAGTGTGTGTGCGTGTGTGTGTGTGTGTCAGTGCGTGTGTGTGTGTCAGTGCGTGTGTGTGTGTTAGTGCGTGTGTGTGTTAGTGCGCGTGTGTGTGTTAGCGTGTCTGTGTCTTTGTGTGTGTCTGGGTGTTATTGTGTGTGTATCTGTGCCCCCATCATAACCAGGCTCATGGCCCCACAATTGGCATCCACACGCTTCCATGCATATCCCTCTGCGATCCCATGCCCGCGCCCATTGTGCCAACTGTGTTATAGTGTTCAACAGAGCATGTTACAAATCTCTTTCACAAAAGCCCTGTGAGCCATAACAAGCCCATTAGTTTACCAGAACGTCACGCTTCTGTGACTGAATTGTCCCTCTGTTTTCGAATGCTTGTATTGTCTACCTGCATCAATCCAGATGTGAAAGGTCCATCACACAAATTACATCTACCTTTGTAAATTTTGACGCACCCCACACAGGTCCAGTTAAACTAACACAGAGACAGGTCAAAGATTATGAGTTAGGTCGATCGAACAGATAATAAAGAGCGAATAGATGGAGAACTATCCATGCAAAAAGCCATGTTGTTGCTCTCTCCTTTTATTAGACAGCATGATACCTGTTATCATTTGGCTCCACAAGCTGGACATTATGGGACATGACATCTCTGGAGTAACAATGGCCGATGACGTACGTTAACCACACTCATATACAGTATCAAATCAAATCTAATTGTATTGGTCACGTACACATGGTTAGCAGATGTTAATGCGAGTGTAGCAAAATGCTTGTACTTCTAGTTACGACAGTGCAGTAATATCTAACAAGTAATCTAACAATTCCACAACAACTACCTAATACACACAAATCTAAGTAAAAGGATGGAATAAGTACATATAAATATATGGATGAGCGATGACCGGGCGGCATTGGAAAGATGCAATAGATGGTATAGAGTACAATATATACATATGAGATGAGTAATGCAAGATATGTCATTATTAAAGTGACTAGTGATCCATTTATTTAAGTGGCCAATGATTCAGAGTCTATGTAGGCAGCAGCCTCTCTGTGTCAGTGATGGCTGTTTAACAGAGGCAGGTAGCCTAGTGGTTAGATCGTTGGGCCAGTAACCGAAAGGTTGCTAGAACAAATCCCTGAGCTGACAAGGTAAAAATCTGTTGTTTTTCCCTCTCTGTGTCCCAGTTCATTGTCTTTTATCACCATCTGCTGGATGGAGAGAGTATCAAGCAGTAAAACATTTTTATCTAACTAGGCAAGTCAGTTAAAGAACAAATTCTTATTTTCAATGATGGCCAAACATGGACCATGCTGGGCCAATTGTGCACCGCCCTATGGGACTCTAAATCACAGCCGGATGTGATACAGCCTGGATTCAAAGCAGGGACTGTAGTGACGCCTCTTGCACTGAGATGCAGTGCCTTAGACCACTGCACCACTCACTTCATACTTTAAATGTACATCATGTACAGATCTGTCACTGACAGGGTGTTACAGACAGACAAAATAAACCTCTGACAAGTTCGAGGGGAACCACATGTGCACCCATTGCCCTGTGTTACAGTTTAGGAAATACATTTACATCATATGACCCAGGATCTTAAAAAATAAGTAAAGTGATGCATGTGTTGAAGTTGCTATTGACTTTATGTTGACCTCCTCTCTAGGAGAGACACACTATGGCAGTTAGGATACTATCAGCATGATCTCAGCAGGGATGGAAAACCCAGAGGGACCCGCTTTAGGATAGAGAAAAAACACTACGTTTGACACAATGTCCCCATGCCATGCTGTCTTCGTACCTAGGTTCAAGTAATATTTGTTTTCATTCGAATACTTAAAGTTTTTCATATGTTTTGTATCATATTGTACAACAGCTGATGAAACTAACACTGTAAAACTGTGAACAAATGTGATAAGTGTTATTTTCCTGATAGATGCTGGTTGAAAACACAATCTACACAGGACTTTCTAAACAGCAGGTTTGCATTACTATTACAGTAAGGTACAGTTGAAGTCGGAAGTTTACATACACTTAGGTTGGAGTCATTAAAACTCATTTTTCAACCACTCCACAAATGTATTGTTAACAAATTACTGTTTAGGGAAGTTTGTTAGGACATCTACTTTGTGCATGACACAAGTAATGTTTCCAACAATTGTTTACAGACAGATTATTTCACTCATAATTCCCTGTATCACAATTCCCCACCCACCTGGCACTTGTGGTAGATTTTGTTTAAAGAAAATAAATACTATTTGAAACCAGGTCTGGTGGGTGGAGGGAGAGAGAGAGAGAGAACGAACTGCCACCTCCAGTTTGGCACACAGAGATGGCAGGATGTCATCACAGTTAAAACAGCCTGGAAACAAAGACTCCCTTATCCCTCTCTCCTCTACACCCAACCTCCTGTGTTTCATGTTGTAGTGTGTTTACTGGGCTGTAGTTCACAATGACCACACAGGCCCATGCAGTGGGACTCTGGACAGTGTAAAGAACACATGCCTAGAATGTAGGCAGATCTTTTTGTTGGACAGTATAACTGTAGCGTACACACAATCCCAGAACATGTGGGAGGATATAATTATGATAGTGTTATAGCATTTGTTTATCGCAGATGACTCAGGGAAACTTTCAATGTAATAACACGTTAGCTCTGAGATTGTGTATTTGAGGTTAACACATACTGGCACTGGTCCTTTCAATTCTAAAACACACAAACTCTATAGACATTTAGTATAGCAGATGTACAATTTAAAAAAATAAAGATGTCAACAGGGCTTACAACTTTATTGTCAAAGCTGCAAACAATGATGGTTAATTGTTCTGTACGTCACATACACTACATGACCAAAAGTATGTGGACACCTGCTTGTCGAACATCTCATTCCAAAATCATGGGCATTAATATGGATTTGGTCCCCCCTTTCCTATTATAAGAGCCTCTACTCTTCTGGGAAAGCTATCTACTAGATTTTGGAATGTGGACTTGCTGTGGGGACTTGCTTCCATTCAGCCTCAAGAGCATTGGTGAGGTCGGGCACTGATGTTGGGCCTCTAGCTCACGGTCGGCGTTCCAATTCATCCCAAAGGTGTTTGATGGGGTTGAGGTCAGGGCTCTGTGCAGGCCAGTCAAGTTCTTCCGCACCGATGTCGACAAACCATTTATGTATGGACCTCGCTTTGTGTACGGGGCATTGCTATGCTGAAACAGGAAACAAAGTTTGTGACTTTGTCACAAAGTCAGGGGCACAGCATTGTCTAGAATGTCATTGTATGCTGTAGCGTTGATTTTTCTTCACTGGAAATTAGGGGTCTAGCCCGAACCATAAAAAACAGCCCCAGACCATTATTCCTCCTCTACCAAACTTTATAGTTGGCCCTATGCATTGGGGCGGGTGGCGTTCTCCTGGCATCCGCCCAACTCAGATTTGTCCGTCGGACTGCCAGATGGTGAAACGTGATTCATCACTCCAGAGAACGCGTTTCCATTGCTCCAGAGGCCAATGGTGGCGAGCATTACCCCACTCCAGCCAACGCTTGGCATTGCACATGGTGATCATAGGCTTGTGTGCAGCTGCTCGGCCATGGAAACCCATTTCATGAAGCTCCCGACAAACAGTTATTGTGCTGACGTTGCACACAGCCATGCAATCTCCATAGACAAACATTTGTAGTAGAATGGCCTGCCTTACTGAAGAGCTCAGTGACTTTCAACGTGGCACCGTCTTGGATGCCATCTTTCCAACGAGTCAGTTAGTCAAATGTCTTCCCTGCTGGAGATGCCCCGGTCAACTGTAAGTTCTGTTATTGGAAATGTTTGGAAATATTATAATATCTACAGTACCAGTAAATTTTGGACCTAACTATTCATTCAAGGTTTTTTCTTTATTTGACTAATTTCTACATTGTAGAATAATAGTGAAATACATCAAAACTATGAAGTAACACATATGTTATCATGTAGTAACCAAAAAAGTGTTAAACAAATCAATATATATTATATTTGAGATTCTTCAAAGTAGCCACCCTTTGCCTTGATGACAGCTTTGCACACTCTTGGCATTCTCTCAACCAGCTTCATGAGGTGGTTACCTGGAATGCATTTCAATTAACAGGTGTGCCTTCTTAATAGTTCATTTGTGGAATTTCTTTCCTTTTTAATGCATTTGAGCCAATCAGTTTTGTTGTGACAAGGTACAGTAGGGGTGGTATGTACAGAATATAGCCCGATTTGGTTAAAGATCAAGTCCATATTAGGGCAAGAACAGATCAAATAAGCAAAGAGAAAAGGGAGTCCATTACTTTTATCATGTTTTAAAGTATGACAGGTGCAGACAGTGTTGAAGAAAACAAAAGTGTATTCCTTGAACAGGGGCAGGCAAACAGCAGGTAAAGGCAGGCAGGGGTCAATAATCCAGAAAGGGTGTAAGGTACAGGACAGCATGCGGGCTAAGAGTCAGGTTAGGCAGAGGTCGGTAATCCAGAGTAGTGGGGCAAAGGTACAGGACGACAGGTAGGCTCAGGGTCGGGGCAGGCGGAATGGTCAGAACCGGAATATTAGACAACAGGAGCAGGAAAACAGGCAGGAGCAGGGAGACAAAACGCTGGTAGGTTCTACAAACAAAACAAACTGGCAACAGACAAACAGAGAACACAGGTATAAATACACAAGGGATAATGGAGAAGATGGGCGACACCTGGAGGATGGTGGAGAGAATCACAAAGACAGGTGAAGCAGATCAGGGCATGACAACTTTAAGACATGAAGGTCAGTCAATCTGGAACGTTTCAAGAATTTCAAGAAATTTCAAGAAAGTCGCAGTTGCAAAAACCATCAAGCCCTATGATGAAACTGGCTCTCATGAGGATCACCATAGGAAAGGGATTTACTTCTGCTGCTTTATTGTTCTTTTATTGAGTTACTTTAAAACAAATTTTTACTTTAGTTTATTTAGTAAATATTTTCTTAATTCTATTTCTTGAACTGCATTGTTGGTTAATGGCTAATAAGTAAGCATTGCATGGTAAGGTATACTACACCTGTTGTATTCAATGCATGTGCCAAATATAATTTTAATTGATTTGAGATATGCCCAAAGAGCAACATATCTGGTGAGTATGCAGGCCATGGAATAATGGACATTTTCAGCTTCTATGAATTGTGTACAGTTCCTTGGGACATTGGGCCGTGTATTATCATGCTGAAACAGGAGGTGATGTTGCAACACAGCTGGGTTAAAATTTGAGAGGTGCACGCGATTCAATTTGGCTTCTTTATGCCTCCAGAGGTTCCGCAATTGCGTCACACCATCCACACGGCGCCTCTGACCACATTTCGGATCAAGCATAAATTGGCTCTAACATTTTAAATGCCAGTTGTCAGATGAGCAGCGAGCACAGCGCGAACGGTAGCAGCTAGTCAGAGGACATCGTAGCGCAGCGCACAGCTCTGATCTGTACAAGGAGGAGGATGCGGGTCTTCGCTGTCATCTGGGCCATTGGGTTCTTCTTGAAGGAAGCGCAAGCCTGGGGCTTCAGAAATGGAATATTTCATAACTCCATATGGCTGGGTAAATCGCGCTTTCTTTGTTACTTTGGGAGCCTTAAATCATTAGGTTGCTTTTCAACAAGGGATTCATTTCGGAAGTAACCTTTATGCATGCCAACAGTTGCAAACATTGGCATTCTGTAGGATGTTCTCATGAAAGTTGTCTGTGTTTGTATTTTAGAAGATGGTCGTGGAATGTTCAGTTGTAATATTTAGCACCACTATACCACATTGGATCTTTCAAAAAGTTGGGTCGCTTGGACAAAGACATATAAGAGGCGCGGTTTCCCTTTGATGTGTCCAAAACTGAATTTAAAAAAATCCTTATTTAGGCTAATTATCGTTCCCATATGTCAGAAAAGTATTATTTTATGTTCACTTTTCTAACAGCTCTTTATCTTCAACATACTCTCACAATCCTGCACAACATAAATTTTTACAACATTGTCAATAGCCTATCATTTTCCATGATAACACTTTGCCTACATAATCTTTACAGATATGTAACGTTATTAAATGGCACATAGCACTGTGATGTGTGTTCAGGTAAGGGGTAGAGTTGGACACTGGCATATTTATGACTGAACACTGTATGAGGTTGACTTGCCAACACACTACTTCATTTTGTCAGAGGGACAAGAAGCACACATGAACAAGAAAGCGGTGCAAACTTCAGAACATTATTTCAGTGTTCAGTTTAGGGCATAGCATTGCAGTTGAGAAAAATGTACCAAAATGTCATACTTGAGTAAAAGTATGTATGTAGAAAATGACTCAAGTAAAAGTCAACCAGAAAAATACTACTTGAGTAAAAGTCTAAAAGTATTTGGTTTTAAATATACTTAAGTTTCAAAAATCTATCTAATTGCAAAAATATACTTAAGTATCAAAAGTAAAAGTATGAAAATTTCAAATGACTTATAATAAGAAAATCAGATGGCACAACATTCTTTTTTAATATATTTTTTTATTTTCAGATAGCCAGGGGCACACTACAACGCTCAGACATCGTTTACAGATAGCTAGAGGCAAACTACAACACTCAGACATCATTTACAGATAGCTAGTGGCACACGACAACACTCAGACATAATTTACAAACAAAGCATTTGTGTTTAGTGAGTCCTCCAGATCAGTGGCAGTGGGGATGACCAGGGATGTTCTATTGATAAGTGAGTGAATTGGACCACTTTCTTGTCCTGCTAAGCATTGCAAATGTAACGAGTACTTTTGGGTGTCAGGGAAAGTGTTTGGAGTAAAAAGCACATTCTTTTCTTTAGGAATGTAGTGAAGTAAAAGTAGTCAAAAATATAAATAGTAAAGTACAGATACCTAAAACAACTACTTAATTAAATAATACTTTAAAGTATTTTTACTGAAGTACTTTACACCACTGTAGCAATGAAAGAACAAGGACAGAGTGTTATATCAGTTTGAAGACATTTCTTGTGTAACACAGAGACTGCTATAACATCTGCCCTTGAAACACTCAGTTTATAGACCAGTGTGTTTATTTTCTAATAATGTTAGTGCCCCAACCCATTTTAATGGAATGTGTCGTAAAGGCTTCTTCAGATAAGAGTTAATGAGCTCGACTTGCCCACCAGACCTACACCCATCTGGAACACACAAACTTAACTGCATGTTTAGAGTAATATGTCATGTAACCCAAACCTTCTATATCATTTGGTTCTGCTAATAGTGAGATACACCACACTCTGGGCTTATAATGAGAACGAGGCACCACCTCACAAGGCACCTTGGGGGGTTGGTTTGACTAGTAGGTGAAAACATTAGTTCGTAGCTAATTTGGAGTGCTCTCCAAGTCCTACAAGGTCATGCATGCGTGATATCAAAACAGCCTCAAAGGAGGACTCCCCATAGGGAATGGCCACTTCCAACAGGGAGATTACAAACACTAAGCTTCTGTCCTAAGGGGTTCTATCCAGCCACAACATGTTAGAGGTGAAACATTTTGGCCTGTCCGCCGTGTGTTTCATGTTTCTTTCCTTCCGCTTTGGACTTAGTCTGAAGCCACTTTGCTTGCTCTAGCTCCCTGAGAAAGATGCCTCCAATCTTGTAAAACAGAATCTTTTCTGCTTGTTTCCTGTTGCCTGGATACGTATTGTTGTAGTTGTGTCTCACTGTAGTGCTTTGATGGTGATGGCAGTGTTGACTGACAAGAAAAACACCTTCACCCATTTCGAATCAGGCCACTGCCGCTCACGAGGACTGTGAACTCTCGTTCTCATTGGCCATTTAAGTGTGTTAACCCTCACATGGCTGCCGGCCCAGACGACATCCCAAGCCGTGTCCACAGAGCATGGGCAGACCAGCTGGCTGGAGTGTTTACAGCAGGGGAGGCTCCTCAGAGGAGGGGAAATAAAGATAGTGAAACATTAACATGAAGTTATCCTTTTTAGATATACTAAATGTATTCACATGTAGTCAAATAATTGATTAAAACACAATGAAGATCTACAGTAGCCTCAATAGCACTCTGTAGGGTCGCACCATGGTGAAGCTAGAGGACAGCTAGTTTCTGTCTTCCTCTGGGTACATTGACTTCAATACAAAACCTAGGAGGCTCATGGTTCTCACCCCCTTCCATAGACTTACTCAATAATTATGACAACTTCTGTAGGACGTCGTCCAACCGATCAGAGCTCTTGCATCATGAACTGACATGTTGTCCATCCAATCAAAGGATCAGATAATTAATCTAGTACTGAAAGCATAAGCTTCAGCTAGCTAGCAATGCCATGCATAAAATGTGGTGAGTAGTTGACTTGAGAGAGACAATAGCTGAACAGTTTTGAACAAATTAATTTCTTTAAAAAAGGAGAAGCAAGAGAGAGAGAGAGAGAGAGAGAGATATCTATAATTTGCTGTATTGTTTTTTTCACTTTCACTTAGCTAGTGAATGCAGCTAGCTAGTTTGGCCGAATCGAACACCCAGCTCAAACAGCTATGACTGTCCAACACTGGAACTCTTCCAAGTCAAGATAAGCTTTTGCTTCATTAATCTATTGACACTGGGACCTGCCAGGGTAACTGCCAAACTGCTTGCTGACCTTACACCGTACTGCATGATTTAAGTGGGTTTACTATCAAATCAAATTGTATTGGTCACATACACATATTTATCAGATATTATTGGGGTTGTAGCATTAGTTCTAGTATCTATGTTGACTATGACATTAGATAGTTAATATGGCTACAACAATGTAGGCTGTGTGTAGCGGTTAGTGATTATGATATGAGTGTTCTGTTGAAAAAGATGCAGGCAAGAGTGTGTGACCTGTGCACCTACATTGTAAACTTATAGGCTAGGTTGTAGCAACCTCATGATGGGTATAGGGACAAGAGGAATACCTATGTAAGGTAAGGAGGCTTTTATGTAAGGATGCTGCTATGTAAGGATGCTGTTCATCAACTAGAGCTCAGTCTTCAACTCCATAGTGTCCTCCAAGCTCATCGCTAAGCTTGGGGCCCTGTGTCTGAACCCTGCCCTGTGCAACTGGGCCCTGGACTTCCTGACGGGCCAACCCAAGTGGTGAAGGTAGGTAATAACACCTCCGCTACGTTGATCCTCAACACGTGGGCCCCTCAAGGGTGGGTGCTCAGTCCCCTGCTATACTCCCTGTTCACCCATGACTGCGTAGTCACACACGTCTCCAACTCAATCATCAAGTTTGCAGATGATACAACAATAGTAGGCCTGATTACTATAGTATGATTACTATAGTAGGCCTGATTACTAACAACGACGAGACAGCCTACAGGGAGAAGGTAACGATTCTGGAGGAGTGGTGCCAGGAAAATAACCTCTCCCTCAACGTCATCAAAATGAAGGAGCTGATCGTGGACTCCAGAAGACAGCACGCTCCCATCCACATTGACGGGGAGTAGAGAGGGTGAAAATCTTCAAGTTCCTCGGGTGAAGATCACTTACAACATGATATGGTCCACCCACACAGACAGTGTGATGAAGAAGGTGCAAGGAGTCTGTAGACATTCCGCTTGTTCCCTAAGACCCCCACAAACTTCTACAAATGCACTATTGAGAGCATCCTGTCAGGATGTATCACCACCTGGTATGGCAATGGCACCATCCGTAACCGCAGGGCTCTCCAGAGGGTGGTGCGGTCAGCCCAATGCATCATCAGGGGCACACTGCTTGCCCTCCATGACATCTACAGCACCCAGTGTCACAGGAAGGTCAAGAATATCATCAAGGACCTCAGCCACCCGAGCCACGGCCTGTTCACCCAGCGACCGTCTACAAGGCGGAGACGGTACAGGTGCATCAAAGCTGGGACCGAGAGACTAGAAAAACAGCTTCTATCTCTAGACCATCAGACTGTTAAGTAGTCACCACTAGCCATCCTCTGTCCAGTACCCTGCCCTGAACCTTAGTCACTGTTACTAGCCATCTACCACCTGGTGCTCTACCCTGCACCTAGAGACTACTGCCCTATGTACATAGTCATTGAACATTGGTCACTTTAATGCTGTTTTACCCACTTCATATGTATATACTGTATTCTAGTCGAGGCTCATTCTATATATTATTACTGCTGTACACACATTTTCTATTCATATACTGTCTAAACATTTACAGTATATTTCAATTCCAGACTTTGACATTGCTTCTTCTGATATTTCTTAGTTCCTTAATTGTTTTATTTTCATTTGTGCGTGTTGTTTTGTATTGTTAGGTATTACTGCACACTTGGAGCAAACATAAGCATTTTGATAACATCTGCAAACTATGTGTCCACGACCAATAAAATTTGATTTGAGTTGTTGTTTTTTCCTGGACAGAGCAAGCCGCCGGAGTCTACCACAGGGAATCGCGTAAAGGGAGATACCAGCTGACTTATAAGGAAGCCAAGGCCGTGTGCAAATACGAAGGAGGGACACTGGCCACTTACGATCAACTGGAGGCTGCTCGTCAGATAGGTTTGCAATGCAATAACTCCCCTATCCCCCATCCCCTCCAAACTGGAGGTTTACAAAATGCCATTATCACTGTTGATTAACGACGCCTCAGTTTGCCAAAGAACACATGTAACCAGTTTATATTAGCCAAACATGTGGTCACTAGTATCACTGGTCAAGCAATGGCAGGAAGAGCTGTGTTTATCTTGTCTTTCTCCCATGAAATCAATCAAAGACATCTTGCAACTACAGCTCCTGCAACCCGTTGCTCTGTGGAACTGCAGCCGGTCCCAATTCGCTCCCTATCCCTTCCCCTTGGGCCTAACCCTTTGATGTTTGCTGATCTGAAGGGTAAATAAGCAGTGTAAGGGCGTGGCCCTTCCACCATATTCCCAGCACTTTACAGCTCTACAAACATTGAAGGGTTAGGACCAAAGGGTGGGGAGGGAATTGGTCCGGCTGTGATCAGAGGCCTCTCAAGTATTGTAAGAACGATAACACCTGCCTAGCTGGGTAACGATGCTGTTCCCATGGCTGGCAGATGGATTGAAGCCCGATCAGGCACTGGAACTCAGGATCTGGCATTTGGAAACCACTACTCGTCTGTCTGTGGTTAGAGCTGAGCTGCCCTATGGCCAATCAACCTAGGAGCCTTGAGTTTATTTCTCTTGCCTTTCCTCACTGACTGTGGTCCGCTGATTGACTGGAGGCTTTTAAGATACATTGGAATTCATTATACTTTACCCCAACCATCCACCAACCATCCCCTTCCACATCCATGGTCTGCTTGTAATTGCAGATGCAAAAACACATTTTTGACAGGGACAATAGCATTTCCAAAGACTTGGTTTTGTTTTAAGGATATGACCAAGATGAATGGCTGGTGATAATCCAATATTCCCTTGAGATCTTCTGTTAGTGTTTTATCTGTGGTACTAAGACGGGGATGGATGCTAGCTCTATAAACTAAGCTCTCTTATGGTTTTATCAGTGACACTCTTTCGTGAATCTTTCAGATTGGTTACCAGGCTAATGTTTTGTCTCTCTGTCTTAGGTTTACATGTGTGTGCGGCTGGATGGTATGACAAAGGACGTGTGGGCTACCCTATCGTCAAAGCCGGTGCCAACTGTGGTTTCGGCAGGGTTGGCATCATCAACTATGGGTACAGGTTGAACAAGAGTGAGAGATGGGACGTCTACTGCTACAACCCCAACTGTGAGTCGTAAAAACATGACAAATGGGAGCATTGTAGTTACTCCACAATACTAACCTAAATGACAACCTGCACAGAATACAAAATATGCAAGACATGCATTCTAAAGTAAAACTGTAAAAAATGTGGCAAAGAAATTCACTTTATGTCCTGAATTTCAAAGCATTATGTTTGAGGCATATCCAACACAACACATCACTGAGTACCACTCTTTATATTTACAAGCATGGTGGTGGCTGCATCATGTTACGGGTATGCTTGTCTTTGGTAAGGACTAGGGAGTTTTTGGGGGATAAAAATAAATAGAATAGAGCTAAGCAAAGGCAAAATCCTAGAGGAAACTTTTAGATTTGTGTATTGTTGTGAATTGTTAGATACTACTGCACTGTTGGAGCTAGGAACACAAGCATTTCGGTACACCCGCAATAATATCTGCTAAATATGTGTATGTGACCAATAAAATTTGATTTGATTTGAAAACCTGAATCAGTCTGCTTTCCAACAGACACTGGGAGACAAATTCACCTTTGAGCAGGACAATAACCTTAAACACAAGCCCAAATATACACTGGAGTTGTTTACCAAGACCACATTGAATGTTCCTGAGTGCCTAGTTGCGGTTTTGACTTAAATCAGTTTGAAAATATATGGCAAGACTTGTAAATGGCTGTCTAGTAATGATCAACAACCAACTTGTCAGAGCTTGAAGTATTTCAAAAAGTATAACGTGCAAATATATAATCCAGGTGTGCAAAGCCCTTCACCCAGAAAGAAAGACTCTCACCCAGAAAGACTCACAGCTGTAGTGGCTCTTAGAACTTACCCAGAAAGACTCACAGCTGTAGAGACTTACCCAGAAAGACTCAGAGACTTACCCAGAAAGACTCACAGCTGTAGTGGCTCTTAGAACTTACCCAGAAAGACTCACACTGTAGTGGCTCTTCGAGACATACCCAGAAAGACCAGAAAGAAAGACTCACAGCTGTAGTGGCTCTTAGAGACTTACCCAGAAAGACTCACAGCTGTAGTGGCTCTTAGAGACTTACCCAGAAAGACTCACAGCTGTAGTGGCTCTTAGAGACTTACCCAGAAAGACTCACAGCTGTACCCAGAAAGACTCACAGCTGTAATGGCTCTTCGAGACATACCCAGAAAGACTCACAGCTGTAGAAAGACTCACAGCTGTAGCTCTTCGAGACTTACCCAGAAAGACATACCCAGAAAGACTCACAGCTGTAATGGCTCTTCGAGTGAAAGACTCACAGCTGTAGTGGCTCTTCGAGACATACCCAGAAACATACCCAGAAAGACTCACAGCTGTAATGGCTCTTCGAGACTCACAGCTGTAGTGGCTCTTCGAGACATACCCAGAAAGACTCACAGCTGTAGTGGCTCTTCGAGACTTACCCAGAAAGACATACCCAGAAAGACTGGCAGACTTACCCAGAAAGACAGCTGTAATGGCTCTTCGAGACATACCCAGAAAGACTCACAGCTGTAATGGCTCTTCATACCCGAAAGACTCATGTAATGGCCTTCAGAAAGAAAGACTCACAGCTGTAATGGCTCTTCGAGACATACCCAGAAAGACTCACAGCTGGAACCGCTGCCAAAGGTGATTCTAACATGTTTTGGCACATGGGTGTGAATACTTAAGTAAATTAGATATTTCTGTGTTTTCTTTTCAATAGACTTGCAAAAAAAAATTTTAAAATGTTTTCACTTTGTCATTATGGGGTATTGTGTGTAGACGGGTCATAAAAAAATATAATCCATTTTGAATTCAGGCTGTAACACAACAAAATGTGGAATAAGTCAAGGGGTGTGACAACTTTCTGAAGGCTCTGTATCTTCCTAATACCCCTGCACATGACTCTGTATTGGTATCCCGTGTACTGTATATAGCCAAGTTATCGTTACGCATTGTGTATTTATTCTTCGTGTTATCTTTTTCTATTATTATTTAAAAAATCAAATACTTCTCTGAATTGTGAGGAAGGGCCAATAAGTAAGCATTTAATTTGTGTTTACAAAGCATGGGACAAATAAAAATGTGATTTGATTTGGAGGTTTTTGAATAACTTCCTTAAAATGTTCAATTCATGTTTTAACAATACTTTTTAATAACACTACTTGCAGATAGGACACATGGACTTTAATTTCCTTAGGCATTAATCATGCAAACACATTCCTGTTTTAGTGAGATTCGAACATATCATTTTCTGTATTTATTCATGTTTTTTACACATACAAAGCTGTTCATTTTAGTCTATTCAAACAGACCCCATTTCAAAGGAAACAAGCGTTCATTAAGATCAGGTGTGGCCATTTAGTGGGCGTGGCCAACACACCTGAACACACTTAACAAGAGAGGCTAGAGAGTTTTGTTGACGCTGAGAAAGGAATGTATATGTTTTTAAACACAATTCTTAAAACTTTCTCTGAACATTAATAAAGTAGAATGTTTTCTTAAAATTCTCAGAACAATTTGAGAACATGACTTTATATAGAACCATGAGGAATCCTGTAGGAAACATTATGCTGAAGTACTGAAATTCCCACAGAAGAACATTGTTTCTTAACATTCTCTGAACTATTTGAGAACATTCCCAATGTCAAACCAGTTGGAAACATTCCTGGAACATTACCAAAAAGGTAACAATGTTTGAAATTGTAGGAAATATTCTGTTAAAGTAATGAAATACCAAGAAAATAATGTTATTTTGTCAAGTTCCTGAAATGTGCAGAGTATTTTCCAAAGCCAATCAACTATCCTGCACCATTCCCAGAAAGTTGTGGGAAGGTTGTACACTCTCACCAAGATCTAAGAAACATTTGGTTCTCAGAACGTTATGTGTTAGCTGGGACTGGACTGTTTAATGGTGTGTCAGTCTTATAGAATGGTGAGGCCGAGGCAAATAATTATACAAGTCTGTGGGTAAAGCAAAGAAACACTTCAAGAGGCAAAGCCTATTAGGGACAAACTGAAACCCAAATGGCCCGAACATCTCTAGATTGTATGTAAACCTCGTACATTATAGATTGGAGTGGCAAAGCAACACTTTGAGGTGCAAAGTCAGCAAGGAACACTTAATACACAATGACTTATTTGTCTCGATATGATATAAAAATGCAAAACTTTCGGTAATGTGGTAAAAATCCAGTCTTTAAACTATCCAATGGTGGCACAGCCTCCCCCCTCTTGCAGGGGGGCCTCATGCTCTGACTTATCAGGGGGCCCTGTGAAACTGCGTTATGCCACTGACGGAAATCAAATACATTAAGTCAAAGCAACACGTTGAGGTGTAAATTCAAAGAGGAATACACTGAACTCTTAATGGTCTGACTCTAGATTATACCAAAATGAAATCTGTGGTCAGAACCAAGTCTTTAAACTCTAACTCCTTTTGTGATACGTACTCAGTATTTATTCAGTCATAACTATTAGGGATGTATTTACAACACTTTTACAACATATTTAATTAATCATGACAAAACAGCTGTATTGGGGCCTGTTTTTATTGTGGAGAATGATACATGATAGTTGGCACCACGTGACGACTGTACTCAACATGGAAGAGGTTGCCTCATTGGATGAGATAGTGTCAGGACCCGGTTACGAACTCGGGTCTCCGGTGTGAGATAGTCACTTAGTAAACTGAGCCACTAATAGTCGGCAGAACCCAGAAGATGAGGCAGACACAGCAGTACTAGAGACAGTGATTTAATAAAGAAAAAGATCTTCAGGCAAAAATATAAATCCACAACGTCAAAAGTAATTCCAAGAGAAAAAATGTTATCATCCAAGACACAAGGAAAATACACAAAGTGGTAAGAAAAGCAGGGGAAAAAAACAAACCTCAAAAGAATAATAAAAAATAAACAAGAACAAAACCAGAGTACCTCAAGAAAATCCAACTAGAGAAACAAAAGTTCACAGCATGGCTGAGGCTGAGTGCTAAAATACAAACACAGAGCAAAGAACTGAGGAGCACTAAGGGTTTAAATACATTCAAGGGAAATGAGGCACAGGTGCAACTAATAACTAGAACAAGGGAAAAACAAAAGGGTCAAAAAAACAAAATGGGTCATCTAGTGACCAAAACCTGAACAATCCTGGGAAAATCCTGACAGATAGCTGCCTTGAGTGATACTGCCTGTGGCCCTGGTCAAAAAGTAGTACACTACAAAGGGAATAGGGTGTCATTTGAGAAACCGACACAAATTTTCTCCCTAATTCCCTGTGACGTTGAGGATGTTTGGTTCACATTTGATAAATCACGGTTGAATTGCATAAAAACAACTTTTTTACATACATTTTCCCTCTACAAATCCTGGGGATCTAGGGGAGCTTTTGATTTAATTTTCACCCAACTGCACACGTGGAAGAAATTGTGTTCATTCAGAAGACAAAGTCTCTTTTCTAATTATTATTATTTTTTGTATTTTACCTCCCCTTTTCTCCCCAACTTTGTGAAATCTAATTGCGATCCAATTACGATCTTGTTTCATTGCAGCAACCCCCCAACGGGCTTGGTAGAGGTGAATGTCGAGTCATGCGTCCTATGAAACATGACCTTTAAACCACACCCAGAAGCCAGCTGCACCAATGTGTCGGAGGAAAAACTGTTCAACTGACGACTGAATTCAGCCTGTAGGAGCCCAGCCCACCACAAGCAATTGCTAGAGTGTGATGAGCCAAGCTAAGCCCCCCCGGCCACACCCTCCCCTATCCCGGACAACATGGGCCAAATAATACGCTGCCCTACTGGACTCTCGGTCACGCACAGTTATGACACAGGCTGGATGGAACCGCATCTGTAGTGACGCCTCAAATACAGCAAGGCAGTGCCTTAGACTGCTGTGCCACTCAGGAGGCCCCTAACTTTATTTCTAACTTCATTCAGTGGTCACATCAGAGAGAACAACATAAGCAAAACATAATTACCATATTTTAATTTATCATAATGCATTTACTTATGATGACAGCAAATGTAATACACTGATGTAGTAATGCATAATGATATTTCTTGCTGAAATGTTTTGCTTATATGATATCATTACCCTAGAGTCTAAAGCAACAGCTAGTGTGCAGAATATTCTCTTTACTTTTATCTATGGACATTACCCATCACAAAGTCTTATTTAATCTGCTAAAGTATTCATCTATCTCATCTAATATATAAAGTTAGCTTTTATCTCTTCAGTATATTTCCTCATCCTATCTCCTCCTCCTTTTCTCCTGGTCCACAGCAAAGGAGTGTGGAGGTACTCTGACAGATCAGCAAAGGATCATCCAGTCACCCGGTTACCCAGAGGAGTACCAGGATGAGCAGATCTGCTACTGGCACATCCGTGTGCGCTACGGACAGAGGATACGCCTGCACTTCCTGGAATTTGATGTGGAGGAGGACACGGCCTGTCTATCAGACTTTTTAGAGATCTATGACAGTTATGACGACATCTCTGGCTTCGCCGGGAGGTGAGGATCTAGGTTTTGATTGAATGTGCCTTTACATTTAGTTTTAGTTTGAGTTCACGTTGTAATGGTTTATCTGGGTTGTTAGTCGTATCCAAGATGGTAGAAAGTTGCATTGTACTAAATGTATTGATACTCAGACTCGTAAGACTCATGTCTTTCCCCACAACATACTGTCATAACATAGGTTACTGTCTGACCATGTTGAACAACTATCAAGTAAATACATGTATTATTTCCAGGTACTGTGGAGATTATTTACCAGATGACCTCATAAGCACAGGTATGCACAAACACATTCCTATTTTATTACCATATTAAATGCTATTATTATAGATCAAAAAGCTACAGTAAATGTCTGGCATTGATAACCCTTTTTTGAATCATTAATTGTTTATTGATTATTGATCAATTGTTTATTGATTTCCAATTATAAGTGTTTTCATTGATAAGCCTTTTTTGAATCATTAATTGTTTATTGATTATTGATCAATTGTTTATTGATTTCCAATTATAAGTGTTTTCATTGATAAGCCTGTCACCTTTCTCCATTTCTTTCTCCCACAGGGAATGTGATGACACTAAAGTTCCTGTCCGATGCCTCTGTAGTCGCAGGAGGCTTCCAGATGGAGTACATTGCTGTGAACTCTTCTCTCCTCCACTTCCAGAATGACACCAGCTGTTGCTTCACCTGACCAATGTTTACTTATTTTTTCAGCATGATCAGCTTTTATACAGGTAACAAACTGAGATTAGGAGAACTCCCTTTAAGAGTGTGCTCCTAATCTCAGCTCGTTGCCTGTATAAAAGGCACCTGGGAGACAGAAATCTTTCTGATTGAAAGGGGGTCAAATACTTATTTCCCTCATTAAAATTCAAATCAATTTATAACATTTTTGACATGCGTTTTTCTGTATTTTTTTGTTATTCTGTCTCTCACTGTTCAAATAAACCTACCATTAAAATTATAGACTGATCATTTCTTTGTCAGTGGGCAAACGTACAAAATCAGCAGGGGATCAAATACTTTATTCTCTCACAGTAGGCTGTCTGGTCGGTGATCAGGTCTACCACTGTTTTGTCATCGGAAAACTTAATGGTGGTGTTGGAGTCATGCCTGGCTGTGCAGTCATGCGTGAACAGGGAGTACAGGAGGGGCCCCCGTGTTGAGGATCAGCATGGTGGATGTGTTGTTACCTACCCTTACCGCCTGGGGGGCGGCCCGTCAGGAAGTCCAGGATCCAGTTGCAGAGGGAGTTGTTTAGTCCCAGGGTCCTTAGCTTCGTGATGAGCTTTAAAGGCACGATGGTGTTAGACGCTGAGCTGTAGTTAATGAATAGCATTCTCACATAAGTGTTCCTTTTGTGCATATGTGAAAGGACCATGTGCAGTGCAATAGATATTGCATCATCTGTGGATCTGTTGGCGCAGTATGCAAATTGAGTGGATCCAATGTTTCTGGGATAATGGTGTTGATGTGAGCCATGACCAGCTTTTCAAAGCACTTCATGGCTATAGACGTGAGTGCTACGTGTTGGTAGTCATTTAGGCAGGTTACCTTAGTGTTCTTGGGCACAGGGACTATGGTGCTCTGCTTGAAACATGTTGGTATTACAATAGAAAACAGGCTACCTAAATATGGTTCTCAATCAGGGACAACGATTGACAGCTGCCTCTGATTGAGAACCATACCAGGCCAAACACAGAAATAGCAAATCATAGAAAAACTAACATAGACAACCCACCCAACTCACGCCATGACCAGACTAAAACAAAGCCATAAAAAAGAACTAAGGTCAGAAAGTGACATATTTGGCATTGTGTTGTGAGACAAAACTGCACATTTTAGAGTGGAATTGTATTGTCCTCAGCACAAGGTGCACCTGTGTAATGATCATGCTGTTTAATCAGCTTATTGATATGCCACACCTGTCAGGTGGATGGATTACCTTGGCAATGGAGAAATGCTCACTTACAGGAATGGAAACAAATTAGTGTACAAAATTTGAGAGAAATAAGCTTTTTGTGCATATGCAACATTTCTGGGATCTTTTATTTCAGCTCATGAAACATCAGACCAACACTTTACATGCAGCATTTATATTTTTGTTCTATATAGCTAGTCTCCCGGTCTCAGCATAAGGGTTGGCAAATGCTAATAAGCTAGCGTTAGCACTCAGCATCCTTAAGCTATTGGGTATCGTCATTTATCGGTTATTTAACAGTATATTTGGTGAATGGGAAAGCTCAGGATGTTGATATAAGTCATGTTATTAGGAAAAGTGTTTATTTCCAGCGAATGTATTTGGTCTTATATGTCTTAAAACCTATTCAATTGTACAGGTAAAAAGGGTTGGCTCATGTCTGTTATTTCCATATTGTCTATATAACAATTTAAAAAACTGTCCATTATTAAATTGGAGAAATTATTTAATTGAGCTTTTATTTGTACTACTCTTGTTGCATTGTCAACCTGCAAGGAAGCATTTCATTGCACTGTGCACTCCATTGATATATTGTGTATATGACAAATAAACAAACTTGAGCTTAGAAGGGAAGAGTTAAGCAGCTAGAAAGAGAGGGGAAATCATGGCCAGCTTTGTGGTTATATTGTAGGTGGACAAAACATTGAAATTGCATAGGCCCTTAAGTTCTGTGTCCTCAAATGTTATGTAATCTAAAAATCTCACAATAGCTAGTAGAACTGACTAAATTAAATTAATCATAGTCTTATAACCTATTCCATTCTACATGTCATTTTTTGAGGCTCATGTCTCTTTATATTCATATAGCCTTTAGGCTATGAAGCTCTTATCTGTCGTGTTTGGAGTTGTGTTGCACTGTTGCGAAGACACTTGCGTTTTTCTTGACAGTTGAGTTGCCCTGGTCATGTTGGTATACAGTAACTTTAAAGAGCAACTAAAACCAACTTCTCATTTAGAAAACAGCTTATGTGGCATCGATATGAGTCAGACACATTTATTCTAGTGTCAAAATTGACTACAAAGTGTAAATAGTATACTTTTGGTCATTAAGTCAGTCTCGTCCAAAATGCAGTTTGGTCGTGACAGCATAACAATGTACAGTAAATGAAGGTTAGGTTTAAATTCTGCCCATATGCCCACAGCTGGCAGCACACAAGTAATCATACATTTGGAGTGCAGCTGCATGTGACCCGATCTGATCGTAATGCCTGTGGTAAATTTGGGTAAACATTGGATATCCCTATGGGGCTAGTTTTAGGGACCATCGGTAAATTACACAATGCACATGGGACAATATATTAAAATTCCAATAGCTCCAAATGTCAATTACTTAAAAACCTTAAACCAACTATAAATTGTAGAAATTCATGTACAAATATTGAAAGCATTTCATGAGAAAACTAAAAGGTGTGCAACATAAAAAACATTGTCTCATTTACATTGTGTAATTTATTAACGTTCCCTAACTAGCCTCAGGCTATCCAAAGTCAAAAGTCAAGTCGCACACCAGCCCGGCTGAAGCTAATTGGCTAAATAATTTGTCTAACTCTTCCCACCTGCGAATATACACACACGAGACACCCACATCAAACCACACGCCGAAACCAACTCACATTTGAATTCAGTCATGGTCGCTAACTTTTCTTAACTACATCTAAAACGATGCCCAATCAGGAAGTGCAGTCACCCTTTAAAACTAACTGAAGACGTTGCACCTCTTCCTTGCTACCTTTCATATGAACCAAGGAGGAGGGCAGATGAGAACAGCAGCAGTCAGGGGCAAATGGTAGGAAGAGGATGATTTAGGTGAACCCAGACACAGACCCAAAACAATTTAATTTACCTGTTACGGGTTGCGTCAATCGAATCTGGTATCAGGATAAATATGAAACTGAGTCACTGTATTGTATACTATGTACTTTTTATTAGCTAACCAATAAGTGGTAAATGCAATTTTCGTATATACGGGTTCGCTGTAACACCACGCAGGGTAGAACAGAGAACTGACTTGTTCCTGACAATGTTATTACAATATACTCTGACAGAAGTAGTTCCTGCTTCCGAGCCGGCCTGTCACAGAGTAGAGACTGGGCGTGGTTTAAACTCACTCAGCCTATCGTTGATTGTTGACGCACGAGCTGGTCCCAGCCCCCTAGCCGCTTCAGCGGTCAGTCGTTGTAGTTGTGTAGAATATCTATGCGCTCACACACTCTACAGTTATCACACACCTGGCTCCTGTTATCTAACAAAAGACCATTTGTTCCCTACACTACGTTCTGTATGTGTCCGTTTTTCTGTATTTTTCCATCCCGAGAAAGGCCCATGGCCCTGAAACTGTTAACAATATCTCAAGTCAGCTATGTTGCATAACACATACACCCACACAAGCCAACAGCAAATAATATTCCATCACATATGATATGGTAACGGGCTATAGTGCATAACACAGATCCACACATACCCCAGTATCCCCTTGACCGTTTTGGATTGCAAAACTAGACAGAAAAATAGGGGATGGAGAGAGACACCAGAAGAACAGAACAGGCCATAACAGAAGAGAATAGACAAAGGAGACGGTAACAAATATAAGAACCTGAGACAGCAACAGACAAGACATAGAGAAAGTGATAGAAGAGGGCAGATAGTGAGAAGAGGTGGATTGAGCACACCGTAGACTGTATCACATCAAGCTGCTGTATAGATTCTAATTAGTTGTATTTATTTGCACAAATTATAAGAGGTGAAAAACAGACTGTTGAAAAGTTAAACATGGTTTACAAAGAATTTGCAGGTGAGTTAAAAAAGCCTGTGACTATTACTACTAAAACAATTGTTTACTTTTACACTTTTTACAATTAGGACAGGACGAGAGAGGAGGGTAGACAAGCGACAGCAACATAGAATACTAAAAGTTGGGGCATCCTGAGTGGTGGAGTGGTCTAAGGCACTGCATTGCAGTGCTAGCTGTGCCACTAGAGATTCTAGGTTCGACCTGCAACCAGGAGACCCATGGGGCGGTTCACAATTGGCCCAGCGTTGTCCGGGTTAGGGGAGGGTTTGGCCAGCAGGGATGTCCCTATCCTATCACACACTAGCGACCCCTTTGGTGGGCTGGGAGCAGTGCACACTGACACTGTGTACAGTGGTGACACATTGGTACAGCTGGCTTCCAGGTTAATTGGGCATTGTGTCAAGAAGCAGTGCAGCTTGGTTGGGTTGTGTTTCGGAGGTCGCATGGCTCTCGACCTCTCCCGAGTCCGTAAGGGAGTTGCAGCGATGAGACAATTGGATACCATGAAATTGGGGAGAAAAAAGAGCTAAAAAATATATTTTTTAAGAATACAGCAAGAGAAGAGGGCAGACAAGGGAGACAGGAACAGACATAGAGAAAGCAAAGGAGAGAAGCAGAGGTGGGGTGAGCTGCTCTATGGATTCTATGTACTGCACAGTGTGTGTGTTTCTGTGAGAGATGGAGGGTGTTTGGGTATTGTGGGATTCTTTATTCAGTTTGGCTCATTGGACAGGTCAGAGTCTATATTTAAAGAGTAGAGAGTGTTTCAGAGTAGAGAGACCCATGGTAGCAACTGTAATTGAGCGTTGGCAGTGTCTGCTGTGGAAGGTGGGAAGGTGCAAGTTACCTGAAAAATATGTAATCTCTCAATGTTCATCTCAAAGTGCACCAAATTTAAGCATTTAGCTGTTGAAATTCCTTATTTCTTTTTCTGGGGGGGAATGCCCCCAGACCCCCCTAATGACTTTGGGCTAAGCTCCAATGTCTGTAAATCCTAGAACCCCAGATTTGTATATATTTTTATATGAATGTTGTGGAGTACTTCACTACTGTACTTCACTCTGTCACATGTCCCTTCCTTCCCTTATCATTGTTCGGATGATCATCAAGGTGTGAATGGAGGTGACAGATTCTAATGCGAATATTTTCCCACAACAGATGTTTCCATCAAATTGACTTGTTGCTGATACAAGGCTGTGTGTGATGATGTAGTGCACATGTGATTAAATTCCCATGTACCAAATAAAAAATGCAAGTTAAATGGGTTTCCATCGCATTTTCAAATCTACTGATGGTTTGTTTTCTGACAGAAATGTTTGCGTTATACATTTTGGCTAGAGCACACATAGGCCTATGTATATAGCCTAAATGAGATTATTATGGACAAAAGAGCTAGATTTAATTTTATTTGTCACAAGGCAGCCAAACATCGATTATCATCTCACTAGAATAAGACCCTCACTATGTATTGGAAAGGAGCATCAAGCTCATCACCTTGCACTTTCACCACCCTGTGAAGTTCATCATAATTGATTTCATCTGTGTTCTCTTCATGGATTAATCCTGCTTTCAACTGTACCGGGCAGGTGGGGGAGCAGTTTGCTGATGTCGAGGTTGTGAACAGAGTACCCCGTGGTGGGAGTGGTGTCATTGTATGGGGAGGCATAAGCTAATGACAATGAACACAATTGCATTTTATGGATGGCAATTTGAATGCACAGATATATGGTGACAAGATCCTAAGGTCCATTGATGTGCCATTCATCCACCGCCATCACCTCATGTTTCAGCATGATAAATCATGGCCCCATGTCGCTAGGATCTTTACACAATTCTTGGAAGCTGAAAATGTCCCAGTTATTCAATGACCTGCTGACTCACCAGACATGTCACCCATTGAGCATGTTTGGGATGCTCTGGAGCAACATGTAAGACAGCGTGTTCCAGTTCCCACCAACCCACTGATTTCCTTATATGAACTGTAGCTCAGTAAAATATTTTAAATTGTTGCATGTTGAGCTTATATTTTTGTTCAGTGCATATCCATATTTGCACATAAAGGCGTTTTCACAATACATTTTACTGGCACAAAAATATCCCATCATGTCAAAGGAACAGATTATCAGTCAGCCCGCTCCTCCGCTCTCTCCACTGGCTTCCAGTTGAAGCTCGCATCCGCTACAAGACCATGGTGCTTGCCTACGGAGCTGTGAGGGGAACGGCACCGCAGTACCTCCAGGCTCTGATCAGGCCCTACACCCAAACAAGGGCACTGCGTTCATCCACCTCTGGCCTGCTCGCCTCCCTACCACTGAGGAAGTACAGTTCCCGCTCAGCCCAGTCAAAACTGTTCGCTGCTCTGGCCCCCCAATGGTGGAACAAACTCCCTCACGACGCCAGGACAGCGGAGTCAATCACCACCTTCCGGAGACACCTGAAACCCCACCTCTTCAAGGAATACCTAGGATAGGATAAAGTAATCCTTCTCAACCCCCCCCCCTAAATGATTTAGATGCACTATTGTAAAGTGGCTGTTCCACTGATGTCAGAAGGTGAATTCACCAATTTGTAAGTCGCTCTGGATAAGAGCGTCTGCTAAATGACTTAAATGTAAAAATGTAAATGTAGCATTTATACAATTTTACAGAAAGTCCCTTTTTATATGGTATAACTTTGCTGCATAAAAACTATGGATGAAACTATGGATGGTTACTGTCAATGAAAAGATGTGGAAAGACAACACGGAATTCCAGTCACCTTATTAGGCTTATATAGCGCAGAAGAATAGGGAGTTAGTTATCAGTATCTTTGGATATAGGCTATATTATTCTGCAAATGTAGACTAACATAAAAAAGGGCATGTGCAGGATATGCTTTTTAATTAAAAATATATTGCCTTCCCTACATTACAAGAATAGAAAGATATCACATTTGAAAGAGGAAACCTTTCGTTGAAAGAATATTTGGATATATTGCTATGTGTATAATATACTGATAATACCTCCTGTTCAGATATGTGAAATGTGGACACAGTTTGAAATTATGATCAAAGTTTTTCGAGAAACAGAGAATTAATGAGGGGTACAAAAATGCAGAGTGGGCTGTCCTTACGTTGGGTCAAAGTTTATTTGCACAGCGTGCTAGTTTCGCGCCAGCATTTTCGCGGGTGGTGACAACTACACTGATAATCGGCGACAAATGAAACACCCCAAATAAGATAATATCGGTTATACCTGCAGTATATTTGTGGCGTTCATGGTATACTTTTATTTGATCGTTTGTATACTAACAGGAGTACTAAGGTGAGGAAGTGCATCTGGCTGCGTTTTGTTTGTGTTTATTTTCGCGCTAGCGGAGGGAGTGACTTGCTATAAGAACAAATACTCTTTGGAAATTGCAATTACTAATATTGGTTTTGACAGTGCTGTCTTTCAAAATGATTTAGTAAATTGGGAATATACCTATAGTTGGTATTGATATTAGATGGCTAGGTAAGCTAGTGAGCTAACACATTTAGTGGCTAGCTAGCTATCCAGTTCGATCAGTGAAAGTGAATTGACTGCACTTGTATGCTAGCCAGCTATCTTGATTGACGACTAGTTAGCAAACTACCGGTATTCTTGACCATTGTCAGCTATATCGTTTGATCGTAGTTTGCAAAATTGTTGATGAACATCAAACCAACCCTAGCCATGTGTTTGCCACGTTGCCTGATGGTATGTTGTAGTTAGCTAGCTAACGTTAACTATTTTTCCTTGGCAAGTGTTTGTAAACTTAAGGTAAGTTAGAGTTGATATCTATTTTTAGAATTAAGCTACAGTATTACGCTTGTGTAGATGTCCTGTATATTGACCAGCTGCAAGCTAATGCATTTTTTTCACCTCTTCCACACTGACTACAGAATTCTAAAGTACAATTCTTCATAATTTGGTCCGATATTCTTGGATATGTAGTGTCAGCGTTTGTTGCTGGCATGTCATCCCTAATTTTGCATATCTATCCAATGAAAAAGTAATTAAAGTAGTTGCAATATATCAGTGGGCTTTGTGATGAATGAAAGAAGGAGCGGAGTTGGCTTTCTTCCCCAAAATTTCATTTAAGGTTTTTTATCCTTACATTTTTTATCATTTGTTTAAATATAATTTATTTTGTTTCATAATGTAGTTAATTTTTAATTTAGTTTACTTACATTATTTCTTAATTTGCAGTATGTTGGCCAATCAGTTGGGCTGCCAGACTTAATTGCCATCCATACCTTTTGCATCTTCCCTCTCAACCATACCATTTTTCAATTCATCAATCCACTGGGATTTAAGTTTTTACAGTCATTTTTTTAATGGGTGCTGCTTATTAGTAACTGGAATAAGTAGTTTCATAAATGCGTCAAGTGCAGTGTCTGGTTGCCCCTCATTACACACCACAGACCAGCAAATACTCTTTACATCATCAACATATGAATCACTACAAAACTTCTTGTATGACCTCTTATACACTATATTAGAAACTTTGAACTTTGGTTTTCCTACATATGGCTATTATATTGTGATCACTACATTATATGGATTTGGATACATGCTTTAAAGCAAATATCTGCAGCATTAGTAAACATGTGATCAATACATGTTGTTGATTTAATTCCTGTGCTGTTTGTAATTACTCTGGTAGGTTGACTGACAACCTGATCCAGGTTGCAGCCACTGGTTACAGTCTGAAGTGGGTGGCTTGATGAAAGCCAGTCAATATTTAAATCACTCAGAAAATATACTTCTCTGTTGATCACATGCATTATCAAGCATTTCACACATATTATCCAGATACTGACTGTTAGCAGTTGATGGTCTATAGCAGCTTCCCACAAGAATGGGCTTTAGGTGAGGCAGATAAACCTGTAGCCATTTACTTCAACATGTAACATTATGTATTTAACATTAGATCGTCTCTCAGCTTTCCTGGAATGTGGTTCTGAATATAGACGGCAACACAGCCTCCGTTTTCATTTCTGTCTTTTCAGGTCGATGTTATAGCCATGTATTGCTACTAGTGTATCATCAAAGAGTTTCAGAGATAGTCCGAAAATGAATGACATCAGTTACAAGCAAGTAATTGACTTCATGGACCTTGTTTCTTTGGCAACATATAGTATGGGCTATTTTTAGCACTTTTCTGGGTTGCTTGATTGTTTTTAATGCTTTACTGGGAAGCTAAAAAGCTGGGTCATTGCCGATCGTGTGTGAAAACAGTTTTGACTGGCCACTATTTGAAAGAAGATGCCAACTTTCTCATTCTGCTGTATTTATGGCTCAGTTCTTAAAATTAACACCTGAATCTGCTTTACAAACAGTGTAGCCTACCTGGTATATCTGGCACATGAGTTTCAAGTTTGGGGAAGCCTACCTTTTATAATACAGCATTCCATGTATCCTTGCATTTGCAGACTTATGTAAGATGGCACACTAGTCCTAATTTAGGCTAATATAACACAATCACTGTTTGCAGAAAAAGACTTCAATGCATGGTTGAGTGCATATATAGAGTAGGTTACCGTAATTTCCGGGCTATAAGCCGCTACTTTTTCCCCAGGTTTTGAACCTCGCGGTTTATACAATGACGTGGCTAATTTATGGATTTCTCCCGCTTTCACAAGATTCATGCCATCAAAAAACTGAGCACCGTCACATAATGTGACGTAAATCGAGCGCGCTCAAACTTCCCATCATTCTGATTACGGTAGTAATTTTGTCACCCTCATCATGGCAAAGACACGGAGAAATGCATATGATGCAGCTTTCAAGTTGAAGGCGATCGATCTGGCTGTTGGAAAAGGAAATAGAGCTGCTGCATGGGAGCTTGGCCTTAATGAGTCGATGATAAGACGTTGGAAACAGCAGCGTGAGGAACTGACTCAGTGCAAAAAGACAACAAAAGCTTTCAGAGGGAAGAAAAGCAGATGGCCCGAACTAGAAAATGAGCTTGAAGACTGGGTCAGCACACAGAGAGCAGACGGCCGAGGTGTTTCAACTGTGCAGATCCGACTGAAAGCCAAAACAATCGCCACCGCAATGAAGTATGAGGATTTTAGAGGTGGACCGTCGTGGTGTCTAAGATTTATGATGCGTAAAGGCCTGTCCATCAGGGTACAGACGAGTCTGTGTCAGCAGCTCCCTCCCGACTACGAGGAAAAAGTTTCAAACTTCTGCAAATTCACTGATGCAAAGATAGCGGAGCATTCCATCGGCCCGCACGACATCATAAATATGGATGAGGTTCTTCTGACGTTGGACTGTCAACAGGAAAGGCGAATCATCCGTCACGCTGGAAACTGGGCATGAAAAAACGCACTTCACCTGTGTTCTGAGCTGCACGACATCGGGAGAAAAGCTTCCACCGATGTTGATTTTTAAACGCATGACGATGCCAAAAGGAAAAATTCCCGAGAGGAATCGTTGTGAAAGTCAACAAGAAAGGATGGATGACGGAAGGCCTAATGCATGAATGGCATACAGAGTGTTATGGCAATCGACCGGGAGGATTCTTTCACAAGAACAAGGCATTGCTCGTGTTGGACAGCATGAGGGCCCACATAACAGATTCTGTGAAAGAAGCCACCGAGGACATACTCAATTATAGCTGTGATTCCTGGGGGCACAACAAAGTATTTGCAGCCACTCGACATCAGTATAAATCGTGCTCCGTGTTTAGTGGGAGGCTTGGATGACAAGTGGGGAGAAGTCCTTCACTAAAACGGGCTTCATGTGAAGAGCAACTTATGGTCAAGTCTGCCAGTGGGTCCTGACAGCGTGGAGCATTGTCAAAAAATCCACTATCATCAATGGGTTTGGAAAGGCTGGACTGCTGCGTGTTGAAGAGGGCAGCATGAGCTCAGCGGGGAATTTGCCTCCGGATGAAAGTGACGAGCGACAATGAAAACGATCCAACATCGGATGAAGCAATTCTGAGGCTATTCAACTCCGACACCGAAGGAGATGACTTCAGTGGTTTCAGTGCACAGGAGGAGGAAGATAGTGAGCCTATTTATTTTTGTTACAAGCCGTGTTTCGTTTAAAGGCTGTGTAAAGTTCATTTGTTTCAATGTACCAGCAGGCACCTGCGGCTTATTTATGTACAAAATACATGTTTGTTTTTTTAATTCAGTTGGTGCGGCTTATATTCAGGTGCGCTTTATAGTCCAGAAATTACGGTGTATGCTACATCAGAAGTTTCTGGCCTTTTTTCTAAACACATTTCATGCAATTCTACTACACTTTATATGACTGGATGTATTAGCAGAATGTTTTTTAATTTGACAAATTACAGGGTAGCCTACTCTGACAAAGATCAATAAAAACTACGTTGTTCATATAATAGTCTTATGAGAAGGAGAGACACAAATAGAATATAATGTCCATATATACTGGAGTAGGAAATGATTATCAAAAAACGAACTTAATTAGCAATGACCCAACAATGATAAATAGTGAATGTTGTGTGGCTCAGTTGGTAGCCCATGGCCAGGGTTGTGGGTTCGATTCCCACGGGGGAACAGTACAAAGACAATGACTGATGAATTGTGTGCAACCTGTACAAGAGAAACACAGCAGAGCTCTGGCCTTGCATGCACTTTTTTTTTTCAAATCATCATTAGTGTCGTGTCATGCTGCCTTGGAATGTACTAACAACACAGCCTAATGTTTGTATCGCAACCATAAAAAAAACAAATGGAGGAGGACCAGTTTGTTTAGCCATTCAACACAGAATAGCCACATGTCTACTCTCCCTCGGAAATCGTTTGTGGATAATACCTCTTCTCTTTTAATCAGCTATTTTCAATAAAAAAAATATATAAAATAATATACACTGAACAAAAATATAAATGCAACAATTTAAAAGATTTGACTGAGTAACAGTCCATATAAGGATCTGTCAATAGAAATGCATTCTTTAAGCCCTAATCTATGGATTTCACATGACTGGGAATAAACATATGCAAGTCACAGACACCATAAAAAAAAAAATTGGGGTTTAAATCAGAATCTGTCAGGATCCGGTGTGACCACCATTTGCCTCATGCACTGCAACATCTCCTTCGCATAGAGTTGATCCGGCTGTTGATTTTGGCCTGTGAAATGTTGTCCCACACTTCTTTAATGGCTGTGCAAAGTTGTTGGATATTGGCAGGAACTGGAAAACACTGTCTTACCCATCAATCCAGAGCATCCCAAACATGCTCAATGGTGGACATGTCTGAGTATGCAGGCCATGGAAGAACTGGGATATTTCCAGCTTCCAGGAACTGTGTACAGGTCCTTGTGATGTGGGGGGGCTGTGAATTATCATGCTGAATCATGAGGTAATGGAGGCAGATGAATGGCAATGGGTCTCAGGATCTCATCACGGCATCTCTGGGCATTCAAATTTCCATCGATAAAATGGAATTGTGTTCGTTGTCTTTAGCTTATGCCTGCCCACACCATAACCCCACAGCCACCATCTTGATTTTCCACACCTGTCAGGTGGATGGATTATCTTGGCAAACAAGATATTCTCACTAACAGGGATGTAAACAATTAGAGACGTGTGTGTATGGGGAAAATGTCTGGGATATTTAATTTCAGCTCATGAAATATGGGACCAACACTTTGCATGTTGCATTTTATATTTTTGTTAAGTGTAAAATAATGCCACGAGAATCTTGTCTGCTAAATGAACTAGTGTAGCCCACAGCCATATGGCATAGCCAGATCAGGGCCTAACATAAGGATGACAAAAATGGCTGACATTTTCTTTGTATTTTTTTAGACCAGTCTAAAATAAATAATGGATTTATTGTGATGGTGTGGGCTATATTAAATTGGAACTTCTACATTTAAAAAAGTAAATAAATCAAAGGTCTGCATCAGTGTCTTGTAGGCTATGCCAGGAAATGCTATGACCTTGTTTGTTAATTAACGTTAAGTATCGTGAGACAGGTAGTTATTTGCATGACAATCACCGGCTGATGGTTTTGTGATCACCACAGCCCTAGGTGTGAGAGGAACCAGGATGATGGCAACGGTGCCCCTGACCAGCTCCAGTCTCCTCCCTCTGCTGGAATCTCTGGAGGATATCACAGCCGGACAGCCGGAGCAGACAGACGCCTACCTCACCATTGTCAAGTAGGTGCTTTAGATGGACATAGGCAGCCTATGATGACCTCGTTATCCCTAAATGCTGATCGATATGCATGTCAGGTGTATGTTTTCTCTAATGAGCTGAAGTAGTGGGTAGATCTGCAACACTTATAAAGACGTCTGTTTCCATCCTAAATGCTGGCTCTGCTTTGTCTTCAGTCGTCTCAGTGGGGATGATGGAACACAGTTTCTCCCTGCCGTTGTAAAGAACTTTTCACGTTTGGGTAGAACTTTCCAGGTGAGTGCATGCTTTATATGAAGTTCACATTTTTCCTTCAGAAATCTCCATCTCGTTGACTAAAGGATTGTCATGAATGTTATGTCATGTTGTTTTAGACCCATATCGCCAGTCAGAATGCAGAGCTGAGCCAGGCTGCACTACAGGCCCTGGGGTTCTGTGTGTTCCATGCCCATGTCGTCTCAGCTATCCCAGGTACTGAACAAGTAGAATTCTTCATATGTTTACATGGGACTTGTTTAACTGATGGATAAAAATCAGCAATTCAGATTCTCCATTAAAAGTTAAATAAGCCTGGTAAGAATGGAGATCACATCATTTGAAACAGGGTTTTCTTTGGCTTTCTCTTTCTCCAGCTAATTTTGCAGAGGAGCTACTGTCAGCTCTTTCCTCTCTGGTGGTGAAGTCTACAGACAAGAACACATGCACCAGAGCGTTATGGGTCATCTCCAAACAGAACTTCCCTCCAGAGGTGGTGGCCAAGATGGTGCCAGAGATTCTTAGAACCCTGGAGTGTGTACGGACTAGAGAAGACATCCAGTCTGTTGTCATGGAGCATGAGTCGTTGAATGTTATCATAAGGTAAACAAAAACACCCAGTTTTTGTACATGTACTCTCCTATCCTGGAATCAATAGCTTTGATTGGCTATGACTCTCATTTAGGAATGCACCATTTAATGGTTCAGTATGATAACCCTGCCACTAAGCAGATGGATGTTATTGTCGTCTACCTTAACATTGTATCTGTTTTGGATTGTGCTCATAGCTCTCTGGTCTGGAAAAGACTGTCTTGACAGTATTTCAGTGATCATCAGCTATTTCTCTGTCTTGCCCCTCTGTCTGTGTGTAGGTTGCTGGACCAGGCCCCAGCCCAGATGGGCGAGTGTGCAGTGCAGTGGGCCAAGCTGGTCATCCCTCTGGTGGTCCACTCAGCCTCTAAAGTGCGCCTGCGGGCGGCAGCAGCCCTGGAGATGGGTCTGCCTCTACTAATGGAGAAACAGAAAGAGGTGGCAGCCATCATAGAACCCATCATGTCCTCTGTGAGTGTCTTTATACTCTCTACTGGAGCCATATGTATTTACA
Source organism: Oncorhynchus masou masou (assembly GCF_036934945.1). NCBI lineage: Eukaryota > Metazoa > Chordata > Actinopteri > Salmoniformes > Salmonidae > Oncorhynchus > Oncorhynchus masou. The sequence goes on along the minus strand of NC_088221.1, from coordinate 38,821,187 downwards.
TGATTATATCGAAGTACATGCCCTCTACTGTCTGCCACTCACACACACTTACAATACAGTTCGTGCATATGTTTTTAGCAAGTTGCTTTGGATAAATGGAAGGTTCAGAAACTCTTTTGATGCTAATTTCTTCAGAATCTAATAGTTGTTCTTGTTTTGCTCCAGAAACTCATCCCAGAGCTCCAGAAACTGTTCTCTACGAAGAACGAGACCAATGTTCTGAAACTCTGGCCGTTGTTTGTCAGGCTCCTAGGGAAGGTGAGGCTGCATGGTTTGAATCCTCAGGAGATGCTTACATGTAAGGCTCTCAGGAGTGTAATGAATTAATTTCATACGACACTTTATTGGTTCCTCCACACCTTGTATCAGTGGAGAGTTAGGAAAAGACACATGTCCTTGTCTATGACCATTGACAGTCAGTCTTTCGCCTGATCCCCCAGCTGCTCCATAGAGGTGGTCCCTTCATCAACTCCCTGCTTGGCCTGGAGGAACTGGGCTTCCGTAGCTCCTCCCCCAACATCAAGAAGATTGCCTTCATCGCCTGGAAGAGCCTCATAGACAACTTCTCCCTCAATCCAGGTGGGAAACACACAACAGAGTGCCATTACTTCATCAGTCTTTTTGACCGGTTGCTTCGTTTAGACAGAACTTAATGGAGGGCTGTACAACATAAAGTGTGTGGCAAACTAAATGCTCTGGTTAACATCCACTCCATTCTCTCTTCATGCAGTCTTTGCTGTAGAGAACACTTACTCAGATTAGAGTAGACTGTATAGTTATTCAGAGTGTCAGATTCTTTGCAAAGTGATTGACTGACTTGTCTCCCGTGCTGTAGAGATCCTGTGCAGTGCCAAGCGGCTAAAGTTGCTGCTGCAGCCCCTCCGCTCCATCCAGGTGAGGACTGAGGCCCTGCTGCTCACCAAGCTGGAGGTCTGGTGGTACCTGGTGCTCAAACTGGGACCCAACCTGCCTGCACACTTTGAACAGGTACAAAAAGGGATTTTCATTTGTATTGGTTTGATATTATGTGTCCGTTTGAATGTTTTTGTGGAAAAATGCCTATAAAGTGTTTTGTTACGTTTGATAATTCGGCATAAACATGACTTGATGCATTCAGAATCCAAGCAGGATTTGTCATTAAGGAATGAGATTAAGTTAATAAATTAGGCCTATTATAAAATGTAATTGAAAAGTAAGTTTGAGATTCGATCTTGTCATAAATTGTCATCTTGTGTGAGAGGTGGATAGAGCGTTATCATTGTTTTGTGATTGGAAATGGCCTGCTCGAGAGCTGTCTTATGTTGCTGACCAATAGTCTTGATGTGTTGTCAGGTTGGTGTTCCTCTCCTCCAGTGCACCCTGGGCACTGACTCTGCCTTCCCAACTACTCCAGCCCGGAGCTCCATTCAGAACAGTGCTGTGGGGAACAGTACACACAAAACTGGTAGTCTTACTGTGGGGACCACTATACCTACAACTATTCATGTCTTACTGTCTTCCATTGTCTTTTCTCTTTGCTAGTACTATGGAACATTGACTGCTTCCAGCTGTTGGTTTTCATAATTTGCAATCATGTGTGATACAAGTATGTCATTTCATTATATAATTATCTTACCAAGAATACAGAACATAGAAAAGCTCTCTTGAATGGTCATCTTGGATTTACCTGAAAAGTGCCACCAGATAATTGTGGAAAAATTGGATGTAAAATTTTTCTAAATGTCACTTTTTAATTGATAACGGAATTTGTTCACCTTTGTTGCTCTGTCCCCCGCCCCAACAGGTGCCCCAGCCTTCTCCAGCCCTACGGTGATGCCCCGGCTGAGCCTGAACTGCAGTGTGGTGGCGGGCCAGGCCTACCCCTCTATACAGCTGCTGGGATTAGAGATGCTGCTGCACTACTTCATGGGGTCAGAGGTCACCGCCGCCGCTGCCAAGAACCAACTGACGCTCAGCCTGGGTGAGAGACGTGGTGGTTTTACCTACTTTAGTTGAATGCACTGAACAAAGTCACTCTGGTTAATGGGATATGTGGGACTGTCGCGTCCCACTTGGCCAAAAGCCAGAGAGAATGCAGAGAGCCAAATTCAAATAAATTAGTATAAAAATCAAACTTTCATGAAATCACACATGTAAGATACCAAATTAAAGCAACACGTGTTGTGAATCCAGCCAACATGTCAGATTTCTAAAAGGCTTTTCGGCGAAGGCAAACGATGCTATTATCTGAGGATAGCACCTCCGTAAACAAGAGAACATATTTCAACCCTGCAGGCGCGACACAAAACGCAGAAATAAAAATATAAATCATACCTTACCTTTGAACTTCTGCTGTTGGATATATATATTCTGCTGTGTGTGTGTGTATAGATAGATAGATCTATCTATCCAAAATGTCCATTTATTTGGCGCGTTTGATCCAGAAAACACCGGTTCCAACTTGCGCAAAAAAACTTGCGCAAAAGTTACCTGTAAAACTTTGCCAAAACATTTCAAACTACTTTTGTAATACAAGTTTAGGCATTTTTTAACGTAAATAATCGATCAAATTGAAGCCGGGATGATCTGTGTTCAATACAGGAAGAAAACAAACTGACGCTACCTTTCTGGTCACGCGCCTCTATCTAACAGTACACTTGAAGTGACCCTCGTTTTGCACAGGGCTTCTTCATTACACAAAGGAAAAACCTCAACCAATTTCTAAAGACTGGCGACATCAAGTGGAAGCGGTAGGAACTGCAAGAAGGTCCCTTTTTAGAAATCTGGATTCCCGATGAAAACCCATTGAAAAGAGTGACCTAAAAAAATATATATTGGAACGGGTTTTTCCTCTGGGTTTTGTCTGCTACATAAGTTCTGTTATACTCACAAACATGATTCAAACAGTTTTAGAAAACACTGAAGTTTCTATCAAAATATACTGATAATATGCATATCTTATCTTCTGGGGATGAGTAGCAGGCAGTTGAATTTGGGCATGCATTTCACCCGGATGTGAAAATACTGCCCCCTGTCACCAAGAAGTTAAGAGCTAAATTATTCATGTGATGTCACAGCCTCAGTCGTTAATCAGTGATGTTTGTAAATGTTTTATATATACAGTTGAAGTCGGAAGTTTACATAGACCTTAGGCAAATACATTTAAACTCAGTTTTTCACCATTCCTGACATTTAACCCTACTAAAAAGTCTCTTGTCTTAGGTCAGTTAGGATCACCACTTTATTTTAATCATGTGAAATGTCAGAATAATAGTACAGAGAATGATTTATTTCTTGCATCACATTCCCAGTGGGTCAGAAGTTTACATACTAATTGAGTGTATTTGGTAGCATTGCCTTCAAATTGGTTAACTAGGGTCAAACGTTTCAGGTAGCCTTCCACAAGCTTCCCACAATAAGTTGGGTGAATTTAAGCCCATTCCTCCTGACAGAGCTGGTGTAACTGAGTCAGGTTTGTAGGCCTCCTTGCTAGCACATGCTTTTCCAGTTCTGCCCACACATGTTCTATGGGATTGAGGTCAGGGCTTTGTGATGGCCACTCCAATACCTTGACTTTGTTGTCCTTAAGCCATTTTGCCACAACTTTGGAAGCATGCTTGGGGTCATTGGCCATTTGGAAGACCGATTTGCTACAAAGCTTGAACTTCCTGACTGATGTCTTGAGATGTTGCTTCAATATATCCACATAATGTTCCTACCTCATGATGCCATCTATTTTGTGAAGAGCACCAGTCCCTCCTGCAGAAAAGCACCCCCACAACATGATGCTGCCACCCCCGTGCTTTACGGTTGGGATGGTGTTCTTTGGTTCTAAATTTGTTTCATCAGACCAGAGGACATTTCTCCAAAAAGTGCGATCTTTGTCCCCATGTGCAGTTGCAAACTGTAGTCTGGCCTTTTTATGGTGGTTTTGGAGCAGTGGTTTCTTCCTTGCTGAGCTGCCTTTCAGGTTGTTGAAATAGGACTCGTTTTACCGTGGATACAGCTAGTTTTTTAAAAACCTGTTTCCTCGGCATCTTCACAAGGTCCTTTGCTGTTGTTCTGGGATTGATTTGCACTTTTCGCACCAAAGTACGTTAATCTCTAGGAGACAGAACGCGTCTCCTTCCTGAGCGGTATGACGGCTGCGTGGTCCCATGGTGTTTATACTTGCGTATTATTGTTTGTACAGATGAATGTGGTACCTTCAGGGATTTGGAAATTGCTCCCAAGGATGAACCAGACTTGTGGAGGTCTACAATTTTTTTTCTGAGATCTTGGCTGATTTTATTTAGATTTTTCCCATGATGTCAAGCAAAAAGGCAGTGAGTTTGAAGGTAGGCCTTGAAATACATCCGCAGGTACACCTCCAATTGACTCAAATGATGTCAATTAGCCTATCAGAAGCTTCTAAAGCCATGTCGTCATTTTCTGGAATTTTCCAAGCTGTTTACAGGCACAGTCAACTTAGTGTATGTGAACTTCTGACCCACTGGAATTGTGATACAGTGAATTTATAAGTGAAATAATTTGTCTGTAAACAATTGTTGGAAAAATTACTTGTGTCATGCACAAAGTAGATGTCCTAACCGACATGCCAGAACTATAGTTTGTTAACAAGAAATTTGTGGCGTGGATAAAAACGAGTTTTAATGACTCCAACCTAAGTGTATGTAAACTTCCAATATATTTGTACTTTTATTTAACTAGGCAAGTCAGTTAAGAACAAATTCTTATTTACAATGACGGCCTGGCAAAAAGCCTTTGGCGGCGACGGCGGCTGGGATTAAAAATATAGGACAAAACATGCATTACGACGAGAGAACACTACAAAAAGAGAGACCTAAGACGACACAGCATGGCAGCAACATAAAACCGGGTACAAACATGATTGGGCACAGACAACGGCACAAAGGGCAAGAAGGTAGAGACAACAATACATCACAGAATGCAGCTACAAGAGTGTCCGTGATTGAGTCTTTGAATGAAGAGATTGAGATAAAAATGGTCCAGTTTGAGTTTGTAGCAGCTCGTTCCAGTCGCTAGCTGTAGAGGAGATTTTTAAATTCACATCACAATTTATTTTACATGCATGTCACAAGCCTCGCCACACTACACAGAATCCCGTATTTGTATTACAGCTGGATGACACACCTTTCACACATGCCAATGACTTTACAGTAAACCTAGGCCTCACTCCCCTCTACCTACTGCAGCCCTCATCCTCCACATACAACACCCGTTCTGCCTGTCACATTCTGTTAAAGTTCCCCAAAGCGCGCAAATCCCTGGGTCGCTCCTCTTTTCAGTTCTCTGCAGCTAGCGACAGTTTTATCTCAATCTCTTCATTCAAAGACTCAATCATGGACACTCTTACTGATAGTTGTGGCTGCTTTGTGTGATGTATTGTTGTCTCTACCTTCTTGCCCTTTGTGGTGGTGTCTGTGCCCAATGTTTGTACCATATGTTGTGCTGCTACCATGCTGTGTTGTCATGTGTTGCTGCCTTGCTATGTTGTTGTCTTAGGTCTCTCTTTGTATTGTGTTGTCTCTCTCGTTGTGATGTGTTCTGTCCTATATTTGTATTGTATTTTTAATCCACCGTTCCCGCAGGAGGCCTTTTGTAGGTCGTCATTGTAAATAAGAATTTGTCCTTAACTGACTTGCCTAGTTGAGAAATCAAATTGAAATAAACGATTTGTGCATCAGATAAATATGTTCCAGTTGGAAACGGCATGCCTGGTTCTCTGAAATGACTCTCCTGTATTGTTTTGGCAGAACCTCTGGTTCACCCTTTCCTGTCCAGCCCCCCCTCCTTCACCAAGCACGGCTCTTTGCTTATCTCCGCAGTCCGCGACAGCTTCATCTGCATCGGCAAAGACGCCCCAGGTACCTACCTGCCCTCAAGTAACTCAATGCAAATTATATTAGCATAGGCTCTATGGCAACCATAATGGCTCTGACTATTCCAAACATGTTCAGAGCCTCGGAGTGTGTATCAGGTTCTTTCACTGCCAGTCAGCTAGTCAGGAAGAAGGAACATCTGCTGTAGTCCAGTTAGGAAACATGTAGGCCTAACTTCCTGCCACTATGAAAAACAACGATTTCAGACCCTCCTATACCATTCACATTGTAGGACCCCCTTCTATGATGTAGTGGTATACTATAATCCTCTCATAGTTACCCTGTCTAGCGTAATTTAAATGTTCTGTAGGAATGAGCAACTAAAAGAACAAACCTATTCACAGGATCAAGGTTATTGTGCTACAATGAAAATGACTTCAGCTGGCCTCCCTCCAGGAGCCGAGGCGCCAGCCTCTAGAGATGTGCGTGTTCATGCTCAGTGCTGTCGCCACAAAGGGGATAGGATAGCTCTGGCTTGACTTGCTAGCTTAGAGGGGCTCCCTCACATGGACGAGTGATTGGAAACAGTTTCTGAGAGTCACTGCGTGGGGTAGAGGGGGAGTTGGAAGGAAGAATTGTGTGTTTTGTGTAGAAGTGCATGCGTAGGGGTTTGAATGATTGCCACTTCATGTGGGGTGACTTGCGTGTTCTCTCTCCCCTGCAGATGCCTTGCTTGCCCTTATATGGAGGAACCTTGTCAGTTTCGTAATCACATCGATTGATGCTGGTGAGTACCAGCCAAAGTCAACCACATCACCCCCCCACATGCTGTTAAACAGTGGAGGGCCTGTTAGTGATTTAGAGTTAGAGAATACACCCCCATCATGATGTAAGCCTGCAGGCCATCCAAGAAACTCTAACCTAAGTCACTCATCAGTTAGGAGGAGTTAGCCAAGGCTGAAACTAAGTGTTTCTCAATCCTCTCCTACAGCGTCCCCAGCCGTTCTACTTAATGTGTTGTAACACTGGCACAGCTAATTCAACAAATTAAGGGTTTGGTGATAAGTTGACCAGTGAAAATGTGCTATTACTGGAATATAGGAGTGATGGAGCCCCAAGCTGCGTGCCCCACTCTGCTGGATGATTAATGGCGTTTAGTTTAACCTCACTCATCTTCATTTAGTTTGCTAAAAATGGTCAATGTTCTGTGGCTGCTGCTCAGTTGGCTGACCCTTCCTGCCATGGGTCAGGCCTGTAGCCCCACACAGAGTACCACAGCTGGGCCTGGGTCCTGTCTGTCAGGTGTTGGAGCTGAAAGACCCAAGCCTCCCCCACCACAGGTTCAACCCCACTGTCATCAGTTTAAGTCTGAGTGGACCTTCGGGTTTGGAACCACTATGACGAGGAATAAAATCTGAGGGGCCAGTCCCCAGTAATGACCATTCAAAGAAATGACAGAAATTATTTTCTATGTTTAGTTTCTACTGTTCAAAATGTGTTAGATGAGAAAATCCAAAGTCCCTCCCCTCTGACCTTTTCCGCCAATGCGTTTTGAGGTGGCTCGGAGTGTGGGATGTGAGGAATTGAGGAAAGGCTACTTGAGAAAATGCCCTGGTGTCTTCAAATGTCTATCCTCCTGTCCCTTGTACCTTTTATGTGACAGCTGGCCATAAGAAAGAGCGCCAGGGCTCTGAGCTCCTCCCCCTGTTGCTACAGGCTCTACAGAGCATCATCTCCTCAGAGGCCCTCCCTGCACACAGGGCTCTGGTAAGACCTATCTCTATGCTTCAAACAGGTCTGCTTGTCTGCTGCTAGCCTGTGTTAGTGGGTCATGTTGCATTGAGGAACTCAATGTCCTAAAATGCTCCTCTTTGTTTATTTAAGCCTGCTTAACCCTTTCCTTGTATTCTTTCCCTTGTTTCTCTATGCAGAGTCTGCTGGAAATGACAGTGAAGGGTATCCCTCAAAGGATACTGGGGTCTGCCTCTTACCAAGTGGGCAAAATGGATCTTTTGAATGTGAGTGACTGTAGCTTCTCTCTTCCTGGTCATTGGGTTACATCATTTACATTTAAATGAAATCTGTCCATCCAGTCACTCCCTGCTAGTTCTGGCTCGGTCCTCTGTTGCAAATGATACATCTGAAATAAATCGGACCCATGAAAGCTGAAATGTAGAAGGTTCATGATTTTACTTGATACATGGCTGTAGACACTTACGATGCCATAGGGATGCCAACCCTGTAACCTGCTCTATAAAGATGTATTCTCTAGGGCAGTGTAAATTAACATCCTGCAGTCTTTGATATGGGGCTCTTAGGAAATGTCTGTGTTACTCAATTAGTGTTCTGAATGCTGTGTGGTCCTTGGCCTGGTGTGGTTACTTGGTCCCTTCTCTTACTCCTCCATTTCTGCCCCCAGGGAACCCCGGCTCTGTTCTTGATTCTCCTGTTCTACGACAGCAGTCTGGTGGGAGGGTTCGTAGAAGATGAGAGGTCGGTTTCCCCTTAACTGAATTCTGTTCTTTTCCTCTGTCCAACCAGAAACAAATGTCTCCTGGGGCTTACCATTTCCAAGATAACTTGAAACTAAAATAATTTTCCTTGAGTTTTTTGCTACCAGCATTAGTCAAATCAAATGTTATTGGTCGTGGATGTTATTGCGGGTGTAGCAAAATTTACACACACGAATATTAAAAAGTGTAAAAAATATTTAAAAAAAATATTGAATGAAGAAATATAAGGATGGTGTGAGTTCTGTGTGTGGGATGTGTAGACATTATGGACAGTGTGCATAGAATACATAGAATGGAGTATCCAAGTGTGTTCCTATGCTTGGGAATATATTTACATATTAGTCATTTAGCAGACCATCTTATCCATAATGACTCAGTCAGTGCATTCGGGAAGGTAGGCAAAACCCATCACACACTACATTTGTCATTTCACAGACACGCTTATCCAGAGCGACTTACGTGAGTGCATATACTTTCATGTTTGTTAATACTGGTCCCCTGTGTGAATCAAACCCACAACCCTGGTGTTGCAAGTGCCATGCTCTACCAACTGAGCCATACGGGACACTACAAAAGTATGTGGATATCTGCTTCTCAAACATCTTCAAAATCATGGGCATTAATATGGAGCTGCAATAACATCCTCCACTCTTCTGGGAAGGCTTTCCACTAGATGTTGGAACATTGCTGCGGGGACTTATTCAGCCACAAGAGCATTAGTGAGTTCAGGAACTGATGTTGGGTGATTAGGCCTGGCTCGTAGTCTGCGTTCCAATTCATCCCAAAGCTGTTCGATGGGGTTGATTTCAGGGCTCTGTGCAGTCAAGTTCTTCCACATTTTTTTTTTTTTTTTATTTTTTTACCTTTATTTAACCAGGCAAGTCAGTTAAGAACAAATTCTTATTTTCAATGACGGCCTGGGAACAGTGGGTTAACTGCCTGTTCAGGGGCAGAACGACAGATTTTGTACCTTGTCAGCTCGGGGATTTGAACTTGCAACCTTCCGGTTACAAGTCCAATGCTCTAACCACTAGGCTACACTGCCGCACATTGATCTCGACAAACCAATTTCTGTGTGGACCTTGCTTTGTGCACGGGAGTGTTGTCTTGCTGAAACAGGAAAGGGCCTTCCCCAAACTGTTGCCACAAAGTTGGAAGTACAGAATCGTCTACAATCTGAAGAGGGCACGATAACACCTATTTCCCCCTCAGGAGACTGAAAAGATTTGGCATGGGTCCTCAGATCTTCAAAAAATTCTACAGCTGCACCATCGAGAGCAAGACTGGTTGCGTTAATGCCTGGTATGGCAACTGCTCGGCCTCCAACTGCAAGGCACTACAGAGGGTAGTACGTATGGCCCAGTACGTCACTGGTGCCAAGTTTCCTGCCATCCAGGACCTCTATACCAGGCATGTGTCAGAGGAAGGCCTTAAAAATTGCCAAATACTCCAGCCACCCTAGTCATAGACTGTTCTCTCTGCTACCGCACGGCAAGCAGTACCGGAGTGCCAAGTCTAGGACCAAAAGGCATTTTTAGCAGGTTCTACCCCCAAGCCATAAGACTGCTGAACAGCTAATCAAATGGCTACCCAGACTATTTTCATTGAACCTCCCCAGCCCCATTTTTATGCTGCTGCTACTGTTTATTATCTATGCATAGCCACTTTACCTCAACCTGCATGTGCTTATTACCTCAACTAACCTGTACATATTACCTCAACCACATTGTCTCTGTACTAATACCCCCTGTATATTTTGTTGCTCTTTAATTATAAAAAATATATGTATATATATATATTTGTACAGTTTATTTTAGTAAATACTTTCTTAACACATATTTTTCTGAACTGCATTGTTAAGGGCCTGTAAGTAAGCATTTCACTAAGTCCTACTACACCTGTTGTATTCGTCACGTGACAAATGATTAATGCTGTAGCATTGATTTCCCATCACTGGAACTAAGGAGCCTAGCCCAAACCAGGAAAAACCGCCTCAGACCATTATTCCTCCTCCACCAAACTTTACAGTTGGCACTATGCATTGGGGCAGGTTGCGTTCCCCTGGCATCCGCCAAACCCAGATTCGTCCATCAGACTGCCGATGGTGACGCGTGATTCGTCACTCCAGAGGACGCGTTTCCACTGCTCCAGAGGCCAATGGCTTTACACCCCTCCAGCCAACGCTTGGCATCGCGCATGATGATCTTAGGCTTGTGTGCTCGGCCATGAAAACCCATTTCATTAAACTCCCGACGAACCGTTCTTGTGCTGACGTTGCTTCCAGAGACAGTTTGGAACTCGTTAGTCGGTGTTGCATCCGAGGACAGACCTTTTTTTTCTTTTTACATGTTTCAGCAGTTGGTGTTCCCGTTCTGTGAGCTTGTGTGGCCTACCACTTCACAGCTGAGCCGTTGTTGCTCCAAGATGTTCCTACTTCACAATAACAGCACTTGCAGTTGACCGGGGACATTCTTGCAGGGCAAAGATTTGACAAACTGAGCTGTTCAGCACGTGCTTTCTACTGCCAATGGCGATTGTATGGTTGTGTGCTCGATTGTATACACCTGTCAGTAATGGGTGTAGCTGAAATAGCCAAATCCACTAATTTGAAGGGGTGTCCACATACACTATGTGGACAACAAAACAAAGTCTCTTGTTCCTGTCCTATTTGAGTTGTCTCTGCACCCCCGCAGGTTTTTCCTGTGTTTAGAGACCCTAGTGAGCTGTGGCCTCTCCGGCCTCACGTCCCCTCTGGCATTTGGGGAGGCGGTCCTGGGGGTGGTGGGGCGCAGCGCGGGGACTCTGGGGAATAAGGAACAGCTGTGGAGGATGTGGAGTGTGGTGGTCAACCCACTGACTGTTACCATCACACAGGTATGAAGTGGACACTGTAAATGCATGTCCTGTAACTACACTGAATATGGTGCTTGTTTGTTGAGATGCAAGACCAATTTCACCAAGTGGACACAAACTACTATTATAATTATTATTAACCTATGTGTTTCACAAATAGAGATTTGCTATGGAGATTGGTTTTAATAAGGTTTTTCTCCCTCTCTGACAGACCAATGAGGTGAACCAAGGGGATGCTCTGGAGCACAACTTCAGTGCTGTTCACACTGCCCTGATGTTCCCCATCACACACCTGCTACCTGGCAACTCCCTGCCACATGTGAGTCTCTCAGAGATTCTGTGGATTGCCATGCTATAGGATTTTTTTAAAGTTGGCGACTGAATGAAATCAGTGCTTTGCATATTTTGATCAGTAGAGTTATTTGGGATGCAGGAGGATTTGATGATAAAATATGCGCTGTCCCACTGCAAGGGCGCCTGGTAGCCTAGCGACTTGAGCAGGGTTTTCAGAACTCGGTCCTTGGGACCCCAAGGAGTGCATGTTTAGTTTTTTTCTCCTAGCACTACACAGCTCATTCAAATGATCAATGCTTGATGTTGAGTTGATTATTTGAATCATTGGTGTAGCACTAGGGGAAAAACCAGAACATGCACCTCTGGGAGGACCGAGTCTGGGGAAACCCTGAGTTCGAGTGAATGGACCAGTAACCGAAAGGTTGCTTGTTCCGATGTGCCCTTGAGTAAGGCACTTAACCCTAATTGCTCCAGGGTCGGTGTTGATAATGGCAGGCCATGGCCCTGCTCTCCGAGGGTGTCTCGGGGAGAGTTGGAATTTGCAAAAAGCACATTTCCATTTCAAAATAGGACAAACATAAGCCCCATTGGTCAATCTCAAACACTGATGTTGCTGCCTTTCCTCTGTAGGTGACCCAGAAGTCCATGCTGGGTACGTGGTCCAGGCTGTATAAGGTGTTTGCCTGCTGCTCTGCCCTGGTGGCCACGGCCGAGGAGAATGTCTGCTGTGAGGAGCTGTGTGGCAAAATGGCTGCCCTATTGGACAGGAAGTCCCTGAGGGTGAGTGGATTGTTACTGGGATTGTTAGCCCTTTGAATAAGAATATTATACTGCTGCACAATAGTTTTCATTGTTCAGATTCATTGACTGTATTATGATTATTTTCCAGGTTCCGTCGACTTTGGATGCGGTTGCTAACATCCTCCTGGTCATCGTTGAGAGTTCTGACTTCTCTCCCTACACTTCACAGTTTCAACAGAAGATGAAATGTAAGCTATCTATAGATAGATATCTCATTAAGCAGAAGCTTTTAGCCAAAGAAATCCTTTGTATGCATGAGTGGCCTTGCTTACCTTCCTGTCCCTTCCAGCTCCCCACACCCCTCTGGCCTGGGTGCGTAAGAAAAGCAAAGCCCTTGGGAACCTGTCGACCTTCCAGACCCTGCTGGTCCAGGCCCTGGAGGCCTTTAATGCTGTTGAGGCTCCTGAGACTGTCTCTGAGGGTACAGGCCTGGCCCTGGTCTCCATCCTCTCGACCCTGTTCTCTAATCTGGCCCTGGCTACAGCCATCCAGGAGGCCCTGGCCTCTCTCACACAGCCCCTCACAGCCCTCTATGAACAGCCTGGGAGGACTCTAAATGAGCAGCCGAAATCCACCTCAAGTCTTGGAGCAAAGGTGTGTTCCAATGTTTACTCTTTTCTTTTTGTCCAAAAGTCTCCTTAACAGCTTAACCTGTACCCCCACACATTGACTCGGTACCGGTACCCCCTGTATATAACCTCGTTGTTTTGTTACTGCACTAATATTATAGAAGTATTGGCTATGCTTTCTTTGCAAGCTTCAGCTCTTTAACCAATCCTTTTTGTCTGGGTGGTCGTGTCCCTGTTCCTCCAGCTGGAGAAGCTCCTGGTTGATGTGTTGGGCTGCCTGCAGACATGTTCTGCCCTGGCCTATGATGATGAGCTGCTGTCCCTGCTGTCCCCCCTGCTCTGTGTCCTGTTCCTCCACCGGCGAAAGCACATCCGCTCCCTCATCACACAGTTCTGGAACGCAACCTTCGCTAACACTTTGGTCCTCGTCTACCCAGAAGAACTTAAGTAAGAATCTACATTTAGAAGTTAAAGTTTGAGCCAAATAATGTTTTGTTTATATCCATTAAAAGTGTTTTAGGTCAGCATTAGGCTTGATCTAGGTCTGGACCTAAACTAATGATCAGGTTTTCATTAAGTGTTCGGCTTAATCTAGGTCTGGACTAATCATGTTTGCTCATGCTTCTTTCTGTTTCCAGGCCAGTGTTGAGCCAGGTGAAGCAGAACACTCCTATCCTCTTACCTGGCTTTCAGTCTGTTGAAGTTCCAGATGAACTCAGTGGACAGTACTCGGTGAGTGTTTTCCCTGTTGAATAAGTCAAATCTAAGCAGAATGGTATACTAATCCCTGGATTATGTTCTGTGTGTGTGTGCAGAGTGAGAGCTCTCAGCTGGAGACCAAGGTGAGTGGAGTGCAGGTGACTCCTGGGATGAAGAGAGACTCTCTCCTGACGAGGGCTGGAGAGATGGACAGGAGCTCCAAGACATGCAAGCCTGTCTCGGTAAGGACCAGTTTTATTTAGTTCTCTATTCTCCGAACCCACTAATCACATTTATTGAAGCCCTTTATAAATTGGCTGTTATCACAGTGCCAGTTTGAGCCAGATAAGATAGGTAGCTTTCATATACAGCGAGCTCCAAAGGTATTGGGTCATTGACAATTTGTTTTGTTGTTTTGGCTTTCTACTCCAGCACTTCGGATTCACCTTTAGTCACTTTTTTATTATAAATAAGAGAATGTTTCTTAACACTTCTCCATGAATTTGGTTTCTACTATTAGACATAATCCTGAATAAATTGTGAATAATGATTAGTGAGAAAGTTAGAGGCATAAATATCATACCCCCCTGTTATTGTAATGGTGAGAGGTTAGCATGTCTTGGGGGTATGATATCTGTGCGTCTTAACTTTCTATCATTATTCACGATTCATTCAGGATTATGGTAGCAACCACAATGTGGAAGTGTTTAGAAATATATCATTTTCTTATTTACATATTGGAGATGACTTCTATTCCCTCCCCAACAGATGAAGCTCGACTTTGGCTCTCCCAAGCCGCCTCGTAGAGAGGAACTGGAGGAGCAGGCCTCTATAGACTTTGTGTTCATCCCCCCCGAGACCAAGGAGAGAGTCCTCACCGAGCACCAGAAAGAGGTCAAGAGAACCAAAAGGTCCGTTTCAAGCAAATTGGTTATCTTTATTTAACCACAAAGTCCCTTGAATACTTTTTTCTTTTTCTCGTGGAGCCTTAATTTAGACAAAATAAACCAGAAGTTATAGAAATGCTTCTTCTCACTTTCGAGTAACAAAGCTTTTATGGATTTTATTTGAAAGGGTTGACATTCCTGCCATGTACAACAACCTGGATGCTTCCCTTGATACCACGGTCTTCACCCAGTACACACAGAGTCAGGAGGAATCACTGTAAGTACTTGTTGACTTGCTGCCGTTAACCTGAATAACACAAATCTATGAAGAAAGAATGATTGCTTCGTGGGGGACCCAATGTTTAAAACATGCATTTCTTTTACAGGGACACATTTCCAGCAGTTGAGCAAGCCGACGATGTTGAGGTTAAAGCGGAGGTAAAGAGAAATTAACAACACAAGCTATTCATTGTTACATTTACCCCCCCAAGGTCTGAAATGTCATTGTTTGCCCCAATAAGTGGTTTTCTTTTGATTGAAAACATGTGGGTGCCTTCAAAGCCAACAGGCCTTTTCTTCAAATTAAAGTGAAAATCCCCAAATACAAATGTCTCCTCCATTCTTTTCTTCACAGGTTCCAGAAGAAAACATGGAAATGGGGGAGGACGTTGCTGACGATACTCAGGAATATATCAGTCCAACCAACGAGACAACAGAATCTGCAAAGGGAGAGGAAAAGCCTGCAGATGAGTTACTTCCTGAGTCTGCAGACATTTCCATGGAGGAGGATGTCAATGAGGATGTTTTATTGAAGGAAGACTCTGCCGTGGAGACCAGAGAGGACACCAGCCCTGACGTCTCTGGCGGCTCTGACATGGTCTCAGGGACGCCTCAGAAAACCAACAGTCGTCGCCAGTCTTTCATCACTCTGGAGAAGTATGCTGAGGGGAAGCCTGCTAGTCCTGCCAGCATGGTGACTTTTACAGGCCCCCTCACAAGGACCGCTAACAGCCAGGCGCAGGCGGCTTCCTCTCCGGAACCACCGGCAGGGGCCGGCCAGGCGCAGGCGGCTTCCTCTCCGGAACCACCGGCAGGGGCCGGCCAGGCGCAGGCGGCTTCCTCTCCGGAACCACCGGCAGGGGCCGGCCAGGCGCAGGCGGCTTCCTCTCCGGAACCCCCGGCAGGGGCCGGCCAGGCGCAGGCGGCTTCCTCTCCGGAACCCCCGGCAGGGGCCGGCCAGGCGCAGGCGGCTTCCTCTCCGGAACCCCCGGCAGGGGCCGGCCAGGCGCAGGCGGCTTCCTCTCCGGAACCCCGGCAGGGGCCGGCCAGGCGCAGGCGTCTTCCTCTCCGGAACCCCGGCAGGGGCCGGCCAGGCGCAGGCGGCTTCCTCTCCGGAACCCCGGCAGGGGCCGGCCAGGCGCAGGCGGCTTCCTCTCCGGAACCCCCGGCAGGGGCCGGCCAGGCGCAGGCGGCTTCCTCTCCGGAACCCCCGGTAGGGGCCGGCCAGGCGCAGGCGGCTTCCTCTCCGGAACCCCCGGCAGGGGCCGGCCAGGCGCAGGCGGCTTCCTCTCCGGAACCCCCGGCAGGGGCCGGCCAGGCGCAGGCGGCTTCCTCTCCGGAACCCCCGGCAGGGGCTGACAAGGACTCGCAGGAGACTGAACAAGCAAGATGTAGAAGCTCCAAGAATCAGTCTTCCAAAAATGAGGGAGAGAAACCTGAACCTTCAGAAGACAAAAAGCAATCTGAGGTTGAGAAACCAGCTGAAAAAAGAACAAGTGAAACTGACGAGGACGACGTCATCCCAGACACCCAGACTCCGGTGGAAATACTGAAGGAAGTTCTAGTTCCTGCATTTGAAGAAGTAGTAATGGGAAAAAACAGTCAGAAAGAAGAGGAATCTCAAGGTCCTCTGGAAGGTTCTCCCAGTTCCCAGGCCGATCTGAGCCAAGGTGAACCAAGGCGGTCCGGAAGGCGGAGGAGCAGGCCACTGAGACCAGGAGAAGATGCAGAGGAATGGGAAGAGAAAGACAAACGCAGGAAGTCTCAACCCAAAGAGGCAGAGTGTCAAATGGATTCACCAAAGACTGCGCCCTCTCCTGTCAGTCAAGCAGACGGTCAGTCACAGGGTAGAGCCAGTAGGAGAAGTAAGCTGGCTGTTGACGTGGAGGACCGTGGAAAAGACAAGCTGAGAAAAATAAGTCACAAGGAAGAGAGCGAGTTGAGCCGATCAAATTCACAGGTGGCCACGCCTTCACCTGCTGCTGATATCAACAGCCAATCACAGAGTAGCACAGTATCAAGTAGAAGGAGCAGCAAATCAGAGGATCTGGTCAAAGACAAACAAAAGAGAGGTGTTGCAGAGGAGGAGCTCAGTCAAAGTGACTCTCAAACGGACACCCCCCCTGCCTCTGATAATGATAGCCAATCACAGAGTAGATGTAGTCAGAGGAGTAAGTTGGCTGTGGAAGTAGAGGATGATTGCAGGCAGAAACTAAGGAGTATTAGGACTCAGAAGGTGGAGGAAAAGAAGAGCCAAATTGATTCACATGTAGCCAAACCATCTCAACAAGAGAGCCAGTCACAGGGTAGTGCAAGCTGGAAGAGCAAACCACTCAGTGATTTGGAGGAGGTTGACTTTGTCGATGAGGTTGACAAGCAGGATCCTACTGAGCACGAAAGTGATTCTCAGATTGCCACACCCTCTCCTGCTGATCAAACAGGAGATGGCCAATCACAGGGTAGATCTAGCAGGAGGAGTAAATTGGTCACCAAGTCAGAAGAACAGGGTAAAGGCAAGCAGAAGAGGAGAGGTGGTACAGAGCTGCACAGCCAAATTGACTCACAGACTACACCTTCAGCCACTCCAACAGACAGCCAGTCGCAGGGTAGAGCAAGCAGGAGAAGCAAGGTTCCCATTGAAGTGGCTGAGTCTGAGGTCAAAAGAAGCCTGCGTTTGGCCACTGATTCAGCAGCAACACCAGAGAAGAGCCAGACTCCTTATCAGGTCGCTCCTTCTGCCACCAGTCCAACAGACCGCCAGCTGAGGCCCAGGGGCAGAACCTGTAAAAGAAACAAGATGTTAAAGGAGCAGGTAAAAGCCAACAACAGCCCTAACCCAACTCCTAACATGGAGACTGAGAACTCACAGGTGACAGATACAGAATCCTCACAAGGAAGTGGAAGGACTAAAAGGTGCAGTGCCTCCCAGGCCTTACTAGGCTCCAACGTGGAGAACTCTGAGTCGGATGCTTCAGAGCCCCGGGAGGATGTCCAGAAAGGCCGGAAGCCCACGTCAGCTGGAGCGGTTCCAAGCCCTCTGGCTACAGTTGGATCAGCAGAGCCAGGGGCTGACCAAGAGATCCCAATGGATAGTTCTGAAACTTCTCTAAAGTCAGACTCGCAAAACCCATCAAGTGAGGCCTTAGAAGTCGTCAAGATTCCACAGGATGTGGAGGAAGCCCTTAAAATTGTCAACTCCCTTAAACCTGAAGTGCTAGTTTCAAGTCTTCCTGTGATAACTAAGAAAGATCTGGGGCAGAGGGAGACTGACATGGGGGGTGTGGTTGAGGCAGTTGACCCCTTGGTGCCAGAGAAGTCTGAGAGTGAAAATACTAAGCTTTCTTCTCAACAGACGGACTCTTCAGTAGAACCTCATCTAGAACATATGAAAAGCCATGATGCGTGTATGTCTCAACGGAAGAAGGAACGTGGACATAAATGGTCAAAAAGCAAAGCGAATTTCAACACAGTCTCCTCTCAGGAGAGTGACCATGATGACCTAGAGTGTGACAGGCCAACACAGATCCAAAGAAAGCTGCTCAATGACTCTGATCAGGCCAACTCTCTCACGCCTTCCACTGAAGGAAATGCCATCTCTGAAGATGGACTAAACAAACTATGTACCCCTCCCATTGCCAATGGCCTCCCCACAGATACTTCACCTACTGAGGCAACAGAGGAGAAACTGAGTCTTCAGGTCTCTGAGTCCTCAGAGAAGGTTTTAGATGGGCTGAAGCCTGTGGCTGTCTCCAGTGAGGAGGTGACCGAGGAGCAGATGGGAGAACACGAGGAGAACAGACATCCAGAGTCTGCTACCAATGTTCTAGAGGAGGACCAACTGGAAGATGTTGGCAGGTCTATTGGGCAAGCCCAGTCAGGGTGTTCCAAAGCCTTAGATAAGGAGCAACGGGAGGAGCAGTACACATCTATCAAAGGACAGCCAGAGGCTGACGGCACCTCTACTGGAACCAGAGAAACCCACACTGAGCCTCAGGCGGACAACATTCAAGATATCGCTCCTCTCCAAGAGAGGGCAAAAACTGACAATGTATCTGGCCTCGAGTGTGAAGAGGAGGGTGAAGAAACCCAGATGGCCAATAATGACCTAGATCTATCTCATTTAAACTCTTTTACCCTTGTGCCCTCTGACCTTCACGAAGCCCCAGTGCCTCTACATCACCCATGTACCTCTAAAGACATGTTGTGCCAAGACTCCCCACCCAAGCAGAAGGATGCTGTGATGGGGCTGGAGGTGGGCCATAGCCCCAGCAGTGGCAGGACCAGGGGGTTGTGGTCCCCCTTGGCTTCCCCCTCCACTTCTATCCTGAAGAAGGGACAGAAAAGACCAATAGAAGAGGAGAGTCCTTCACCTTTCACCAAGGTAATGTGATCAGGGGTACTTAATCTATGACGATTTACAAATCATAAATAATTTATGCATATAGTCTAATCTGTGTTCAACTGTCAGTATAAATTACACGCTTTCAGTTGAAGAGAATCTTTGATGTATCTATGATGGCATTAGCAGGTTTTGAAAACAAAGTGTGATAAATTAATCCATACTTTTTTTATTTTGCAGTCTCGACGAGTATCATTTGCTGACCCGATTCAACACCAGGAGCTGGCAGATGACATTGACCGTCGCAGCCCTGTCATCCGATCCAGCTCCCCAAGAAACAAAACTACCAGCAGCAGCATCCCTCAGGCGAAGGTACATGATCCACTAGTGATGTGTAATAAATGTCATTTTAAATACTCTGCACTAAATCATTAAATGCTCAATTTAGTTAAGATAAGTATGTGAAACTTCAACTTTTGCCAAAATCATCAATGGGAGACAGTGATATTCTGACTTGATTTCTGCACGATTAACTCAGTGGCCACAGATTAACTGAACTTTTCCTTGGCTTTTTTTTTTAGAGGTCTCTTTTTCATTTAGACCCTTTTGATTATAATAGCCTAACCCCTGCTCTATTTGCAGTATATCACAACACCAACAAAGGGATTACTGATCCTCAGTCCACGCAATCTCCGCAGCCCGGGGTACAAGAGCTCCAAGAAATGCCTGGTATGTAACCTCGGATACATAGGAAGTACCCAAGTTATTTTCAGACTAGATCATAATCCGAAATTCAATCCTTTTCGTAAAACCTAATGGATTAGATGATGATCTTATTATCCACAAGGACATTCATTTTGCAGCATACATACATTCAGTACATGTAGCCAAAACAGCTAATTTGGTCCATTTAAAAAAAATTAGTTTACTGTCCATGATTGTTGTGCATGTGCCTAAGTGTCATTCCTACTTAGCTTCTAACTTGATGAATGTTGTTTCAGATCTCTGAGCTGGGACAGGAGCCGAGGCCCATCCCTAAGGACTGCGTGTACCCGGCCCTGGTCCGCTGTTCTACCCCTGTGGAAGCAGTGCTGCCTCAGATCACCTCCAACATGTGGTCAGTGTAACCGAGAGAACTATGGTCCCAAAACAATGAACTGCTTGTACAATAAATCAAGTTAAACACAATGCGAGTTGCAACAAAGGAACAACAGTCCAACATGGGTTCCCATACAACTGTAGCAGATATCCAAAGCTTTAGGCGTTTCTTTAGAATTAAAATGGGCCATCAGCCATTGCTACATACAATTTTGGACTTATAAATGTACTGATATATATCCAATGATTGTTGAAGAATATAACTTAAATGCCTCATGAGCTTAGTTCAACTGTCACACTCCATGAGAACCCAAAATATAAGTGTGTTTTCTCCAATATTTATAGACAAAGTAAATGTAAACAAACACTATATAGCCTCAAAACATGGTTAAAACTATCATTTTGATCTCATGGATGGTCAGTCCTTGCATCCATAGCTTTATGAATTTGCGTGTTACATTTCTCCAGTCCCATCCCTCAGCTTTTTACCCAAACATTGAGCGAGGAGGGTGTGTTGCTATTCCTTCTACTGCTGATGGCTGCTTTAACATATTCTGTCATTATTTATCCTCAGGCCTCGTGGCTTTGGCCAGCTTGTGCGAGCCCGGAATATCAAAACTGTCGGAGACCTCAGTGCTCTCACACCAAGTGAAATCAAGAACCTTCCCATTCATTCCCCAAAGATTTCTAATGTGAAGAAAGCACTTAAAATATACCATGAACAGCAGGTATTATGCCCAAACTTAAAACCTGTGACTTTCTCCTACCTTCTGCAAATGAGATTCATACTTTAGATTATACCCAAGAGATATTGCTTACACAGTTAATGATAATTGTCATATGTGGTTAATTCTTGTGGCGATAAGCACAGTTCAGGTGGTTTATCTGTTTGGTCTGTAATGGACCGTTTCACCTTGTCACTGCTTCAGCAGAAGGGCCGTAGTGATGAGCTGAAGAGTTTTGAGGAGATGGAGAAGCTGACATCTGAGCTGGAGGAGCCAACTGTTCCTCAGAACCAGGGAGAGGACAAGACTCCAAGAGATGTCCTGGGTGAGTTCAATAAACCTGTGTTGTTTCCAAAGGCCAATTTGTGCACTAAGAGAATAAGCTTGGAGGAAAAAATATTTGAAAGTTGCTGTGAAATTGATCACAAATACATTTTTTTTGCTGTATTTCTAATTCAGCTCACTAAACAGAACTCCATGCATGATAATCATCTATGATATTATGTTCCCTTCTGTAGTCACAGAGTTGTTGGATGAGCCAGTGTCCAAGGAGCACGAGAAACATCCAGAGGAGAGACCAGACCAGAGCAGGCCTGACCACCAGAAGACTGCTGAGGGTGGTCTGCTGTTGGAGGTGGAGTCTCTGGCGGCTCATCTGACTGGGGAGGGATTGAGCCACTGCTCCTCTGACCAGCTGGTTCTGATCCATGATCAGCTGGGAGGCATGATGAGGACGGTGGTGCTGCAGTTGCAGAGCAGACTACTGGCTCAGAACAAGGACAGCGGACCCTGATCCGAACACTAGACAGTCCCAGGGTTTGGATTACATATTTTGGGAATGCCCCACGTGAAGTCTCTTGAAGATGTCTATTGACAACTGTGGGGGGGGCGGCACATTGGTGTTTGATTTCTTAGAGGTCTTGATTTGTTTGTGGGGGCCCGGGCCCCCCAGCCCCCATCAAGGTTTTCCCTCTCACACTCCGACTCTTTAAGATCTAAGAGTTAACCAAGTACTACACCACAAGTCCACCAGGATCTGTTTGGATTGTGTTTTTAAACTCTTTTTCCTTGTCCTCTCTGATGGCTGAGGGAGACAATTTTATAAATGCTAGTTCAGGCTAAAAAGTAGTGGTGGCGATGAGTTGTCGTGACGAGTGAAAGCGAAGCATGGTCTCTGATTGGCGATACCAAGGCTTTGCCAGGAAGTGATATTTTAACCATACATTGTGGTCCGGAGGATGGCACTTTTTACATTGTGTACCTATTAAATAAAGGTTTGAAAGATGGAGGCTGTATCAGTGTTGTTCTTTGGATGTATGGGAAGTTTAATGTGAGCGTAAGGCAATGTATTTCTGTTCTGTATTCATGATTCATGCCAGTACTGTGGCTGTCAGGGCTAGTCAGGCCACAACATTACCTGCCTCCAGGGTAGGATTTGTCTATAAAACAGCTCCCCAAAAAACTGACTTGTCTTCACTTGATTTCATCTTGTCCAGTTATTATGGATATACAGTGGGGCAAAAAAGTATTTAGTCAGCCACCAATTGTGCAAGTTCTCCCACTTAAGATGAGAGGCCTGTAAATTAGCATAGGTACACTTACACCATGACAGACAAAATGAGAATCACATTGTAGGATTTTTTTTAATGAATTTATTTGCAAATTATGGTGGAAAATAAGTATTTGGTCAATAACAAGTTTCTCAATACTTTGTTATATACCCTTTGTTGGCAATGACAGAGGTCAAACGTTTTCTTTAAGTCTTCAAGGTTTTCACACACTTGCTGGTATTTTGGCCAATTCCTCCATGCAGTTCTCCTCTAGAGCAGTGATGTTTTGGGACTGTTGTGGGCAACACGGACTTTCAACTCCCTCCAAAGATTTTCTATGGGGTTGAGATCTGGAGACTGGCTAGGCCACTCCAGGACCTTGAAATGCTTCTTACGAAGCCACTCCTTTGTTGCCTGGGTGTTGTGCTTGGGATCATTGTCATGCTGAAAGACCCGGCCATGTTTCATTTTCAATGCCCTTGCTGATGAGTGAAAACCTCCTTCCAATCTCACAATACATGGCCCCAGTCATTATTTCCTTTACACGGATCCGTCATCCTGGTCCCTTTGCAGAAAAACAGCCCCAAAGCATGATGTTTCCACCCCCATGCTTCACAGTAGGTATGGTGTTTTTTGGATGCACTCAGCATTCTTTGTCCTCTGAACACGAGTTGAGTTTTTACCAAAAAGTTATTTTGGTTTCATCTGACCATATGACATTCTCCCAATCTTAATCTGGATCATCCAAATGCTCTCTAGCAAACTTCAAACGGGCCTGGACATGTACTGGCTTAAGCAGGGGGACACGTCTGGCACTGCAGGATTTGAGTCCCTGGCGGCTTAGTGTGTTACTGATAGTAGGCTTTGTTACTTTGGTCCAAGCTCTCTGCAGGTCATTCACTAGGTCCCCCTGTGTGGTTCTGGAATTTTTGCTCACCGTTCTTGTGATCATTTTGACCCCATGGGGTGAGATCTTGCGTGGAGCCCCAGATCGAGGGAGATTATCAGTGGTCTTGTATGTCTTCCATTTCCTAATAATTGCTCCCACAGTTGATTTCTTCAAACCAAGCTGCTTACCTATTGCAGATTCAGTCTTCCCAGCCTGGTACAGGTCTACAATTTTGTTTCTGGTGTCCTTTGACAGCTCTTTGGTCTTGGCCATAGTGGAGTGTGACTGTTTGAGGTTGTGGACAGGTGTCTTTTATACTGATAACAAGTTCAAATAGGTGCCATTAATACAGGTTGTGAGTGGAGGACAGAGGAGCCTCTTAAAGACGAAGTTACAGGTCTGTGAGAGCCAGAAATCTTGTTTGTAGGTGACCAAATACTTATTTTCCACCATAGTTTGCAAATTAATTCATTTAAAAATCCTACAATGTGATTTTCTGGATTTTTTTTTTTCTCATTTTGTCTGTCATAGTTGAAGTGTACCTATGATGAAAATTACAGGCCTCATCTTTTTAAGTGGGAGAACTTGCACAATTGGTGGCTGACTAAATACTTTTTTGCCCCACTGTACCTTTACGCATGCTGCTAAAGCAGTGTCTGGCTTGAACTATTGTTGTAGGAAATACATGTAAGTTGAAGTGGAGAGGCCACAAGGTAGAGAAATAAGAACACAACGCCCCAGTAGTGCAGCAGGTTGGTGTTTTATTATCTACTGATCAACGGTATTTGACTTCTTTACCCCCAGACCTAGGTAATCAGAGGGAACGAAACACATGCAATGAGTGACCAGCCTTCGGCTACTTCAGGAGGGAAGAGGCTTCTCAAACTGGGTGGTGAAACTCAAAGCTGCTGATAGAAATAAGAAGAGGGAATCGTGTCCGCTCTATTCATTCTGATAGCCAATCATATCTGTACGTTTCGTAATGTTACATCCTCAGGAACAGAGCCCTGGTTTTTAGGTTCGATGGATGATACCTCAAGGTTACACATCTGTCTTTTCTTCATCAACCCCTTGTGGTTTTAGGTGATTAAACAACTTTACTCTCTCCATACGGTACACTTTCCTATCATCCATATACTTCACTTTTTCATCACAGGAAAGTTTGAATCGCATGTAAACTCATCTGTTTTTGTGTGAAAGTTAACTTTCAGTAAAGCTTTTCAAAAATATTTAACTGACATTGATTAAATAAGGTTCTGTCTGCAATTTACAAAATAATGGGTTTTTCGTCATATTGTTTCAAGACAAGGTCTTGGAAAAGGATGAATGTTCTTCTACAGTAGTCAATATAGGTATTTTATACATTTCAGATTCTCATGTCACATCCACAGGGCCTTGGGAAACGGGTATCAACACTATAGACTACTAATACTACAGCTACAAAAATCTAATCTGAGCGATAATCTACACATATAACAGGTTTACGAAACGACAGATTCAACCGTAGATGGCGGCCAATCGGGTAGCGAGGTGGATGTGTCGGTGGGACTTGTCTTTTAGATTGCTTCAACGTAATTGGCCGGCAGCATGCCAGTCTTGCCTGAGCGCTGCACAGTGCCGTACATCCAGCCCTCGTCGATGGACTGCACGTTTACGATAACATCACCATCCTTGAAGGAGACCTCGTCCATGTCGGCAGAGGAGTAGTCGTACATGGCACGCACAGTTTTCTGAACGGGACAAAAAATATGTTTTAGTAATGACGGCTGATATAGCTTACATTTTTGGAACATGGTAGTGAGTAGTGCACAGCAACCCAACCAAAAGGAAATTTGCCCAACACATGCTTCCCTGTTTCTCTAGCATCTCCCTTCTCAATGTGGAGGCAATACAATCTAATTCTGTTTCACAGTCAGTCACGTCAACAGTGTCTGGTTTCCACGGTAATGATCTATGTCCTGTGAGCCTGGTACAGTCAAAGTACAGTACTCACCCCGGTGGTGGAAGGGTGGGAGGGGACAGAGGACACAGTGGTCTGCTGTGTGGCTACAGAGGAAGACCTCTGCTGCAGCTCCACAGTCTTGGTGTGTGTGTAACCTGCAGGAGCAGATAGGAAAGATATGTCAGCTGTCACAGTTAGAATGAGGGCTTAGGTATAGATACTTCTACTATAGCGGGCTGGGAACAGGGCACTGACTGTACCAAGTATTGACAAGGCTTGAATACAAAGGTCTGCCATCCACACAGTGTACAAAACATTAGGAACACCTGCTCGTTCCATGACATAGACTGACAAGGTGAGAGCTATGATCCCTTATTGAGGTCACATGTTAAATGCACTTCAATCAATGTAGATGAAGGGGAGGAGACAGGTTAAAGAAGGATTTTTAAGACTTGAGACAATTGAGACATGGATTGTGTGTGTGTGCCTTTCAGAGCGTGAATGGGCAAGACAAAATATTTGAGTGCCTTTGTACAGGGTATGGTAGTAGGTGCCAGGCGCACCGGTTTGTGTCAAAAACTGCAACACTGCTGGGTTTTTCACGCTCAACAATTCCCTGTATGTATTAAGAATGGTCCACCACCCAAAGGTATCTAGCGAACTTGACACAACTGCGGGAAGCATCGGAGTCAACATGGGCCAGCATCCCTGTGGAACGCTTTCGACTCCTTGTAGAGTCCATCCTCTGAGGCTGTTATGAAGGCAAAAGATGGTGCAACTCAATATTAGGGAGGTGTTCCTAATGTTTTGTACACTCAGTGTCTATGGAATTGGTCTAAAGTGGTTTGGTGGTGTGATATCTGAACTGGGTTGTGATTGTGTGATGTGGGCCCACTACAGTTGACCTACCCATGGAGGAGGTAGCAAAGCCATTGCTGTACAGGGACACATGGTGGGCTGGGTCCTCAGACACCTCAGACTTCTCATCACCAACACCACTCATAGCGCTGGTGGAGCGGGAGTGCTCCTTGCTGCGACGCTGGGCTTGGACTGTCACACAGAGGGCAAAGGTCAGGGTTCAACAAAACCTAAAAATATTGGTTGCACTTTATATTGAATGAATAGGCCATTATAAATGCTTATACATTATTAAAATCATAACACTTATAAATGCTTATAGATGTTTATATGACAAATCAAAGAGTTTCCTGTGGATTATGCTGTTCAGGTGTGAGGCTTCTCTCTCTTACCTGACATCATGTGCAGACTCCTGGACTGGATGTTGTCCTCAGCAGGGTCGTAGTCAAACACAGAGCCGGGGTTGGTGCGCCATACACGCAGATCTGAGGGTGAACAGACAGGTTTTACAGAATGGCTGGTACAACATAGATCAAATGGATGTAGAATAGTTGGTTGGTGTTTGTGGGTCTTGGCACAGCGTGTGTGTGCTGGCGTGCGTACCGGTGACTGTCTCCTGTTCGTGCTCCACCACGCGTCTCTTCTCCATCTCCACCACGCGTCTCTGGATGCCACGGTAGTTGATGTCGCTGAACTCCTGGGTGTTCTTCTTCACACGGTCCATCACGGGGTCAGAGGTGGTGGGAGTGAAGCTGCCCTTACTCTTCTCAAAGTCCTGGTGGTATTTCACCTGGTGGACAGAGAGCCGTGGGATGCTTTTATATCAGTCGTGAATGAGTAATCAACTTGGTATGGCATTTGTTATTACATTTTAATAAAGGACTCAGTGGTAAGACAATAGTTCAACTTCAGTGGTATGGTTTTACATGGGTAGGATTTATGAACGTGAGCAATTTTGTCTGGCATGTGTTATTACAAGAAAAATACTCTTTACAACCCATCAAGAGATATTATAACATCTACAAAAACATTGACTCACTCCAGATATGTTGCGCTGGGTCTCCTTGACGCGTCTCATCTCAGGTGTGTCCAGCACAAAGGCAGCCTTGCCCTGCACCTGCTTACGGAAGCTGTCAGAGTACAGCACCTGTGGGACAGCAGAGGAACAACGTCAGCACCAGAGTTAACCCCCTTTATCTGCTGAACCTGTGTGTGACAGAATATGGCACAACAACAACAACAGATAGGGTCACTCTGAGAAGGGCTTATTATTGGGACCTCAGACGATATTAGCAGGGAGATTCAAACCTTCAGAGTGGGGGTGGATTAAGAGGGCGTGTCCCAATTCATAATGGAGTTAGGAGGGGTGTGTTCCAATCCTTAATTGGGGTGTTGGGAGTGGGAGGAAGCCAGGGGAAAAGGAGGAGTTGACTAGTTTCAATAACAAGGCAGAGGGTTAGCCATGATATACAAATAGATAAGAGCAGAGGATGACTACTGTAGATCTGATTAATGAGGTTAACTAGAGCCAGAAGAAGAACAGGAGGGAGTTAGATGAGAGGGTTAACGTGGGTTCTAAAGGGTTCTAAAGGGGCACACAGGTCCTGGAGGACGGCTGGTGTACCGAGCTAATCTGTTCTTGGTTCCGTTTCGCTCTCTCCATCTCTGGAGTGAACACCTGGGGCGTTCCTTTGGCAGAACTGTCCTTATACAACACCTACAGGGCAGAAGCACAGCCCCAGGGGACAGTCAGACACACTGCAACAACACAATCCAACACACACCAACACACATTAAAACATCCCAGCCTCCACAGCATGGCAAGGATGTTAATTGCCACACTAAAACAAGAGATAAATAGCACACCTCTTAAAGGAAGAACGCTGCTGGGGAGATACACATTTTAAAAAAGGTTAAGCAAAAACACTCAAAATGTGAGGAAGTAATTTTGAAGAGGGTGTTTTAGCTGAGGTTAGAATGAAGGGAGAGTCAAAGATGATTTACTGAGGGCGGAAGGTGGAAGGATAGATTGAAAGGAACGAGGAAGGATGGAGAGGGATGATGTGTTGTATTAGAATCAGGGTTGATTGTTGATGACAAGGGCTGAACCGATAGAGAAGACATTTTAAGGCGGTAAGGGAGGATCACGCACAAATCTGGACTAAACAGTGAAAAACACAGAAACACGTGTTGGTATTGGTTTCCTCTAGTACCGAGCTGATGTTCTTCTGCATCTCACGAACCCTCTTCACCTCCGGTAGGTCTGAGATGGCTGTGCACCGACACAACGAGTCCTTGTACTTTATCTACCCATCAGATCAGCATTATGGTCCCATGCAGAAGAGAGATGATGTCACAATGGACAAACACACACAGAGAGAGCAACCGTGAACCAGAGACAGCAGAGAACAGATTACAGGAAGCACTGTAGCTACAAATGACATTGAACTGTTAATAGCACAAGGGACAAGAGCGTATGCAGAAGAATAAAGCTAGATTGAACACATGGGACACAGCAGCAACTTCAGCAAAATAATTTTGGATCGTACACCTCTTCTGAAATAATATAGACTATTTAGATATATGCATGTACTCACAGGGAGGGGTTCCTCCATCAACATATTGTTTAAACATATTGTGGCTTCATGTTACCAGAGAACTTGACATGTTTTAATATTCTATTTTTAAATCATTGTCTACTTATAGTACGCTTCATTTTTACGTTAGGACATTTTCTTTGAACAGATATAGGTTTTGGGCTGGGGTAAGACTAAAAAGGGTTGGACAGGGGAATTAAAGTGGGCTTGGAGTTGTACATGGGCTTGCGTAACAGGAGCAGGACAGACAGGAGTATATAAATGAATCAATAAATGAATGAATCAATTGATTGATTAATATATACTCCTGATCATCAAGCCCCTGTAGAACTATATGGATGGTAAAGAATCACAGTATAAAAACCTGTACCATGCTAATGTGTTGCTGGTTGCGTTTAACTCTGTCCATCTCTGGGGGGTCTGATATAGCTGCTCCTCTTTGTACTGAATCTTTAAACAGTGACACAGAGACAACCAGTCAAAAACACGGTTTATTGCCCACTTAAATAAAAACTAAGGAGATGGTAAACGGATGAGGGCTGCCATAAAATGCATGCAAAGGTTTGGGTTATAGTTAGACTACCGTTTCAAAAATCTCACAGCACTTCAGTAAAGAAAACTGAAGAAATAGAATTAAAAGACAAAAACACTTTATGATGAATATTAATAGAAACAAAAAAATGGAGAAGAAAAATCACAAGGCAATTTGTTTGTCTGGTAGGAAACCAACAAATAGAAAACAAGAAAACAAACATGGGATGAATCTATTTAGGGCTTTAGTTTGGAGGACAATGGAAATGAAGTTATTTTTGTACCGCTAAGTTATTTTGAAGCGCTAGACTTCATCTTGGCACACAGAAGTCAAAGGACAGGAGAATAACCACTGATGCTTTAGGGGGCATTATTGGAGGTCAGTTAGGGGTCATACGACAGAGAGGGTGAGAGGTTTTTTAAGGTTTGTTGGTTGGGAAATTATGGGGGGCCTCCTTTATGGGAGGGACTAGATAGAAACTCGAGTACCGAGCTGATGTTCTTCTGCATCTCACGAACGATCTTCACACTCGGTAGGTCTGAGATGGCTGTGCCCCGAACAACGAGTCCTTGACCTACTCTAGGGGTTCCATGAGAAACACAGAGACAGAGACAAAGCAAGACAGATAACAGATATAAAGCACACGCACTGTACACTACACGTATACTACAAGTACTCTACACGTATACTACAAGTACACTACACGTATACTACAAGTACACTACACGTATACTACACATATACTACACGTATACTACAAGTACACTACAAGTACACTACACGTATACTACAAGTACACTATACGTATACTACAAGTACGGCACACGCATACAGCAGCAGCAGCAGCAAGGACGATGGCCTCACTGAAGACAGTGAGAATGCAGCCGGCATAAAGCCGGTAGATAACACAGTTGTGACATTTACATTGCATGTCAACAGCAGTTAAGTGCTTTTGCTTTTACAGAATATACTGCAAATTATATAACACTATGAACTGACTAGGGAACCTCTGAGCAAATGAAAGGTAGATATTTGGTTTAGTTTATTACAGATCTTAGGTGTAATGTTAATTCATTATTTTAATGTTCTGATGAGTCTGGTGGCACAATGAACTCTGAGATTAGCACAAACTCTGCAAAATGGGGTTGAAAATGTGGAAAGAAAAATGGTTGCAATTATGTAGAGATTAAAACATTCTATGTTTTTTTTTTGTTAAATTTGAGATCTGGGGGGGGTTCAAAGCGTAGACTGAGTGAAGACAGGCAGGGTCACTCTATAGTGTTTGTCTGATTGCATCTAACTCTGTCCATCTCTGGGGTGTCTGACAGAGCTGTTCCTCCCAAGTCCTCTTTGTTCTGAATCTTTAAACGGCAAGAGGAGGAAAACAGTAGTGAGTCTTTGTTCTATCAGTTGAGAGGTTGGTTGAGTGATTTGTGCATGGAAAAAAGACAGGGAAAAAGACAGCTAGGCCTACAACAGACAAAAACCCCAGAAAGAAGACGTTTCTAGATGACACATGACATTATGAGTCATAAAGCATGAAACCTGTTGGCTCAAAGTGTTACCATATGCCGTATTTCATAACGACATTGCTCAAACCAGAGATCTAAATCTAAAAATGTTATTAACCTAATACAGAAACACAAGTTTGGCTATGATTAATCTCTCATTATCAGCTCAAGAGGATATTAAGGGTAATAAGAAAGGGGAGGAAAAGAAAGAGGTGAAAATGTGCTGTAAGAAAAGGTGAAATATATCTATATTTTAAATACTCATGGAGCAGTAAGTAAGTCCCCAACTGAAAATCTTTCTATTCTCTTTAACACAAAGCATTTCAGGGCTTTCCTTTATTGATGACACTTTGCCTTTTACGTTTTTAAGGTGGTCTGTCTGGTACTGAAGCTACAGGGAAAAGAGCACAAGGGCAGTTAACATGTCTCCCAATAACAAAAACATCAAGAAAAGAAAAGAGAGATTGGTGTCATTAAAACTTGTTTGTCAACCACTCCACACATTTCTTGTTAACAAACTATAGTTTTGGCAAGTCGGTCAGGACATCTACTTTGTGCATGACATAAGTAGTTTTTCCAACAATTGTTTACAGACAGATTATTTCACTTATAATTCACTGTATCACAATTCCAGCGGGTCAGAAGTTCACATTCACTAAATACCTTTCAACAGCTTGGAAAATTCCAGAAAAGGATGTCATGGCTTTAGAAGCTTCTGATAGGCTGATTGACATCATTTGAGTCAATTGGAGATGTACCTGTGGATGTATTGCAAGGCCTACCTTCAAACACAGTGCCTCTTTGCTTGACATCATGGGAAAATCGAAAGAAATCAGCCAAGACTTCAGAAAAAAAAATTGTAGACCTCCACAAGTCTGGTACATCCTTGGGAGCAATTTTCAAATCCCTGAAGGTCCCACATTCGTCTGTACAAACAATAGTATAAACACCATGGGGGTTTATACACAAGTATAAACACCATGGGACCACGCAGCTGTCATACCGCTCAGGAAGGAGGAGCGTTCTGTCTCCTTGAGATGAACGTACTTTGGTGCGAAAAGAGCAAATCAATCCCAGAACAACTGCAAAAGACCTTGTGAAGATGCTGGAGGAAACAGGTACAAGTATCTATATCCACAGCCAAATGAGTCCTAAATCGACATAACCTGAAAGGCCGCTCAGCAAGGAAAAAGCCACTGCTCCAAAACCGCCATAAAACAAGCCAGACTACGGTTTGCAACTGCACATGGGGACAAAGATCGTACTTTTTGGAGAAATGTCCTTTGATCTGATGAAACAAAAATAGAACTGTTTGGCCATAATGACCATCGTTATGTTTGGAGGAAAAAGGGGGAGGCTTGCAAGCCGAAGAACACCATCCCAACCGTGAAGCTTGGGGGTGGCAGCACCATGTTGTGGGGGTGCAGGAGGGACTGGTCCACTTCACAAAATAGATGGCACCATGAGGGAGGAAAATTATGTGGATATATTGAAGCAACATCTCAAGACATCAGTCAGGAAGTTAAAGCTTGGTCGCAAATGGGTCTTCCAAATGGACAATGACCCCAAGCATACTTCCAAAGTTGTAGCAAAATGGCTTAAGGACAACAAAGTCAAGGTATTGGAGTGGTCATCACAAAGCTCTGACCTCAATCCTATGGAAAATTTGTAGGCAGAACTGAAAAAGCGTGTGCGAGTAAGGAGGCCTACAAACCTGACTCAGTTACACCAGCTCTATCAGGTGGAATGGGCCAAAATTCATCCAATTAAAGGAAGCTTGTGGAAGGCTACCTGAAACATTTGACCCAAATTAAACAATTTACAGGCAATGCTACCAAATACTAATTGAGTGTATATAAACTTCTAACCCAGTGGGAATGTGATGAGAAATAAAAGCTGAAATAATCACTCTCAACTATTATTTTGACATTTCAGATTCTTAAAACAAAGTGGTGATCCTAATTGACCTAAAACAGGGAATTTTTACTAGGATTAAATGTCAGGAATTGTGAAAAACTGAGTTTAAATGTATTGGCTAAGGTGTATGTAAACCTCCGACTTCAACTGTATCTAATAAGCCATTCTGTTATTACATATACTGAACAAAAATATAAATGCAACACGCAACAGGAAATCGGTCAATTAAAATGAATTCATTAGGCCCTAATCTAAGGATTTCACATGATTCGGAATACATATATGCATCTGTTGGTCACAGATACCTTTAAAAGAATGGGCCTCACAATAGGCCTCAGGATCTCATCACAGTATCGCTGTGCATTCAAATAGAAATCAATAAAATGCAATTGTGTTGGTTGGAGCTTATGCCTGCCTGGACCATAACCCCACCGCCACCATGGGGCACTCTGTTCTCAATGTTGACATCAGCAAACTGCTTGCCCACACAATTTTGTAACAAAATACACTCTCTCTGATGTATCATGAGGCACTCCCCTTCGCAAAAAGTTCTCTCTGTCAAGTAATCCAGCCCTTATACTGGCATCTTTCAGGACCTGAACGCTGTAGCACCGATTCAAGATGCCATTCTCCAATTCAGCAGATTTGACACTGTAGTCTGTTTCCTGATCGCAAATTCTGCGGACTCTTTGGAATTGGCCATATGGAATATTCTCTTTTAGCCTTTTGGGGTGAAAGCTGTCTGCCCTCAGAATGGTATTCCCATCTGTAGGCTTCCTAAAGATTGATGTGTGCAAACAACCTTTCTCATTTTTACTAATGTCGAGGTCCAAAAAGTGAATGTTATCCTTCCTGTACTCCATAGTTAGTTTGATGGTGTGTAACCACTCCCTCTTCCAATTAGGGCTGATTGGAAAAGCTGTTCAAAAGAGGACCATGTATTCCTTTTTTTTGTACTCCCTGACGAAGGCCATGCAGCCGGAACGCGTCGTTTAAAAAAAAACTTTGTTTCTATTGAACATGCCATACTAATAAAGGCATTTTAATTAATTATATGACAAGTGCCTTGGTCCTCCTTTCTTTTTGACTTTACATGTTGCATTTATATATTTATTCAGTGTAAACTAAATTATGAAATTAGCTACTGTACTTTCCAACGACAATAAAAAGTCTTGAGCCTGGCTTAACTGAATTGGTAACTAGATAATAAACATAATGTCCATATGCTGCTGGTTTCTTTTAGTTCAGACAGCAAAACACAACAGATATCCATAAAGAAACAATGAACATATACATGTATATAAAGTATTGAAGGTGATACTTTGAAGTCAAGACACTGAAGATGCACAGAGAGACACCTTGCTGCCACTGACTGACATGGGGGCATGGTGAACCTGAGACCTGGAATCTAGGCCTTGGTTCCAAAGGGAGGGTTCTAAAACGGAAGGTTCTAAAATGGAACGGAGGGTTTTAAACGGCTTCTACTTACAGTGCTGAAGTTCTTCTGATTCTCACGGACTCTCATCATCTCAGGCGTGTCCAGGATGGGCACATAGTGAGACATGCACTTCTCAGCCTCCTCCCTGTACTTTTTCTGTTGGGACACAGTACACACACACACAGAGAGAGAGAGAGAGAGAGAGAGAGAGAGAGAGAGAGAGAGAGAGAGAGAGAGAGAGAGAGACATAAGAGCTTGGTCATTCAACTCTAATGGCAATGTATTCAAAGCATATTAGTCTATATGAATCAAATTGATGCAAAATGTATCTACATAGTTTATGAAGTGTTTACATAAACAGTTAATAGACATCCATAGTAGTTTGGAGCGTTCCTCTTACCTGGCTGACCATGTTCCTGATATTCTGTGCGTGGAGGATGTCAGGGGTGTCGATAACACTAGTGTAGCTAGCCCTGTCCGCCTCGGCAGTCTGCTTGTACTTTTGCTGAGGAGAGACACAAACTGCAGCTCAGAAACACACTCTTTGTTAAATAACATCTACATGCTTTGATGGAGAGTGGTTGTTCAGTATTCTTGGTACAGTACACAATTACAGTATTGAAGGCAATGAACATAAAGTGGTTATGATTATAGTGTTCATTCATTACATGTAAAATAGCTATACAGCAACTCAGGTATAACGAAGACAGTTGGACAATATGAAATAGCTTCTAGGTTACAAGTAAATGCTACTCTGGTAGTTATCACCTAAAAAAACATGGCTATAATGTTATTATGCTTTTTGAAATTAGTGGGCTTAACGCACATATTACAAAACAAGGGTGTCTTGGCCCAAAAACCCTGACCCACTGACCTGGCTGAGGATGTCTGTAGCATTCCTAGCCCTCATGAAGTCTGGCGTGTCTGTAGCCAATGCCAACATTCCCTTGCCCTTGATCTCTGTCTCCAATTCCTTCTTGTACTCTTTCTGCAAACAGCCACATTACACACAGTCAAGTCAAACACAATACTATTTATAGTGAGTATTCAAAATAACTACGGGATATTATGTCACATTGGTTTAGGGGCTGCAGAACCAGAAACGTCACAGGTTAAAACATCTTCAGCTAAGGGGATGATTAAGGAGACTCCTAGGGAACCGTGAACACAGAGCTTAGCATCACAAACCAACAGGAACAGATAGTGGGATTAAGTTACAAGTGAGGGAGAGTGATGTGAGACAGGAAGGGTCCACTCAGAGCTGAAAGACAGAAGAAGGTTTAGCGTGAATCTCAGTGAAAGTTGTTTCAGACATCATATTATCTGGTTAACCTGGGGAACTACTAGCCTGCAGCCAGATCTGTTTGCGCTGTCTTCCCAACTCCTGTAGTCACTGTCAACATTGGAGTTAGCAAGACAGCACAAACAGATCTGAGACCAGGCTGGGGGAACGACACTATTAGCTCCACAACTGTGTTGGAAACACATTAGTAATGTCATTAGCCAGAGCCAAGAAGAAAACCAATCAGCTGCCTGGTTAGTTAGGTGATGAAGCAGGAAGAGGAGGAGGAGAAGAAGCAGAGGAAGAGGGGGATGAGCGAGGGATTAGAGAAGAAGCCTGTTCCATCTGTAGCAGTCCTACCTGACTCAGGATAGCAGTGGCATTCCTTGCTCTCAAAAGCTCAGGAGTTTCCTCAAAAACAGTTAGCCCTTTACCCTTCACCCCCTCCTCTAGATCCCTCCTGTAATCTCTCTACGGGGCGGAAGGAAGAACAGAGAGGCTGCAGAGAGACAGGCAGGGTAACACAGGCAGGGCACACAGACAGGACACGGTACGGTAAAGGCTCAGGTGGCAGTACCGCTCACTCATCGATTCTCAAAGCCACCAAGTCTCGCCTTCAGATTATGACAGACCAGTTCTGGTTTTGGTTGACATGTATAGACAAATATTGAGTTGCCAAATCGGACATTATTCTTATTATTTACAATAAGTATTATGATCAATAGACTTATTAAATTAGACACTGGAAAGACATTGGTGACTTTGGTAAGCAGCCTGATTAAAAAAAACAATCCCATTTTATTAGACAATAGGACAATAAATACCCACAGAATCTTTGGTACAAGACAGTTTGTTCATGAGGCTCTTTGTCAAAAGCACTCATGCCGACATTTCATTAGGGCATAATGCACAACAAACACAGGAAACAGGGTTAATTTACAAAGCCAAACCAGTCAGAAAAACCAGATGGACAAAGCAGACAAATGCAGACAGTTGTTTTGCACCAAACCTCCTGTAGTGTCCTACTAGATGGAGGGAATGGTTGTTTTGCACCAAACCTCCTGTAGTGTCCTACTAGATGGAGGGAATGGTTGTTTTGCACCAAACCTCCTGTAGTGTCCTACTAGATGGAAGGAATGGTTGTTTTGCACCAAACCTCCTGTAGTGTCCTACTAGATGGAAGGAATGGTTGTTTTGCACCAAACCTCCTGTAGTGTCCTACTAGATGGAGGGAATTTTGGTTGTTTTGGAGGGAATGGTTGTTTTGCACCAAACCTCCTGTAGTGTCCTACTAGATGGAGGGAATGGTTGTTTTGCACCAAACCTCCTGTAGTGTCCTACTAGATGGAGGAATGGTTGCTTTGCACCAAACCTCCTGTAGTATTATCCTACTAGATGGAGGGAACTAAACAAGTCAGGATGTCAACATAGATGACAGCGCAGACATGACAATAAAACAAATTCTACAACGAAAACAGTCATGCAGCATTACTATGATACTATGAACATGGAAAAGGGTGTATTTATTATGTGTAATAGTCATAGAGTGTATTGTCTTCAGGTGGCGAACCATGCAAGCTGACCACATCTAACCTGGGTGTGACAGAACAATTAAGAAAAAGTCACAAGTGGGATTAAAAGAAGGAGGGCTGTGGTGGTTGTGAGGGACTTAGTATGATTACTAGGGGTGGGTGAAGAGGAGGAGGAGAATGAGGAGAATGAGGAGGAGAGTGAAGAACTGGACGAGGAGGAGGAGAAGGAGGAGGGGAATTAGGAACTGGAGGAGGAGGAGAAGAGGAGTTGAAAGAGGTGGTAAATGCCCGTTCGTTACCTCGTTGGCTATTTTGGTGGCATGTCTGACATGTAACATGGCAAGGGTGACCTCCAAGCCTGAGAGGTTCTTTCCCTTTATGGACTCCTCATATTCCTTATGATAGTCTTTCTATTAGCCACAAAGATAAGACAAGTGACAGACACAGCTGAGATACAACATATAACATCCAAGCGCAGTAAGTCCACAGTCACAATGCAAGCTTCACCTCAATTTTCTTACTAAGAACAAATCAGGGGTGTATTACTTTACACATTACCACAGTATACCTCTGGTGTGGGTAGTGTTTTTGTACACACAATATAAGATTTGAAACCTTTTTGTGTTTGTGCATGTATAATAGTGCTCTTTGTGTAAGGAGCCAAGCCTTCTTCAGCCATCAATATGTTCCCTAAATTACATCAACGCAGTATGTTCTGCGTCAGTCTGTCTGTGCACTAGCAGGGAAACATGACTACCAGACAGACATCCAGTACCATACCTTAACCCTGGATCATCAGAGGAACATTTGGATTTCTGAACTTACAGTACATCATGTGTCAGTGCCACAGAAATCTGTTATGGGCGCTAGTGCCAGTGCTTACCTTTCACATCAAATTACACATAGGGAGAGTACAGTTCACAGACATTGTAGTAACACTTATGAAGAACACACAACAGTCTGCAGAATCTCCAAATACCACCCCAGAAATACAGTACAGATACATTGTCAGGCAAAAACAGTTGAGTGTTCCGTGTTCTCTTCTGAGCATCAGCAAAAATCCATACTGCAAAGTAAAATGGTTGTCTGAACCAACAGTTAGATATTGGGTTGAAACGATATGATGTGTATTTACCGCGCTCTGCATGTGCTGGGCTTCCTTAGCCGTCACATAGGTGGGGGTCTCGAAGTCCAGCATGGCCTTTCCTTTAGCCTTCTCATACTTCTCCTTGTACTTCACCTGTCAGACAAAGAGGAGTCAGACAAATATATTCACAATATCATAGTTTCTAAATGTATTTATTGAATAAATATGACTAAATAGGCCATTTAAGGTTACCATTGAGGCCTAAACGATACCAACTGGGCTATAACACCATAACAGTGTAACAAGGTGTCTTCAGAACACACTGACAGGGTTTATGACACAGGTTTGTTTCAATATGGTGAATTCTGGTCCAGATATCATTTCCACTTAAACCAGGGGAAGTTCATTTTTCCCTTCTCATCCAGAGGGCAAAATTACTCCACACAGAATGGCAGCACGGGAACCAGTTTATAAGGATTGCGGTATAAACCACTTTGGTTTAAGGATGGTGTGACGAGTGGATTCATTCAAAAATGACTTACATAATAACACACAGCCCAACCAACACTTCCAGTAAAACTGTTTTTGCAAGTCAACAATACAAACACTAATTATTTCTCAAAGTGTTCCACTATTGAATGACTTCACAGGTAGGAGAAGAAACCTGGGAGAATTCAGAATTTAGATTCGCAGGTCACATGATGAATTGTAATATTGGAGAGATGATTTTCAAACAGGAAGTTGACATCTCAAACACGGGAAGTTAAAACCGGGTGATGCCAATAGGACTGGTTCATAGGTCGTCCCATGCATTGGCCCACTTACGTGACTCTGTCGTTCTGAAGCCTCCTTGTGATGAAGCTGTTCTGGTGAGTCAGCAATCATGAGGTAGTGACCCTTAATGTCCTCATGTTTCTTCTTGTACTGGTACTAAGAGGGAATCAGCGCCCAGTAAACAGCTCAGTACAAAGGTGTAGGGAAAAAGAGCCACTGTCGTTAGCTCACTCAATGCCACCCATTTAAATATAGATGTTTTTTAACAAGAATATTTTATAAAAAGTTAACGAGCGGGAATAAAAAGGAATAAAAAATAACGAAATGAAAGAAAATGAAAAAAGAGAGAGTGAGGCAGAAAGTTGTGAGCGTCAGTGGTTATAGAAGACTAAGTTATGATATACTAAGTTAGATTTTATGAAGAAATGAGGAAGAAATCCATTCTGCACACGATAACATGCTAGACAGAGACGATGTGTGAAAAAGACTAATCTAGACCATAGATTAATGAAAAAAAGACATGGAAAAGAAGGTTACAGCAGGTTCTAATACTAGTACTGGGAGAACAAGGGGTTATGTGAGGACGTTTGTAGGTCAAAGGTGAGAAGGTTCGGGGTCACGACCAGATGATGTCCTTGAGGGTTAACTCACTATTGATCTTTGTTTTACTACGGCTTAGATAAGCAAAGCAGGACAAAACTGGCTGAAATGACATCATTACAACTATTTCTGGTTGTAAACTGGTTGAAATGACGTCATTACAACTACATTACAACTATTTCTGGTTGTAAACTGGCTGAAATGACATCATTACAACTATTTCTGGTTGTAAACTGGCTGAAATGACATCATTACAACTACATTACAACTATTTCTGGTTGTAAACTGGTTGAAATGACGTCATTACAACTACATTACAACTATTTCTGGTTGTAAACTGGCTGAAATGACGTCATTACAACTACATTACAACTATTTCTGGTTGTAAACTGGTTGAAATGAAATGACGTCATTACAACTACATTACAACTATTTCTGGTTGTAAACTGGCTGAAATGACGTCATTACAACTACATTACAACTATTTCTGGTTGTAAACTGGTTGAAATGACGTCATTACAACTACATTACAACTATTTCTGGTTGTAAACTGGCTGAAATGACGTCATTACAACTACATTACAACTATTTCTGGTTGTAAACTGGTTGAAATGACATCATTACAACTACATTACAACTATTTCTGGTTGTAAACTGGTTGAAATGACGTCATTACAACTACATTCCATCTATTTCTGGTTGTAAACTGGTTGAAATGACATCATTACAACTACATTACAACTATTTCTGGTTGTAAACTGGTTGAAATGACGTCATTACAACTACATTCCATCTATTTCTGGTTGTAAACTGGTTGAAATGACATCATTACAACTACATTACAACTATTTCTGGTTGTAAACTGGTTGAAATGACGTCATTACAACTACATTCCATCTATTTCTGGTTGTAAACTGGTTGAAATGACATCATTACAACTACATTACAACTATTTCTGGTTGTAAACTGGTTGAAATGACGTCATTACAACTACATTCCATCTATTTCTGGTTGTAAATTGGTTGAAATGACATCATTACAACCAGGTGTGCCTGCTGGGAGAGAAATAGGGAGAGCCAGTGATTCCTAATGATATGGAATGACTTGGTTGGAGGGTTGCCGTGGCGAGGCGGTTGGTTTTTGAGAAGGCGGTTGTTACGCAACGCGGGATGATGGTGATGATGACACTACCGGGATTCAAGACGGTGGTACAAGGGCTTATGTGAGATTGTCTTACGTCACTGGACAGCTTGCTGGTGCTCAGGTTGTGCTGCATGGACAGAGACTCTGCCATGTCGGTTACAGGTTTGTGCAGCTTCTTCAGGTCACCCTTGTACTTCACCTGTGAGATGAGAAGACAGACAAAGGAACATCATCGTATTATAGAGAGCTATTATATAGATAAATCATTATAATAGAGTGTAATTATTATATAGATATATTATTATAGAGTTTTCTATAGTACATCTCATGAACTACTTGGTCCCGGTTGCTTGGTATATCTTTGATAAACACCTGTGAGTAAAGACCTCTTAGCCTGAATGAGTATTTATCATATTAAAAGAGTGGTACTTCTACTTGGGTGAGTGCAACACGTACCTCACTAGCCAGCTGGTGTGCATCCTTCTGAGTCTTGTAAACAACACTTTCCTTCATGTCATACTTTGGCCTGAGCCCCTTCTCCTTGTCATACTTGGCCTTGTACTGCACCTGGAGGGATATCACACGGCAGTGTGTGTGTTAGTCTCAGTCTGATTGTGTCTGTGAGGAAGGTAAGCCAATCAAATCAGACGCAGAGAGAGTAGGATTAACGAGGAGAAAAACAGTACACCAGAATACAGTATTCGGTCACATAATATAAAAAGGGCTCATGGTTAGTTAAATGATTTAGAGGGATCCAAATCCAGAGTTTCTGAATCTATGTAACTCCTTACGGTACTCGGTTACTAGCCCTTGTTATACAACATAACCGTTTGAAGTCAAAAACCATAGTTTGCCTTCTAGGACTAAT
Source organism: Oncorhynchus masou masou (assembly GCF_036934945.1). Taxonomy (NCBI): domain Eukaryota; kingdom Metazoa; phylum Chordata; class Actinopteri; order Salmoniformes; family Salmonidae; genus Oncorhynchus; species Oncorhynchus masou. The sequence goes on along the minus strand of NC_088221.1, from coordinate 38,779,788 downwards.
TTGATATAATGCATCTGTGGGTATAACACATGAATAAATAAGCACTTTCAATGAGCAAACTAACCCCAGAAGGCAATTAAGACATAACAGTCAGGGGAAACAAATGTACACACAGAACTTTTACTTCATATATAGGCTGTTGGAACAGTATATATGGTAGTCAGAAATAGAAAATGAGGGAGAAAGAGATGCTGGGATCCCATTGCAGAGAGAGTCTGAGGTACTCTTAATCAGGAGAGGAACCAGCTGAAGAAAAGTCAGGGAGAGAGAGAAACACCAGGGAGAGATAGAGAGAGAAAGAGGGAGAGAGAGAAACACCAGGGAGAGATAGAGAGAGAAAGAGGGAGAGAGAGAAACACCAGGGAGAGAGAGAGAGAGAGAGAGAGAAAGAGGGAGAGAGAGAAACACCAGGGAGAGATAGAGAGAGAAAGAGGGAGAGAGAAACACCAGGGAGAGAGAGAGAGAGAGAGAAAGAGGGAGAGAGAGAAACACCAGGGAGAGATAGAGAGAGAAAGAGGGAGAGAGAGAAACACCAGGGAGAGATAGAGAGAGAAAGAGGGAGAGAGAGAAACACCAGGGAGAGATAGAGAGAGAAAGAGGGAGAGAGAGAAACACCAGGGAGAGATAGAGAGAGAAACACCAGGGAGAGAGAGAGAGAGAAAGAGGAGAGAGAGAAACACCAGGGAGAGAGAGAGAGAGAGAGAGAGAGAGAGAGAGAAAGAGGGAGAGAGAAACACCAGGGAGAGATAGAGAGAGAAAGACCAGGGAGAGAGAGAAACACCAGGGAGAGATAGAAACACCAGGGAGAGAACACCAGGGAGAGAAAGAGGGAGAGAGAGAAACACCAGGGAGAGAGAGAGAGAGAGAGAGAAAGAGGGAGAGAGAGAAACACCAGGGAGAGAGAGAGAGAGAGAGAGAGAGAGAAACACCAGGGAGAGAGAGAGAGAGAGAAAGAGGGAGAGAGAGAAACACCAGGGAGAGATAGAGAGAGAAGAGGGAGAGAGAGGAATGAGGAGTGTGTAAATCCAATAGAAATTAGCAAAACAATCTTCTATTTATAATATGCTCCAAATGAAAAGGCAGTGACAGAACTTCTGGCAAACTAATAAAATGGTTCTCATAGGGGTCAACTCTGTCTGTTGTGAATAAGATGCCTTAGATAAGCTTTGCTACAGGATGTACACAGTCCTCATAGCACAGAGATAATTCTGTAGTTCTGTAGAATGATGCAACAACAATAAGCCCATTGCACAGTACCACAGACAGAGACATCGACTACATGTCCCGGCGATTCAGACATTTATCCTTTAACATGTTGACTCAACTCATAAAAATAAAATAAACATCTATTTAATATTTATCATTGACTTGAAGGAAAATAGTTATTGCATCACCATGCTTGTCTATGTTTGGTGACCAGCAAAGCTTGCGATGGGAGATACAAAGAAGGTAGCTACAGATATAAGAGAAACAAAACAAAAAGGACTGGAGGTCAAATGAAAACAAGAAAATGGAGGGAAGATGATCAAATCATAACAGAAATGAAAAAATGTCCCTGAGTCCTTGAGTTATGGAAGCAGAGGTGCCCCAACAAACACTCCCAGAAATCAATCAATCAGTGAGTCATTGAATAGAAGGAGAAAATAAGTCACAAGGCACAGACAGGAAGTTGCAGGAAGTTGCAGCCCATTGGTCCCCGCCCCAGGGTCTCAGGTATTCCTTTCTTACATTACTAGTCAGAGCACTCATTTTCTTAAGGTGGCGGCTCTGAGGAGTATCGATGGAAGCAGCTCCGTGGAGGGAGGGCCTGGCTTCCAACTCCTCCTACAAAGCAGCAGTAAGACGGCAGGGTGAGAAAACAAAGACACGACAGAATGGAGGGAGGGAACAAGTAGAGATAGGGGATTAGGGAGGGAAGGATGGACCCAGCAGGCAAAACTGCTTGAAATGATGTGGTTTCAACACTGTAACAACACTACAACTCTGACTTACAACACAGTTTTGCCTGCTGAGAGACAGTACAGGGGAGAGGACTATAGGGAGTATATTAACATGTAACTATGGAGAGGAGATGGAGAGGACTATAGGGAGTATATTAACATGTAACTATGGAGAGGACTAGTATATTAACATGTAACTATGGAGAGGACTAGTATATTAACATGTAACTATGGAGAGGACTAGTATATTAACATGTAACTATGGAGAGGAGATGGAGAGGACTATAGGGAGTATATTAACATGTAACTATGGAGAGGAGATGGAGAGGACTATATTAACATGTAACTATGGAGAGGACTAGTATATTAACATGTAACTATGGAGAGGAGATGGAGAGGACTATATTAACATGTAACTATGGAGAGGAGATGGAGAGGACTATAGGGAGTATATTAACATGTAACTATGGAGAGGAGATGGAGAGGACTAGTATATTAACATGTAACTATGGAGAGGAGATGGAGAGGACTATAGGGAGTATATTAACATGTAACTATGGAGAGGACTAGTATATTAACATGTAACTATGGAGAGGAGATGGAGAGGACTATAGGGAGTATATTAACATGTAACTATGGAGAGGAGATGGAGAGGACTATATTAACATGTAACTATGGAGAGGAGATGAGAGGACTATAGGGAGTATATTAACATGTAACTATGGAGATTATATTAACAGATGGAGAGGACTATAGGGAGTATATTAACATGTGACTATGGAGAGGAGATGGAGAGGACTATATTAACATGTAACAATGGAGAGGACTAGTATATTAACATGTAACTATGGAGAATAGGAGACAGTCAGAGCTCACAAGGACAGAATAGGACATGGGTAACATGGGTAGTTATGCAGGGTGGCAAAAGAAGCACCTAATGGATGGAAGGTCACTACTACCTATGCTACAGACTAGCTAGGACAGCTGAGCAAAGACTATAGCAATACTACAGATCCAGGGGCGCAACTTTGGTTTTAGAAGTGGGGGGATATCACTTTTTTAAAATTATTATTTAAAAAACATGTTTTTATCCTTTCGGATAAACACTCCAAGCAGCCTACCCTACCACTCGGAGGAGTCCGCATGGTCCTAAATCCCCCTGTTGCCTAGGTTTGTATCACATTCCAATTATAAAACTGGGGGCGACAAAAATGCAATTTCAGAATGTTGGGGGGACATGTCTCCCTGTCCCCAGTGAAAGTTGCACCCCTGTATAGATCTCTATGAAGCAATCATGATCTCTAGGAAGCTGAACTGAAAGGCATGCCATCTGGGCTGCTGAATTTACACCTTCAGTGACAGTGAATAAAACCAAAAATATTTTCTGATAGCAGAAAATAACTGACAATGAAATGATAGAAAAATGAACTGTGAGGGGACAAATAATTAAATAAAGGGGAATAAAAACATTGAAAACAGCCCGAGGTGTAAGGAACAACTGGTCAATTCAGACTCAGAGGGTTTGGTGTTGACCGTACCTGGCTGTTAAGCTTGGACACCGCAGTGGCCAGAGCGATGTCTGGACGGTGGACCAGGGAACCTCCATGGGCAGCCTCCTGGCGAGCCTTCTCACGGTAGCCAATCTACCAGACACAATATACAAACCATGAGTGGACTGGACAATACAAGGGAAAGGGGAGACCTCGTCAGTTGCACAAATGAATGGATTCAACCCAAATGTGTCTTACACATTTAACCGAACCCCTCTAACAAACCATCAGTGGGTAATGCACAGACAGACTGTCCTGATATGAATTGTTTTGATGCCTTTGATGGCGTCATGCTGAGAATATAAACAACAGCATGAATATTCATCTCAGAGAGGTAAACAAATACAAAATCCCTTTAATTTTGCAAAACAGGCTTCGCCACTGTGTAGGCTATTCACTGTGTACTAAACACTCACATTGCTGGCGAGCTTGGAGGCCTGTGTAGCCCTCATGATGTCTGGGCGCATAGCCACAGAGGTGTAGTTGAGCTTGGCCTTAGCCTCCTGCCTGTAGGCAAACTAGAAATGGAGAGAGAGGAAAGAGTGATATTTGTGACAACTGCTGATGTAAAAGGGCTTTATTAATGCATTTGATAGGCTGACTGATTAATAACAATCAATTCCATAAAACATGCATGAACTATTGACTGTCTTTAATAGAGGAGATATACAGTACAGTCTTTTTATAGAGGAGGAATGTGACTAACTTACATTGCTCTGATTCTTGGCTACATCCATGGCGTGCTGCACATCGGGAGGCACTCTCATGTTGTTGTACTTGGACTTGCCCTTCTCCTTCTCAAACTTCTGCTTGTACTGTTTCTGTGGACAGAACGGCGGAGACAAAGACGTCAAAGGTAACAAATGGCTCAGGACTGTATAGTCTTGGGAAGTCTCATTCACTTTGTGCGAGACATCTGAAAATTAAGGTTCAGGACTGTATTCCAGCTCTAACTAAACAGCTGGTATGGGGGAGACTGACCTCGCTGACCAGTTTGCCCATGTCCTTGGCGTGGATGGTGTCACGGGTCGTGGGCAGAGTGGTGAATTGTCCGGTCTGCTGCTCCATCTTGCCAGCCAGCTTGTATTTGCTCTGAGGACAGAAAGAAAACCAAGGACTAGTGTCAGACTGGAATCTGATTGGGCGCCGTACAAACCAAATTAACATACTGTACAGTTACATTCATTATAACAATTGTTCTTGAGATATTTTGTGACAAATTCCTCGTTCATCCATAAATTAAGGTTCACATTATGACATTTAAGATCTATCTATAATAACTCTACTGTAGGTTAGTAAGGAAAGTCATTTATTGGCAGTAATAAACATTACATAGTAAGTATCTGTAGTTATCATGTTTCTGGTGTTTTCTGCTTCTTACCTCAGATGCCAGAATGCGCACTGACTTGGCATGAAGGTTAGTAGGAGTGTCCAGAACAGTCTTATACTGACCCTTTGCCTTCTCAAACTTCTCTCTGTATTTCACCTGTTGGACAGAACAAAGAACCACAATTAACACAGGCTTTTCTTCACCTTCAGATTTCATTTCCGTGTGTCAGAATGGAACAGAACAGCTTTATTTTGATTGATGTCTGGCCGGTAAAGGAACAACTACTCACATTGCTTAAGTCAGCATTCATCTTAGCCAGGACGGCTAACTTGTCGTCCACGATGGAGATCACACAGCCCTTCATCATCTCCTTGTCATACGTGTACTCAATCTGAGGACAGCAACACATGCAGCAGGGGTTAGACCAGAAGAGCCATGTCAAAGGAATCAGTATAGAAACCTGGGCCGGTGTTTTGTTATGTGTGTAGCTAAGTCATCTAAGTCACTATTGTTTTTAGCATTGTATTCTTCCACATATAGTTTTTCACAGACTCTTAGAAGATGAGTCCCTTGTGGGCTAAAATATATATTTTTTAAAACATACAAACAAACTAAGATCTGTTGTGCATGACTCACATCACTCTGCTGGAAGTTGGCCTTGGCAGCTTGGATAAAGTCAGGTCTGTCGACAGTCCAGATCCACTTGTTCTTGGTGGCCTGGTACTTCTTCCTGTAGTCCAGCTGGAAGGAGACAAATCATACAGGAACAGAACAGTGAGTGAAGGTTCTGCCTCAAGAAAAAACATTTCAGAAGGGTGGAAAACATCAGGGATAACACCTGGTCCTAACAAGCCAACTTCATTCACTAATACACTCATTCATTCATTCATTCGGAAGTGGTATTCAGAGGTAAATGGATAGGAGGAGGTGAGGAGTACTGGAAGAGAGAGACTCACATTGCTGATGTTCTTGTAGGCTTCCTTGGCAGCGCGGATTTCAAAGGATTCAGGGTCCATGTTGATCTGGGCCTTGCTCCTCTCATATACCTCCTTGTACTTCAGCTGAGACAAAGGAGAGAAAAGCACACTGATACAGAACTAGGGATATGACTGTACCTGCCTCCATCTAAATCTTAGACATGTGGTCGTAAGGCTTTCCACTAGATAGCATAGCCACAATGTCTAAATTGGCAACATCGTAAAAAATCATGAAAATATTAGCTTTATGGTCTTAATTTAAGATTAGGGTTAGGCATTAGGTTAGCAGTGTGGTTAATAAGATTTTAAGAAGAGCAATTGTAGAAATAGGTGGTGTTTATGACTTTGTGGCTGTGTTATGTGTGAAATGGAAGGCAGCCATTTTGAGAGTGTAGAGTACATACCACGCTGGTGATCTCCTTGACCTTCTTCATGTGTGCGCTGTGTGGAGTGTCATGGCCCAGGGTGTAGCCCTTAGCCTTGTTCTTGTTATACTCCATCTTGTAGACATTCTGGAAAAAGTGATGGGAAAATGTTACAAGTCACAATTATTCAAATATAGTGTTATGTTGAGAAATACACAGTAGTAACAAAATCAGACATTTATACATTATATGATTTTATTATTTATTTATTTAATTTTGTTACTTTATTTATTTTTCTGAGAAGAGGGAGACCATGACAACAATTGCAACAAAAAGTATCTTTAATTGAATGTTGTGTGACGAAGTGAACTCACGTCTCTGATGGCTTTGCTGCGTTTGTGGCTCTCATGCTCGGGAGTCTCCAGGATGGAGGTGAACTTGTTCTTAGCGCGCTCATACTGCTCCCTGTACTTCCACTGTGGTGATGGGGGCAGGACACCAGAGTTAGACACACTCACACAGGAGACATTACTGTCAAATCAGTATCAATTGACCTTATTTACAGTGTTTCAATTATCTATAGATGATCTGTGTGCTTTGCAGATTGATTTCATGAGTTAAGTTTACATGGCTTTATCCATTCCTGATCAAACTAAATGTATGTGCTAAAACAGATAATGACATTTAAAATGTGGTGTAGCATGAAAAGGAGATTCTGTGAAGCATGACTACAGTACATGTCAATGTAATGAATTAATGCAATGGGAAGACACCATGCACAGGTTGGAACATGCTTTATGGAAACATGCAACACAATGAAATTATGTGCAAAGAGATGTCCACAAACACACAGTGTGAGAATGAAAACAATGGTTTTTTCATGGTTCATTTTCGTCAGCTGACGTTTGATCAGCTCGTCTGCTTCGAGTCCTACTGGTGAGTCTGGTGCTATTTCAACATGATTAGTACAGACTAATGATGGTTGTATTTATTTATTATCATTTGGATAAAAAATGTGAACTTAAATAAATGAAAATAAACAAAACTATTGGCTTTGTCGTAGGAAATATGTATTCCTCAATTTAACATACAACGTCTTTCTAGATGGTTCAGTCTGTACTTGTGATGTGGGTTACAGGGAGCGGGATCATAATGAGCTGGGTAGCTTGGGTTCAGAGGTCAGTGGAGATTCAAGAGTGTTTCTGAAGCAGGGATGAAAAGATGTCCAGAATTTGACAAATGTGGTGGTTGGCCTGGTCCTGTAAGTCGCTCTGGATAAGTGCTTCTGCTAAATGACTAATAATGAAATGTGAAAAAATGGGAGTGAAGGAAGCTACTGTCAATTAGGAGTTCAGGATGGGTTTCCACAGCTGAAGTTAGCTAGGGCTGAGGCTGGGAAGACAACAGCAGCAGGAGGGAGAGGGAATCTAGGGCTGAGGCTGGGAAGACAACAGCAGCAGGAGGGAGAGGGAATCTAGGGCTGAGGCTGGGAAGACAACTGCAGCAGGAGGGAGAGGGAATCTAGGGCTGAGGCTGGGAAGACAACAGCAGCAGGAGGGAGAGGGAATCTAGGGCTGAGGCTGGGAAGACAACAGCAGCAGGAGGGAGAGGGAATCTAGGGCTGAGGCTGGGAAGACAACTGCAGCAGGAGGGAGAGGGGAATCTAGGGCTGAGGCTGGGAAGACAACAGCAGCAGGAGGGAGAGGGAATCTAGGGCTGAGGCTGGGAAGACAACTGCAGCAGGAGGGAATCTAGGGCTGAGGCTGGGAAGACAACTGCAGGGAGGAGAGGGAATCTGGGCTGAGGCTGGGAAGACAACTCAGCAGGAGGGAGAGGGAATCTAGGGCTGAGGCTGGGAAGACAACTGCAGCAGGAGGGAGAGGGAATCTAGGGCTGAGGCTGGGAAGACAACTGCAGCAGGAGGGAGAGGGAATCTAGGGCTGAGGCTGGGAAGACAACTGCAGCAGGAGGGAGAGGGAATCTACGGCTGAGGCTGGGAAGACAACAGCAGCAGGAGGGAGAGGGAATTGGGAAAACTGCGAGGTGAGTTTGGTTGGTCTGCTGGGCCGATGGACTACCGATGGATTACCTTACACTGCTCGCTGGACTGGTAAATGGAGCTGAGGATGTCTGGGCGGAGCAGCTCATTGCAACCGTTCTTTAAGAGCACCCTGTCCACTGACCCTGGCCCTGGATCTATGTTTGTACTGTTCACGGAGGGACACACTAACACACACACAGCATGCTGAGGACAGGGACAGGACGGAGTGGACTGGAGAGGAGCTGCGGAGATCCTAGGCCTGGAGTCTGTGTTGTGTCCTCCTGATCTATTCCCTCAAAACCATTAAATCTAGTTCAATCTGGTTCAATCAATCAATCATATGGGCTTTTTTTATTAGCTTTTATGATTTTGCCGATGCTTTTAAAAAATGTTGACATTTGTCACTAAAACTGACATGATGAAGGGGCTCAACCAAATCTACGGGTTTGACTCTGAGTGCACAGATCAAGGAGAGTGTAGCCGCTCACTCAGAACACCCAAGAGGGCTATTTGAGTGACAGAGTACGACACCTGCTGCGTGAGGAAAAAGAGAGAGAGAGACGTGAACACAACCAACCATGGACATTATATCCATGCAACTACGACCTCCCGCAGGCCTGCAGTCAGATGACCTCATGCACCGGGCTCGGAAGCAGGTTATCTGATAGGCCCAGAGGAGGTAGAGGCGGACGAGGGCGGGGCTCAGCAGTAGGAAAATCATAGCTTTACCTGGCTATTCTTGGCGTTCTCCTTAGCCAGGAGGGTTCTAGGATCATCCAACACACTGCTGTACTTATCCTTGGTCTTCTCATAGGCTGCTCTATAGTGCCTCTGCTCAGAACGTCAAAAAGGAGTTAAAGACAACTGACAAACAAACAGGGAGCTGTGACAGGGGATAAGAAGACTACAGGAAAGAAGGCCAAGGTTAATCCCATGTGATACATAAAGGAATGAACTGCAGAGACAAAAGAAACTTGGCTAGGATTACCTCAGGAAGAAGCCAGGTGCATTCATCATTACAGAAGATATTCATAACGTTATGAACTAATCATGACCATCTTTTACCTTCAAAGCTGAGAATCCAAATGAGATGCAGTAGAAAGAAAACATGTTATACTCATTACTGCATCTGTTTTTCATAAGATCGTTTAAATAAGATCCAATCTATCCAGTATATCCAAATTGAAACCAAATTGAAACCAAAAGTGCGGCTGTGACTTACATCGTTGATAATAACGGAGGCATTCTTGGTGGCCTGGAAGAATGGAGTGTCACAGGTATACTTGAAGTGGTGTCTGTTCTTCTCGAAAGTTGCTTTATAGAGTCTCTGTTTACAAAAGAGAAGAGGAGAAAAAAGACGGATGGTTATGGAAGACAAAGATACAGTAAGATCTGAGGGTTTTATTGTATTTGCAGCGGTAGATGATCTTCGTTACCTCACTGAAGAGGACCTTGTTCTTCTCAGCCTGGACCATCTCAGGTCTGTCCCACACGTAGCAGCCAATACCCTTCAGCCAATCCAGATCTTCCTTGTACTTGATCTAATATTGGACAGAGCAATGAATGGTGTGTGTCATTCATAAACACACATGTTACTTAAAAGTATTCTAATATGCTGAAATGGACAATACCATTGTTTAATGGTAAACTACCCATTCTAAGTATTCAAATGTACTGAAACTGACAATACAATGACTCTGCCCTGAGGGTATTTCCTGATGTTAAGGGGACGTCACTCACATCGCTGATGTTTTCACCGATGATTCTGCTGTGGAAAAACTCTGGGCGGTCGGGCATAGATCTCCATGTACCCAGAGAGTTGATGTACTTCTCTCTGTATTTGACCTGTGTGAAGGAGAGAAAGAGAAGTGTCTTAAATCTGTATGATAACATACATGTATACAGGCTAAATCAACATACCAAAAGTCTAATCATCCTATTGGATGGCTCTGATCCATAAGGCACAGCTGGTGGAAACGACTTAGTTGAAAGAGATTACTAGTCGTAAACTGGTTGAAATTAATAGGTTGGAAGAGATTACTGGTTGTAATGATATAATTTCAAACAGTTTTGGTAGCTGGGGAGAGATCTTTTCTAATTGGCTGACATTCTGACCTCGCTGATGTCATCGGTGACCCTACGGTGACACACGATATCCAGGGCATCCTTGACACTGTGGTAATGTCCCTTGGATCGCTCAAAGCTCTCCTTGTAGCGCAGCTAGATAGAGAGAGAGAAAGGGAGAGAGAGAGAAAGAGAAAGAGAGAGAGAGATGGGGAGAGAGAGAGAGAGAGATGGAGAGAGAGAGAGCAAGAGAGAGAGATTGTGTGAAATAGGTCAGTCATTTGAAAGAAGGACAACTTAAAGACCAAAGACAGGCGGAGGAGGGATCACCAGAGAGCACACTCACATCACTGGATTGTAGGTAGGCCTTCTTGGCCCTGACCAGGATGGGTGTGTCATGGATGCTAGTGTACTTGTGCTTCATCTTCTCATACTGATCTTTGTATTTGATCTGGGGACGAATCAGAGGAGAAGCTGTGTTAGAGCAGCGCTGAAGGGCAAATACTATGGTATCATACTGGGACGTGATAACCTTCACACTGGGTTGTAAGGACGAAAAGTGGTTGAGTTAAATTGCGTTAGAAAGACTTACCTCGCTGAAGACCACCTTCATAGCCCTGGCGTGGTCCATTATTGGGGTGTCCACCTCCGGAGTGAAGTGGGCCCTCTCCTTGGAAGCCAGGTCAGTGTACGTATACTGCAGTTATGAGAGACATGAACAAAAATGTCAGAAATCACTTTCTTTGTACCTCATTTTTGTCATTGTTGTGCTTTAAGTTGGTATCAATACAAATCTTAACACAGATATCAGTCCTCCAAGAGTTCCCCAGGTTTATTGTATCTATGAGAGCTAAATTGACTTGCCTTGTTGCTGAGCTGTTGGGCCCATTTGACTCTCTTGACATCGATGGAGTCCAGGGTGGTGGTGCACTTGGTCTTGTCCACATTGCCCTGGGCTCTGTACATCAGCTGAGGACAAGAGGTTAAAGGTTAACATAGCCACTTAACACTGCCTATTCAGACAGAAAGACAGACCTGTTAAACCATATTATAATACGGCAAAACTTCCATTAAATGCTGAGTCTCCAACAAGCAACGGCCTCGCATAATGGAAGTTTTACTGTATTCTGCTAATATATTGTATATTAATAATATATATATATATATATGTGTGTGTGTGTGTGTGTGTGTGTGTGTGTGTGTGTGTGTGTGTGTGTGTGTGTGTGTGTGTGTGTGTGGGAAATGGTGGGCGATATAGTAGAGAACATGACTCACGTCGCTCATGTGGGTCTTTAGCTCAGTGACGCGCTGGTACTCTGGTGTGTCCAGGACCACAGTGAAGTTGGCATGGTTCTTCTTTGCCTCAACTTCATAGTTGGCCTGTTGTAGTAAGACAAATTAATATGGATTAACATGGAGCAGAAATATTACAGACAGTATTTACAGTATTTGCAGATTGTGTATACTTAGCTAATTACGTAGACCAATCACCTCGTGAGGAGTGTAATCCACCAAGTGATTGGTGATTGAAGCCATAACAAAATGAGAAAGAAAGGAAAGGTACCTACTCTAAACTTGGTAATGTTGCGGACAGTAGACATCTCAGGTGTGTCATACAGGAAGCAGCCAATGCCTCTCAGCCACAGAAGGTCCTCCTTGTATCTCAGCTGGTGATGGAAACAGAGACACAACGGTTACATTACTGGATAATTATTCATTAGGCATGGAACAATAAAATAAACCATTAACCCTTCTCATATTCTCACTGAAGTCAACTTCAGTATTCATTGAAAAAAAAAACATATTTCAGCAGTTGTATAGTCTAAATATTGCCTGTTTCAGAAGTTGCTTGGCTGCTTTGTTTTCAGTGAGTGAACGTTATTGGGCCACGTACGTCACTGGTGATCTCGTTGACGTGGTTACAGTGTATCATCTGGGGAGTGATGCCCATGGGGATCATGGTGCCTCTGTTAGCGAAGTACTTCTCCTTGTAACACAACTGCATGGGACAGAGGGAGACACACCGTACTTAGAACATGTGACAAACTAACTTCACAGCAAATAGAACAAATAAATCCATTGTTTTTAAACAAAATGTTTCTAAATATAATGAATGTACAGTATGAATGAAAAAATAGATGTAATCATGATGAATTAGACTTGGAGCAAGCATCAACACAAAGCCATAGTAACAAACATCAATGACAATAGTAACAAACATCAATGAGCCATAGTAACAAACATCAATGACAATAGTAACAAACATCAATGACAATAGTAACAAACATCAATGACAATAGTAACAAACATCAATGACAATAGTAACAAACATCAATGACAATAGTAACAAACATCAATGACAATAGTAACAAACATCAATGACAATAGTAACAAACATCAATGACAATAGTAACAAACATCAATGACAATAGTAACAAACATCAATGAGCCATAAAAAACAAACATCAATGACAATAGTAACAAACATCACATCAATGACAAAAAAACAAACATCAATAACACAAACATCAATGACAATAGTAACAAACATCAATGACAATAGTAACAAACATCAATGACAATAGTAACAAACATCAATGAGCCATAAAAAACAAACATCAATGACAATAGTAACAAACATCAATGACAATAGTAACAAACATCAATGACAATAGTAACAAACATCAATGACAATAGTAACAAACATCAATGACAATAGTAACAAACATCAATGACAATAGTAACAAACATCAATGACAATAGTAACAAACATCAATGACAATAGTAACAAACATCAATGACAATAGTACAGGAGTGATAATGACAGGATGACAAAAAGGTCACGTACGTCGCTGACGGCCTCCTGGGTCATCTTGACCTGTCTGATCTCGGGTGTGTCATAGGTGGTGTGGATCTTGCCCTTGCCCTTCTCATACAGCTCACGGTATAGACGCTGAGACAGACAGACAAACAGACAGAGAGAGAGAGGGGAAATAACATCACTACTACTACACCACAAAACAATCCTTTTAATAATACCAACATACCAGAGTCTTTGACTCTATAACGATTCAACATCTTTCAAGGGATTCATAACAAAAAAATATATAGATGGATCATCAATCAAATTGAATAATTAATAAATTATTATATTTTTCCAAATAGTGAGTGAAGAGTAGCAGACGTTTGTAATCCTACCGGGTTGGTGACCTTGTTGGCGTTCCTGATGTTGACGAAGCTGACACCTTCTGGATCCATGGTATAGTTCGTAGCCTTTGACTTTTCATAGTCATTCTTGTACTTCACCTACACAACAACACAATTCCACGAGTGAGGTACTACGATACAAATCCAATATATTACCATTCTACGGTAACTACACATATAGGCTTCCTTCACCTACAGTACACAACACAAGACTGTTCCTAGTGTAACTCCACTACATCCATCCAGTCATCCTACAGTACACAACACAAGACTGTTCCTAGTGTAACTCCACTACATCCATCCAGTCATCCTACAGTCCACAACACAAGACTGTTCCTAGTGTAACTCCACTACATCCATCCAGTCATCCTACAGTACACAACACAAGACTGTTCCTAGTGTAACTCCACTACATCCATCCAGTCATCCTACAGTACACAACACAAGACTGTTCCTAGTGTAACTCCACTCCACATCCATCCAGTCATCCTACAGTACACAACACAAGACTGTTCCTAGTGTAACTCCACTACATCCATCCAGTCATCCTACAGTACACAACACAAGACTGTTCCTAGTGTAACTCCACTACATCCATCCAGTCATCCTACAGTACACAACACAAGACTGTTCCTAGTGTAACTCCACTACATCCATCCAGTCATCCTACAGTACACAACACAAGACTGTTCCTAGTGTAACTCCACTACATCCATCCAGTCATCCTACAGTACACAACACAAGACTGTTCCTAGTGTAACTCCACTACATCCATCCAGTCATCCTACAGTACACAACACAAGACTGTTCCTAGTGTAACTCCACTACATCCATCCAGTCATCCTACAGTATGTGCCTCTTATAACTGAAACTTTGCATCTGAATAGATTATTATTATTTTATGTTTTACAATGACCTCACAGAATGTGAATGGTTCATATTTTATACACAATGTAACAAATTGATGAACATTTGAGGAAAATAAAGTGTGTTTCTTACGCTGCTGGCAACAATGGAATTTAGTTTCGCCTGCTTCATGAGAGGATTGTCATGAGGAAGAGAGTAGCCAGTGGGCATGGAGTTCTTGTTGGCCTCCTTGTACAAGTTCTGAAGAAAATAAGGAGAGGAGTAATCAGAAGAGGACATAAGATATGAGAATCATCATAGAAATTACAGTCAGCGTTTATATCCAGAAACAGTTTGAGGGAGTAGTTACTATCTATGCATCTTTGAAGTTATGAGTGATGTATGCTTTGTAAGAGTGTACTTAAAGCAAATAAATTATCAAAGAAAATAAGTAAGAATTGAAAACATCTTACATCACTCTGGTTGAAGTTGGCTAGGCGTGCCCTCTCTGTATCCACGGTGACAGCGGGGGAGGAGTTAGTTCCCTTGACATTGGTGGCGTAGTCGTTGCGGTAGTGGAGCTGAGAACATGAGAGGATAGAGGACGAATAGGTGAGAACTTAATATGCTTCATCATTGAACTTGAACAATCTGGCCTTAATGTACATGTACTCTTGTAATCTCCACCCGGCACGGCCAGAAGAGCACTGGTCACCCCACAGAGCCTGGTTCCTATCTAGGTTTCTTCCTTGGTTCCTGGATTTCTAGGGAGTTTTTCCTAACCAACATGTTTCTACATCTGCATTGCTTGCTGTTTGGGGTTTTAGGCTGGGTTTCTGTATAAGCAGTTTGTGACATCTACTGATGTAAATAGGGCTTTATAAATGCATTTGATTGATTGATTATTATGAAAATTGTTTTAAGTCAACTTGAATTTGTTCTTAACTGACTCGTCTGATTAAATAAGGGTTAACTAAAACATTAAGATGGTGATATAGAAGTAAGAAGCTTTAGTGACAGTACTCACATCGCTCAGGTTCTGAGAACTCAGTTTTGCAGTCTCATAGGTAGGAGTGTCGATGACCACAGAGTAATCCTTGAACGCCTCAATGCCCTTGGCTCTGTACTTGTTCTGGAAGACAAGAACAAACATACAAATGCATCCACATCTTTGTCCACATCTGTGGGGTTAATCCGATTCCTACAGTCATTAGATTAGGAGAGGAGGAGAGGAGAGGAGGAAAGACGGATTAAGAAAGATAGGTGAGAGGCATGCGGAGGGAGCATACATCGCTCTGCAGTTTGTCAGCAGCCTTGACTCGCAGGATCTCAGGGGTGTCCCAGGCATAGCAGCCAATTCCCCTCAGCCAGGTCAGGTCCTCCTTGTAGAAGATCTGGGGAGTTACAGAAAAATATCCGTTAATGAAGTCATAATGACAAGCAAGTGGAAGTACAGAATTAATTAACTACATAATATAATGAACTACACACATATAACTGTTAGTTTAGAAGTAATTTCCAATAGTAGTTACTTTGTCTGACACATTCTACCACACCAGAAAAAAACAACACTAGGTCTTCCTGAATATATATTTTTTAATATATAAAAAATATGATATATTTGATTTGAAAATAATATTGTTTATAATAAGTAAGAATAACACATTTTATTGAATCGAATAATTTAACTTGCAATGTGGAATTCCAATAAATACAGTTTTCCACATAAAAAACAGTGAATAGTTCAGATGACTCACGTCGCTGAGCTGCTCGTTGACCTTGCGTGCCTGGACGTACACCTGCATATCAGGCATGCAGATCCACTGGTGCAGGTGCTTCCTGTAACCGATCTCACTGACGTGGTTCTGGGTTTGACGGGCTGAGAGGACATCTAGCATATCTGGGGGGATGTGGTTCTTTGCCTTGGTCTTCTCATAGTCCGCCTTGTACAAGCGCTATACGTAGGGAGGGTACATAAACCATTAGGTGTGTCTACATTTCTATCGGTTTAAGATCAATGTGTTTCACTGCCATATGGAAAGAGTAAAGAGGTGATCATGAAAAAAGGCAACAAGACTCACGTCAAGACCCATCTTTCCAGCTTTGAGGCAGCGGAGAGTTTGTGGGTCGTCCTCAAGGGACTTGGGCAGGGTGTAGAGGGACTTGAACTTCTCATAATCCTCCCTGTATTTAACCTATAGGGGAGGGGATCATATGGGTTGCTTTGAGTAGAAAATGTAACAATGTACATGCAACTTTTATGTATGCGATTACTGATAAACCAAATGAATGACATTGAATCTTAGGGATCCAAAACAACAACATGAAACAAATGATGAATTCTCAATAAAGAGCATCAAAAGTTAAAAAACATATTGGACTACAAAAGGTTTTTAAGTTGGGTGATATGTTGAACTCACATTGCTGAGGATGACCTTCTGTTGTTTGGCGTGTTTCAGGGCGTGGGAGTCTGATGGCAGCGTGTAATCCTTAGCCTTGATCTTGTCCCAGGCAGATGTATATGCTTTCTAGATGACACAAAAAGAAAGATAAACATTCTAAATACCGCATTTAAAATCCTAATAGGTCATTTGGAGACATAGTGTCTGTCTACAGTAGAGCCACACTCACGGTGCTGTAGATGTCCTTGAGGTTGGCATTGTGTGCATAGTCATAGGTATCCAGAATTGTGGTATAGATATGCTTGTCTTTCTGGTAAGCCTCCCTATAGTTCAGCTGTGGAGATAAAGAGCATATGTTTTGATACAAAGCAGATGTTAAACATGTTTATACTATTAGAGGAATTGTGTAGTATGTTGCAGTATAGTATAGATTTCTGTATAGTACATCTGACACTCACATCACTGGCCCAGGTGTGGCCCAGGAGAGCAGTCACATAGATAGGGGTGTCTGTCACGATGGAGTAGTTGTTGAATTCCTTCTTACCCTCCTCCTTGTATTTGAGCTGTGAGAAAACAAATGCAGAAGGCACATGGTCACGTGTGGCTCAGTTGGTGAGAGCAAGGTGCTTGCAATGCCAGGGTTGTGGGTTCAATTCCCATGGGGGACCAGTATGAACATGTATGCACTCATTACTGTAAGTCAATCTAGATAAAAGCTTCTGAGAAATGACTAAAATGTAATAGTCTCCACGCAGGAATATAACTTTTTAAATAGTCTCTTATCACTATTATGATAAAATATACTATTTATTTAGTATTTATGATGGACTGGTAGTCAATCATTAACAAACAAAAGACTAGGGGAGTCATTGGTATAAATGACAGTAAGTGTCACAGAGGTGACGTCTCTCTTTCTACTCACTTCGCTCTGCAGCAGGTAGGCATTCTTGGCACGGACAAGCTCAGGTGTGTCCCAAACATAGCAACCAATTCCCTTTGTCCAGTTCAGGTCTTCTTTGTAGTACACCTAGCAGATTGATAGACAATACCACAACGCAGAGATCAGATCAGTTTGATTTAATGGGATTTTACAAATACTGTGATAGTGTACGGTAGTGTAGCTAACTAAGGACAGCAGAGGGATGAGGAACAGCTGAGCCAACATTATTATTACTTCTATTTGTTTCTTCAATACAACATGTCATTGTATTGTTTTAAACTATATATATATATATATATACACACACACTGAACAAAAGTATAAACGCAACATGCAACAATTTCAAAGATTTTACTGAGTTACAGTTCATATAAGGAAATCACTCAATATAAATAAATTCATTAGGTCCTAGTCTATGTATTTCGCATGACTGGGCAGGGGTACAGCCATGGGTGGGTCTGAGAGGATTTAGCCACCCCGACAGACAATCCTGTGGGTAAAGAAGCCCGATGCGGAGGTCCTGGGCTGGACCTGGCACGTGGTCCGCAGTTGTGAAGCCATTTGGACATACTGCCAAATTCTCTAAAACTATGATGGAAGCAGCTTATGGTAGAGAAATTAACATTACATTCTCTGGCAACAGCTCTGGTCGACATTCCTGCAGCCAGCATTCCTGCAGCCAGCATGCTCCCTCAAAACTTGTGGCAAAACTGCATATTTTTAAAGTAGCCTTTTATTGTCCCCAGCACAAGGTGCACCTGTGTAATGATCATGCTGTTTAATCAGCTTGTTGATATGCCACACCTGTCAGGTGGATGAATTGTCTTGGCAAAGGTAAAATGCTCACCAATAGGGATGCAAACAAAGTTGTGCACAACATTTTAGAGAAATAAGCTTTTTGTGCGTATGACACTTTACAAGTTTTTTTGTTCAGTGTATTTTTTAACTTCTTTGTAAAGTATGTCTTGAACATGTGCGAAATACAACATACATCACTCAGGATCTCATTGTTCTTGCGGGCTCTGATAATGTCCTGCTGGTCGGGGTGGCAGGTCCAGTTGTGCAGTAAGGTGCGATACAGCACGTCACTGAGCATGTCCTGGCACCTCTTAGCCACCATGTTGGGAATGATGTCAGCGGGGATGTGGTTCTTGGTCTTGTTGGTATTATACTCCTTCTGGTAATTCCTCTGGAAGAAAGAACAGGGCACTGTGTTCAGATCTCCAGATACGTGGATTATTTTCAAATACAAAATATAATCAAATCAAATGAAAGCATATTTGTCACATGCACAGGATAAATGTGGTGCACAGAGTACAATGAAATGCATACCTGCAGGTTCACCTCTCAACATTGCAACAACAAAATAAGATTAGAAGTAAGTAAAGCAAATTCAATCAAATAAAATAACAAATAAGTAGGAGAACCTGACAGAACTAAACATATGAATAAGAAAGTATATCTAAGGAGTAAATATGGCATATTCCATGTTCCAACAGAGTGTATTTGTTAACTTTTATTTATACAGGTAGATTTAGGAACAAATTCTTAATGACGACCTTCTGTTGTTTTATTGTATCTTTGGCGACTGTAGCGACTGGATTATCATGTGTGCGATTTACTAGATTATACTGTGTAAGTGATATCTTAATATATGTGAACATACCATTTTTTACATTTTATTTAACCTTTATTTAACTAGGCAAGTCAGTCAAGAACAAATTCTTATTTACAATGACAGCCTACAGGGGAACAGTGGGTTAACTGCCTTGTTCAGGGGCAGAATGACAGATCCAGCAACTTTTTAGTGACTGGTCTAAAGCTCTAATCACTAGGCTACCTGCCGCTCTGAATATGCAGTAGTATCATATTTTACTAGATATACTATAGATATACTAATGATATACTATGCTATAGATATACTATAGATATACTGTAGTATTATAGTTTTATCATATCTTACTAGATTTACTGTAGATATATAATTATAGCGGTATTATATGTTACTAGATAGACTGTAGATATACTATATTATTATAGCAGTAATATATTACCTAGATATATGGTAGATATACTATAATATTATAGCATTATCATATCTTATTAGATATACTGTAGATATACTATAGTATAATAGCAGTATTTTATTTATTAGGGATACTGTAGAAACAGTGACTTCGGAGTATTCAGTATTCAGACCCCTTGACGTTTTCCACATTTTGTTACGTTACAGCCTTATTCTAAAATTGATTAAATAGTTTTTTTCACTCATCAATCTACACACAATACCCCATAATGACAAAGCAAAAAGAGTTTTTATTTTTTTTTTTTAGAAATTTTGACATATTTATTAAACCTGAAATATCACATTCACATAAATATTCAGACCCTTTACTCAGCACTTTGTGGAAGCACCTTTGGCAGCGATTACAGCCTTGAGTCTTCTTGGGTATGATGCTACAAGCTTGGCACAGCTGTATTTGGAAAGTTTCTCCCATTCTTCTCTGCAGATCATCTCAATAGGGAGTGTTGGTCCCAGCTATTTTCAGGTCTCTCCAGAGATGTTACTGTAGATCGGGTTCAAGTCCAGGCTCTGGCTGGGCCACTCAAGGACATTCAGAGACTTGTCCCGTAGCCACTCCTGCGTTGTCTTGGCTGTGTGCATAGGGTCGTTGTCCTGATGGAAGGTGAACCTTCGCCCCAGTCTGAGGTCCTGAGCGCTCTGGAGCAGGTTTTCATCAAGGATCTCTCTGTACTTTGTGGCATTCATCGTTGCCTCGATCCTGACTAGTCTCCCAGTCCCTGCCGCTGAAAAACATCCCCACAGCATGATGCTGCCACCACCATGCTTCATCGTAGGGATGGTGCCAGGTTACCTCCAGATGTGACGCTTGGCATTCAGGCCAAAGATTTCAATCTTGATTTCATCAGACCAGAGAATCTTGTTTCTCATGGTCTGAGAGTCTTTAGGTGCCTTTTGGCAAACTCCAAGCGGGCTGTCATGTGCCTTTTTACTGAGTGGCTTCCATCTGGCCACTTTACCATAAAGGCCTTATTGGTGGTCTTGTAGAGCTCTGTCAGAGTGACCATAGGGTTCTTGGTCACCTCACTGACCAAGGCCCTTCTCCCGCGTTTGCTCAGTATGGCTGGGCGGCCAGCTCTAGGAAGAGTCTGGGTTGTTCCAAACTTATTCCATTTAAGAATGATTGAGGCCACAGTGTTCTTGAGGACCTTCATTGCTGCAGCAATGTTTTGCTACCCTTCCCCAGATCTGTGCCTTGACACAATCCTGTCTCAGAGCTCTACGGACAATTCCTTCGACCTCATGGCTTGGTTTTTCCTCTGACATGCACTGTCAACTGTGGAACCTTATATAGACAAGTGTGTGCCTTTCCAAATCATGTCCAATCAATTGAATTTACCACAGGTGGACTCCAATCAAGTTGTAGAAACATCTCAAGGATGATCAATGGAAACGGGCACCTAAGCTCCATTTCAAGTGTCATAGCAAAAATATCTTAAAACCTGTTTCACTTTGTCATTACGGGGTATTGTGTGTAGATTGCTGAGGATTTTTTATTTATTAATCCATTTTAGAATAAGGCTGTAACGTAACAAGACAGACTGTAGATATACTGTACTATAGCAGTAGTATATCTTACTAGATATACTGCAGATATATTATAGAATTATAGCAGTATTATATCTTACCAGACATTCTGTAGATATACTGTACTATAGTATTATAGCAGTAGTATATCTTACTAGATATACTGTAGATATATTATAGAATTATAGCAGTATTATATCTTACCAGACATACTGTAGATATACTGTACTATAGTATTATAGCAGTAGTATATCTTACTAGATATACTGTAGATATATTATAGAATTATAGCAGTATAATATCTTACCAGGCCCTTCTGTTTCTCCTGTTCTCCACAGCGCATCACCTCAGGGAAGTCCACCAGGGTGCCAGCCAGGTAGTGGCCCTTGGCCTTCTCATGGGCGTCATGGTACTTAGCCTGAAAGGTTTCAGTTTCAAAGAAAGAAAAAAATGTCATCATCGATTGCAGAGGGCAAAGTGCTTTGTTGATACAGCAAGTATACATAGCACAGCACAGTGGACAAACAATCTCTGCTATATTTACATGTTTTGCTGCTCTGCCACAGCAACATATGCAACCACTAGCAGTTACTAATTGATATGATCAAACTGACACACATTTAACACATGTTAAGAAATCCAATATATTACCAACTATTCTGACTAGATTTAACGGTACTAAAGTCACATATCAGTTGCTCTTTAAGTATTATGTATATTTAATAGTAATAATCATTATATTCTTTCCTGTTAATCATATTTGTATTGTTGGTTGTCAAGAGACTATAAATTAGACTCACATCGCTGACAATCTCCCTGGTCTTCTTGGCTCCGACTACAGGGATGTAATGGGCGTCCAGCTGGTAACCAGTGGCTTTGCTTTCATCCCAGGGCAGTTTGTAGTATTTCTACAAATGACCACAAAACAATCCATAATGTAAACATCGTTTCAGACATGTATTTATTTTGTATAACATAGAAATAATAAAATGTATTAATTATTATCTACATTATTAAAATGATATTTTGTATATAAAATTAGACATTTATGCAGATAGGTGTTTCTGTGAAGACGAAGTCCTATGGATGTAGAGTACTTTACCTCACTGATGACCTTGGCGACCTCTCTGCTATGGGCCAGCTGGGGTGTGTCCTCTGAGCCGATGTACTTGCCCTTCTCTGCATTGAAGGTCTCCTTGTATTTCAGCTTTACAACAGAAGGACATATAGGTTATGATCAATTTGAAGGATCCCGCTTAACACAATGTCCTCACATGTTTCTCTGAGGTATGGGTCAAAGGCTCTCTGAAGGAGGTACTCTATCCTACCAGGGTTGCGTTCAAATAATACTTTGAAACAGTGGAAATGTACATCCAAAAAGTATTTGCCCCCTTTTTTTGTTATTTGTAAACTCAGGTTCCCTTTATCTAATATTATGTTTTGGTTGAAGATCTGATAACATTCAAGATCAGAAATATACAAAAATAGAGAAATTCAGAAAGGTGTCAAATACTTTCTCATGGCCTGTAGTTGTTTTACTTTTGGTAAACTTAGCTAAGATAAAATTTAAAGTAGTAAATTCATTCATTCACATCACTGAGGTTAAAAGCATTGATGGTGGCCAGGATATGCTCAGGACGATCCACGATGTGTGTGTATTTGGCAAAGTTGTCTTTGGCATCCTTCTTGTAAAGCCTCTGCAAAAACACATTAGAGAGAGAGAGAAAGACATGGTAAGAATTCCCTGAAGGGTAGCAAACACATATAGTACTAATGACAGAGATGTGAGGAGCAGAATGTGCCCAATGAAACCTAGAACCACACCAACAGCTTGGATACAGATAAAGGAACCTACCTCGTTCATGATCTTTTGGGCATTCCTGACTTTGACGTGATCGACACAATCGGCAGCAACCCATCCACATCCACGGAGCCACTCCAAATCGGCCTTGTAGACAACCTGCATACAGACAGAGGAGAGAGTCAGACAAACAATCATTTTACCGAGAGGTATAAAAGGGGTGTGGGGGAGAGAGAGAGGGAGAGAGAGAGAGAGAGAGAGAGAGAGAGGAGGGGGAGAGAGCGAGAGTGTGAGAGAGAGAGAAAGGGAGAGGGTGTGGAGAGAGAGGGAGAGGGTGAGAGAGAAAGAGAGAGAGATAGGGGTGAGGGAGAGAGAGGGATAGAGATATACACAGTACAAAACATTAGGAACACCTTCCTAATATTCAGTTGCACCCCCTTTTGCCCTCAGAACAGCAACAGTGTCTCCTGACCCCTCCTGTCTCAGCCTCCAGTATTTATGCTGCAGTAGATTATGTGTCGGGGGGCTAGGGTCAGTTTGTTATATCTGGAGTACTTCTCCTGTCCAATTCGGTGTCCTGTGTGAATCTAAGTGTGCTCTCTCTAATTCTCTTTCTTTCTCTCTCTCAGAGGACCTGAGCCCTTGGACCATGCCCCAGGACTACCTGACATGATGACTCCTTGCTGTCCCCAGTCCACCTGGCCGTGCTGCTGCTCCAGTTTCAACTGTTCTACCTTATTATTATTCGACCATGCTGGTCATTTATGAACATTTTAACATCTTGGCCATGTTCTGTTATAATCTCTACCCGGCACAGCCAGAAGAGGACTGGCCACCCCACATAGCCTGGTTCCTCTCTAGGTTTCTTCCTAGGTTTTGGCCTTTCTAGGGAGTTTTTCCTAACCACCGTGCTTCTACGCCTGCATTGCTTGCTGTTTGGGGTTTTAGGCTGGGTTTCTGTACAGCACTTTGAGATATCAGCTGATGTACGAAGGGTTATATAAATACATTTGATTTGAACAGCATCAATTCATCGAGGGGAATGGGCTCTACAAGGTGTCGAAGCGTTCAACAGGGATGATGGCCCATGTTGACTCCAATGCTTCCCACAGGTGTGTCAAATTGGCTGGATGGCCTTTGTGTGGTGGACCATTCTTGATACACAAGGGACAATGTTGCGTGTGAAAAACCCAGCAGCATTGCAGTTCTTGACATACTCAAACCAGTGCTCCTGGCACGTAATACCATACCCTGTTCAAACGCACTTTAATATTTTGTCATTCCCATTTACCCTCTGAATGGCATACATACACAATCCATGTCCCAATTGTCTGACGGCTTAAAAATGAATATTTAACCTGTCTCCTCCCCTTCATCTACACTGATTGAAGTGGATTTAACAAGTGACCTCAACAAGGGATCAGATTCATCTGGTCAGTCTATGTCATGGAAAGAGCAGGTGTTCCTAATGTTTTGTACACTCAGTGTATATGTATCCTGGAAGCCCTAAAGCATAACGGACATACTGTAATTGTTAAGTTGTGTCAGGTAGGCCTATCTATCGACTCACGTCACTCTGAAGGTCGTAGGCTTTGCGGGCCTGTGTGACATCAGTGGAGTCTGGCAGACAGGTCCAGTTATGTAGACGGGTCCTGTAGTGGTCGTCGTTGACCTGGAACTGGCATTTTTTAGCCAGCTCAAAGGACAACATGTCCACTGGCAGATGGAACTTGGTCTTGGACTGGTGGAAGTCCTTCTTGTACAGAGCATCACTGGCAATCTTGGCTGAGTTAATAGCCAGCACGAGCAGAGGGTCATCCTCGACACAGCGGGCTCCAATGTGGTGGCCAGCCTGCTTGCGATATTCTGTCTTGTATTTGTGCTGTGAAAGAGACACGTAAAGTATCAAAGTGTGCCTTACTGAGTTGCAATTGAATTGACTGTCTATTTATACATACAGAGACTGCAATACAGATCTAAGCATTTAGAAGTAAAACGGCACTGAGGGAATGGATATGTTGAGTCACTTACACACTCCACAGGATATTAAGAACATTATGTAGTCAATGTTATCTTTATTGGGAGTGAACGGACAATACTCTTCCATTACATTTAGATGAGATAAGTATCAATGACAATCTGTTTAAATAAAGGAAAACACTGTGATACTCACGTCACTCTGGACTTTATTGTTGTGGATGCACTGCTTGATGGGAACAGCATCTCCGGGCATGAAGAAGCCGGTAGCTTTGACCTTATCCCAGTCCTTGGTGTATAGTTTCTGTGAACAGGAGGATAGATAGGAACAGAGATTACAGAGTGTAAAGGTCATATTTTGTGACTACACTACATGTATTAGGAGAATTTTATTCTGTTTTTCTTTCTCATTTATTTCAAAATGGAAAGTGGAATTCCCCTCTACCTTCATTATTCAGACTGGCAGAGGCACTTTGAGCATTTCAAATGTCTGAGAACTCTGATGTAAAGAAAGAAAAGGTATCTTACCGGATGGAGATTCTTGGCCACCTCTCTTGCTGTTGCCAATCCTGGGGTGTCTGTGACCGTGTACTTAGTCTTCTCTGTGTGCCACAGTGCACGGTAATTAGCCTGCACAACAAAAAACAACACAAAAGCAATTGATTAGTATTGTACTTAATGACTACTGTTCTTGTTGCTTCAACAGTCCAATGTTTTTTTCCTTCATTGTGATACCTATTATCCACAAAATGTGAGAAGTTCCAAAAACATTGTGATTCTTTCATGTGTTATAACATGTCAAAATTGTCCCATGTCCCGACCCACCTCATTGAGGATCTCTGCAGCATTCTTGGCGCAAACCATGTCTATTCTGTCCACAGGAGCTGTGAACTTCTGCTGATCCAACTTGACACGGTAGCCTCTCTGCAAGAAAACATAAACAATGTCTACCTCAACAACAACAGTCAAACCAAAATCAACCATCAATACATGTCATTAAATGTTAACCTGTTTCAGTCCACAAATAAATTAAATCAGGCAGATGACACACACAGGCATTATTACTATATACTATCATATTATTATATATATATATATAATTATTATTACATATATTATAGGTTTTAAATGACTTACGTCAGCCAGGACCGCTTGGGCGTGTTTCACTTTCAACACCTCCACAGACTCATGGGGGTTCCAACCACATCCCCTAAGCCACTCCAGATCAGCCTTGTACACCGCCTGGGAGAAGACAACAGGGTGTTTGTATTGGCATAGGGGTCAATGTGTCACTAAACACTGATAGCCTTTCCCAAATATGAATGAACAGAGGGTTAAAATCAACAAAGATATATGGGATGAGGATGTCCCTGAAATACTTTGAACACAGCATATACAACATATTATCATAAGCAACTAATTACAATTGCCTATTATTGTAACTCAACTATAGTCTTATTGCTAAATCATCATTATGGGGTGAGATATTCAGTTTAATAGACTTTGATTATATAGGTTGCAGTCTTATTATGCGTTGCATGTGAGGTGTAAACACAATGCATTTATATAAATACTACCCCACTACAGGATCCCTAGTAACAGTTGTACAAGTAGAATCTACTCTTCCTTGTGTCCAAATATGGTCAAACTCACATCGCTCTGCAGATCATAGGTTTTCCTGGCCTGGACGACATCAGTGGAGTCTGGCAGACAGGTCCAGTTGTGCAGGTGAGTTCTGTAGTTGAAGTCGTTGACCTGGACCTGGCATTTCTTGGCCAGTTCAATGGTCAGCATGTCCACTGGGAGGTGGAACTTGGTCTTGGACTTGTTGAAGTCCTTCTTGTACAGAGCATCACTGGCAATCTTGGCTGAGTTCATAGCCAACATGATCAGAGGGTCTTCCTCGACACAGCGGGCTCCAATGTGGTGGCCAACCTGCTTGCGGTAGCCCTCGTGGTATTTGTACTGAGGGGGAAAAAAGAAGGATCAGAGAGTTAATTTCACTGACTCCATTGAATCAAGTGACCTAAATGAAATGGACGCCGACTTCAGTCATTTTCTCTTACGTCGCTGATGATGTCTCTAGATTTTCTGGCCTTCAGCACAGCGATGGCGTCCTCCTTGATGTGGTATCCCTTAGCCTTGTCGGCATCCCAATCCTTAGTGTATAGTTTCTGTGAAATGGAAAGATCATTGAGTTGGTAAGTCAAATAATAATATCTGGGCATACTGTTATGTGATTATAAACAAAACATGTCTACAGGTTTCTTTATTTGTGTATCTGAATCAATGTCATTATATTGTTGTTGACTGAATCTGTTCACTGCACATACTATAAATAAGACAAAGGACACATCCAAAGTATGTGCCTTGGCAGTGTGCAAAGCGTTCAGTGAAGCAGACTTACATTGCTGATGGCGATAGCATTAGCCTTGGACAGCACCAGAGAAGGAAGGTCATTGTTCAGGTGGATATTGGTCTTCTCAGTATCCCAAACCTCTCTATATTTCCTCTGTGAAAAGCAACAAACACGCACAATCAAAGAGTTAATGATAAATACAACCACTGTTATCGCAGACTAGATCTATATTTCACAAAATGTCTATCTCTGCAGTTACCAGAAATGCTTTTTTATAAAGAGACCAAGAGAACAGGTCAGGTTTGGTTACTTCAATAGAAGGACACTTCAATGGCTAAAAGCTAAGTACTCACATCACTGAGGATCTCAGCGTTCTGCTTCGACAGGACAACCTCTGGAGAGTCGACAACACTGGTGAACTTGATAGAGCTGGGGGGCTGGCGGTACAGCCTTTCGTTGAGAATAGTTTGGCCATTTTTAGCCTTAATGACATCCACAGAACCCTGGGGCAACCAGCCGCACCCTCGGAGCCACTCCAGATCAGCCCTGTACGCAGCCTGGAAGGAAGGAACCATCAGGTAATCATTACTCCCTGTGGGATAGCAGTGCAACAGTTGTTTGAACTTCAATGGTTGGTCGGTAGAGTAAGGAGCCAGTGACAGCCAAAACAGATTGGACCATGATTCTCTGTGTACTTACGTCACTATGCAGAGAGTAGACCTTCCTGGCGCGGACAACATCAGTGTTGTCTGGCATGCAGGTCCAGTTGTGCAGTTTAGTTCTGTAGGTGAATTCTTGGATCTGGAACTGGCTTTTCTTGGCCAAGTCAACGGACATCATGTCAAGTGGAATGCTGAACTTGGTCTTGGTGAGGTGGAAGTCCTTCTTGTAGTTAATATCACTGGAGATCCTGGCTGCATTGGCGGCCAACACAAGCAGAGGGTCATCCTCAACGCACTGGGCTCCAATATGGTGGCCACACTGATTGCGGAAGCCGGCCTTGTACTTGTACTGAAAAAAGAGAGGACTTGCTAAGTATTGTGTTGTTTTTTATGATGGCTGCCAATGTTCATTCAGAGGAGATGGATATACAAACTTACATCACTGATGATCTCTCTGCTCTTCTTGGCATGTTGGACAGCAATGGCATCCTTATCCAGGTGATATCCCTGTCCGATCATCTCGTCAAATCCCTCACGGTAGAGTTTCTGAAATAACACCATTACATATTTAGTGCCCTCATTCGAAAGTACTGTAATTCATTTCTTAAAAATATGATGTGAAAAACATTGAAGCGGTTGAGAGAGTCAAATCATGTAGAGACATAGCTTTTTATATATATAGAGACATAGCTATAGAGAAACAGATACAACTACATCAACTTGAGTAAATGGAAACAGCTTGAAGGCGTGCAAAGTAAGAAAGACCTACATTGCTCATGGTGATCGCGTTGGCCTTGGCCAGCACAAGTTCTGGAAGCTCATTGCCGACGTGGATTTGGACCTTATCAGCCTCCCACTGTTGAACGTACTGGTGCTGAAACATAAGAAAACAACGGCAATGTTATAAGAAAATAATGTATCTCACTATTTTTAATATTGGTCTCTACATCCTGTGAATCTGAATGTATACCTGAGTTCAATCTCCCTCCACTCTAGAAAGAAAGAGGCACATTACCTTGTCCATTATCTGGGCATTGGCCGTAGCCAAAGCATAAGGCATGTCGTTGGTTGTGGCGGTAAACTTGAAATTGCTTGGGTGCTCGCGATATTTCCTCTCGCTCAGGATCTCGGCGGCCTTCTTGGCTTTCTCAACGTCGATCGAGCCAATAGGGACCCAACCAGTGCCTTTGAGCCATTCCATATCAGCCCTGTACACAGCCTGGTTTTATATGGGAGCAGCAGAGGGACAACAATTTGGTAAGAATGTACATTTCGAAGGTACAATGTTTGTCTTGTCCTGAAATGATAGGTGAGGCCCATCCTCATAATCTTAATGAGTGTTCATAATCTACTTACGTCACTATGCAAAGCGTAGACCTTCCTGGCCTGGACGACATCACTGGAGTCTGGCAGACAGGTCCAGTTGTGCAGGCGAGTTCTGTAGTTGAAATCATTGACCTGCATCTGGCATTTCTTGGCCAATTCAATGGTCAGCATGTCCACTGGGAGGTGGAACTTGGTCTTGGACTGGTGGAAGTCCTTCTTGTACAGAGCATCACTGGCAATCTTGGCTGAGTTCATAGCCAGCATGATCAGAGGGTCTTCCTCGACACAGCGGGCTCCAATGTGGTGGCCAACCTGCTCGCTGTAGCCAGCCTTGTACTTGACCTAAATGGAAGCAAAAATGTATATACACTTGTACTTTAAGTCAACATCACATACATTATGATAATATATTTGCATCAACTCTTGACATTTTTCAAATAATGTGAAAAAAAAGATGGAAAATATCCAGCACTCACGTCACTGATGATCTCTCTACCATGCTTGGCAGCTTTGATGGCGATGCAATCGCTTTTCAGGTTATAGCCCTTCCTGTACAACTCCTCTAATTCAGCTTTGTAGAGTTTCTGAAAAGGTATATAGGGACACAGCTTAGAAACAGAGCCAACACATTATTAAGAATCACTAGAACTTTACTAGAGCTTCAGAGGAAGTCTTAGGTTCCACAACATTTATTGAATGTGTAGTAATGTATGTAGTAAAGGAAGCAAGAGGGAGCTTACGTTGCTATTGTTGATCGCATTGGCCTTGGCCAGCACAAGTTCTGGAAGCTCATTGCCGACGTGGATTTTGATCTTATCAACATCCCATTGTGCAACATAGTTGCCCTGAAATAGGAGAAAAAACATGATTATGTTATAAGAAAATATGAATAAGGTAATATTACATGGGATTTTAACTGCGCATTTGTCAGAGCCAAGGACCTTGAAAATAGCTACCAGAAAAGCAAGATTGACCATCTAAACCACTGATCTGAGTGAAAGACATTGTTACAAAATAATCTATGTATTGAACATTTCACCAACCTTGTTTATGATCTCAGCATTGGCCTTGGCCAGCACCATAGGCATGGAGTGCATGTCAGTGGTGTATTTAAGAGAATCTGGTTTCTGCTTGTAGAGGCGATCGCTCAGAATCTCTGCAGCTTTCTTAGCTTTCAACACATCCAGAGAGCCAATGGGGACCCAGCCAGTACCTCTAATGAACTCCATGTCAGCACGGTAGACAGCCTGGGATGTGGAGAGCATCAATTAACCAACCAACCAAACAAATACACGTACTGTAGACATTTAAAAAAACGTGGAAGTGGGTCATGGAAAATAAATATAGCATTTGATATAGTATATTGAGAAGGAGCTTACGTCACTGTGCAGATCGTAGACTCTCCTTGCATGGACGACGTCAGTGGAGTCTGGCAGACAGGTCCAGTTGTGCAGGTGAGTTCTGTAGTTGAAGTCGTTGACCTGGATCTGGTTCTTTTTGCACAACTCAAAGGCCATCATGTCCAATGGGAGATGGAACTTGGTCTTGGACTGGTGGAAGTCCTTCTTGTACAGAGCATCACTGGCAATCTTGGCTGAGTTAATAGCCAGCATGAGCAGAGGGTCTTCCTCGACACAGCGGGCTCCAATGTGGTGGCCAACTTGCTTGCTGTAGCCAGCCTTGTACTTGTACTGAAATAGATCAGAAGAGAATTTGACCACAGTCAGACAAGGATGAACTGATTGAACATCCTTTCCTTATAAATCAAAGACATTCCAGGTATCTTCATGCCTGATTTATTCACTTTTCAGGAACTGATTCAGGAATTGTTTCAGGAATTAAATTCAGAAATTGTCATTCGTATAAGACCTTAGGACTATAATAATTGGGAAAATGTTCTAGAAATGACATTTACACCACTGATAATTTAGCTTGAGGCTTTGGAAAAAAAAACTCTATGAATAAAGGGGGACAAAAATAGAGTACTCACATCACTGATAATCTCTCTACCGTGCTTGGCAGCCTTGACAGAGAGAGCATCGACAGGAAGGAAATAACCCTTCTTGATGGTTTCATCAAATCCTTGTTTGTACAGTTTCTGTAAAAAAGGAGAAGGAACAAGCGTTTAAAAAACTGAGTCGCAAAACATTGAAGTTTGAGAGATATATAGAGATATAAAGATATACTATATAGAGATATAAAGATATAGATATATAGAGATAAAGATATACTATATAGAGATATAGATATTCTATACAGAGATATAAATATACTATATAGAGATATAAATATACTATATAGAGATAAAGATATAAAGTAATATAGAGATAAAGTTATAGAGATATAGATATATAGAGATGTAGATATACTGTATAGATAAATAGAAATAAAGAGATAGAGATATAGATTTGCAGAGATACAGATATATAGAGATATAGCTATAAAGAGATATAGACATATAGAGATAGAGATATAGATATACAAAGACAGAGATATACAGAGTGAGATACAGTTGAAGTCGAAAGTTTACATACACCTTGTCATGTCTTGTTATGTCTGTTCCTGTCCTTTCTCTTCACTCTGTCTCTCTCTGCTGGTCTTTTTAGGTTACCTTCTCTGTCTCTCATTCTTCAGCTGTTCTACATCTCCTCCAACTAGCTCATTCACTCTTTCACACCTGTTCTCTCTTCCCCCTCTGATTAGGTCTCTATTTCTTTCTCTGTTCCTGCTACTTTCAGTGTCTGATTCTTGTTTGTGTTTTTTGATGCCAGAAGCAAGCTGTCGTCTCGTTTGCTTCCACCTTGTCCTGTCCTGTCGGAGTCTGCCTGGCAGGTGCATCCTGCACTATACTAACGTTCTTTTTGTTCCGCTGACAACGTTGGAAGAGGATTTATGCCATTCCTGTTTTTCATTAAAGAACTCTGTTTTCTGTTAAAACCGCTTTTGGGTCTTCACTCAAGTTCATAACAGAAGAATCAGACCAAGAATGGACCCAGCGGCTCCGGACCCTTTTCACTCCGCCGTCGAGATCCAGGGAGCGATGCTAGGCAGACACGAGGAGGAATTGTCTGCTGCTCGACATGCCGTTGAGACCCTGGCCGTCCAAGTCTCCGACCTCACAAGACAGGTTCACCAACTCCACCTCGATCCACCGCCCACTTCCAGGGTTTCCGAGTCTCCGGAGCCCAGGATCAACAACCCGCCGTGTTACTCTGGGGAGCCCACTGAGTGCCGCTCATTCCTCACTCAGTGTGATGTGGTGTTCTCTCTCCAGCCCAACACTTACTCCAGGAGCGCAGCCCGCATCGCCTACGTCATTTCTCTCCTTACCGGACGGGCGCGTGAGTGGGGCACGGCAGTCTGGGAGGCGAGGGCTGAGTGCATTAACCAGTATCAAGACTTTAAGGAGGAGATGATACGGGTTTTTGACCGTTCTGTTTTTGGGGAGGAGGCTTCCAGGGCCCTGTCTTCCCTATGTCAGGGGAATCGATCCATAACGGATTATTCTATTGAGTTTCGCACTCTCGCTGCCTCAAGTGACTGGAACGAGCCGGCTTTGCTCGCTCGTTTTCTGTAGGGTCTCCTCGTCGAGGTTAAGGACGAGATCCTCTCCCGGGAGGTTCCTTCCAGTCTGGACTCCTTAATAGCTCTCGCTATTCGCATAGAGCGACGGTTTGATCTTCGTCGCCGAGCTCGTGGAAGGGAGCTCGCGTTCTCCGCTGCTCCCCCTCCACATCACTGCCACCTGCCGCATCACTGCCACCCTCCTCCGCCGGCTCGGATGCTGAGCCTATGCAGCTGGGGGGTATCCGCATCTCGGCCAAGGAGAAGGAACGGAGAATCACCACCGCCTCTGTCTCTACTGCGGCTCCGCTGGTCATTTTGTCACCTCATGTCCAGTAAAAGCCAGAGCTCATCAGTAAGAGGAGGGCTACTGGTGAGCGCAACTACTCAGGCCTCTCCTTCTGGATCACGCACTACTTTTCCGGTCCATCTCCGCTGGCCCGGTTCATCTGCTTCCTGCAGTGCCTTGATAGACTCTGGGGCGGAGGGCTGTTTTATGGACGAGACCTGGGCTCGGGAACATGACATTCCTCTCAGACAGTTAGGGGAGCCCACGGCCTTGTTCGCTTTAGATGGTAGTTCTCTCCCCAAGATTCAGCGTGAGACGCTGCCTTTAACCCTCACTGTCTCTGGTAATCATAGCGAAACCATTTCTTTTTTAATTTTTCGTTCACCTTTTACACCTGTTGTTTTGGGTCATCCCTGGCTAGTGCGCCATAACCCTTCTATTAATTGGTCTAGTAATACTATCCTATCCTGGAATGTTTCTTGTCATGTAACCTGTTTAATGTCTGCTATCCCTCCTGTTTCCTCTGTCTCTACTTCACAGGAGGAGCCTGGCGATTTGACAGGGGTGCCGGAGGAGTATCACGATCTGCGCACGGTGTTCAGTCGTTCCAAGGCCACTTCTCTCCCTCCACACCGGTCGTATGACTGTAGTATTGATCTCCTTCCGGGAACTACTCCCCCGGGGTAGATTATACTCTCTGTCGGCTCCCGAACGTAAGGCTCTCGAGGATTATTTGTCGGTTTCGCTCAACGCCGGTACCATTGTCTCCTCCTCCTCTCCCGCCGGAGCGGGGTTTTTTTTTTGTTCAGAAGAAGGACGGGTCCCTGCGCCCATGCGTGGATTATCGAGGGCTGAATGACATAACAGTTAAGAATCGTTATCCGCTTCCTCTTATGTCTTCAGCCTTCGAGATCCTGCAGGGAGCCAGGTTTTTCACCAAATTGGACCTTCGTAACGCCTACCATCTCGTGCGCATCAGGGAGGGGGACGAGTGGAAGACGGCGTTTAACACTCCGTTAGGGCACTTTGAATACCGGGTTCTTCCTTTCGGCCTCGTTAACGCTCCAGCTGTCTTTCAGGCACTAGTTAACGACGTCCTGAGAGACATGCTGAACATTTTTGTTTTCGTTTACATGGACGATATCCTGATTTTTTCTCCGTCTCTCTCGATTCATGTTCAGCACGTGCGACGCGTCCTCCAGCGCCTTTTGGAGAACTGTCTTTATGTGAAGGCTGAGAAGTGCATTTTTCATGCCGCCTCTGTCCCTTTTCTCGGTTCCGTTATTTCCGCTGAGGGCATTAAGATGGATCCCGCTAAGGTCCAGGCTGTCATTGATTGGCCCGTTCCTAAGTCACGCGTCGAGCTGCAGCGCTTTCTGGGCTTCGCTAATTTCTATCGTCGTTTCATCCGTAATTTCGGTCAGGTGGCAGCTCCCCTCACAGCCCTTACTTCTGTTAAGACGTGCTTTAAGTGGTCCGTTTCCGCCCAGGGAGCTTTTGATCTTCTTAAGAATCGTTTTACATCCGCTCCTATTCTTGTTACACCTGACATCTCTAGCCAGTTTGTTGTTGAGGTTGACGCGTCAGAGGTGGGCGTGGGAGCCATTCTTTCTCAGCGCTCTCTCTCTGACGGCAAGGTCCATCCTTGCGCGTTTTTCTCTCATCGCTTATCGCCGTCAGAACGTAACTATGATGTTGGTAATCGCGAACTGCTCGCCATCCGCTTAGCCCTAGGCGAATGGCGACAGTGGTTGGAGGGGGCGACCGTTCCTTTGTCGTTTGGACTGACCATAGGAACCTTGAGTACATCCGTTCAGCCAAACGACTTAATGCGCGTCAGGCTCGTTGGGCTCTGTTTTTCGCTCGTTTCGAGTTTGTTATTTCTTATCGTCCGGGCTCAAAAAACACCAAGCCTGATGCTTTATCTCGTCTCTTCAGTTCTTCTGAGGTCTCCACCGACCCCGAGGGGATTCTCCCTGACGGGCGTGTTGTCGGGTTGACTGTCTGGGGAATTGAGAGGCAGGTAAAGCAAGCACTCGCTCACACTCCGTCGCCGCGAGCTTGTCCTAGGAACCTTCTGTTCGTTCCCGTTCCTACTCGTCCGGCCGTTCTTCAGTGGGCCCACTCTGCCAAGTTAGCCGGCCACCCCGGCGTTCGGGGTACGCTCGCTTCCATTCGCCAGCGTTTCTGGTGGCCCACTCGGGAACGTGACGCGCGTCGATTTGTCGCCGCTTGTTCGGTCTGCGCGCAGACTAAATCTGGGAACTCTCCTCCTGCCGGCCGTCTCAGACCGCTTCCCATTCCCTCTCGACCGTGGTCTCACATCGCTTTAGATTTTATCACCGGACTGCCTTCATCAGCGGGGAAGACAGTTATTCTTACGGTTGTCGATAGATTCTCTAAGGCGGCTCATTTCATTCCTCTTGATAAGCTCCCTTCTGCTAAGGAGACGGCTCAGATCATTATCGAGAATGTTTTCCGAATTCATGGCCTTCCGTCTGACGTCGTTTCCGACAGAGGCCCGCAGTTCACGTCTCAATTTTGGAGGGAGTTTTGCCGTTTGATTGGGGCTTCCGTCAGTCTCTCGTCCGGCTTTCATCCCCAGTCTAACGGTCAAGCCGAACGGGCCAATCAGACTGTTGGTCGCATTTTACGCAGTCTTTCTTTTCGTAACCCTGCGTCTTGGTCAGAACAGCTCCCTGGGCAGAGTACGCCCACAACTCGCTTCCCTCGTCTGCTACCGGTCTATCCCCTTTTCAGTGTAGCCTCGGGTACCAGCCTCCGCTGTTCTCATCTCAGCTCGCCGAGTCCTGCGTCCCCTCCGCTCAGGCTTTTGTCCAGCGTTGCGAGCGCACCTGGAAGGGGTCAGGTCGGCACTTTGCCGTAATAGGGCGCAGACTGTGAGGGCCGCTAATAAGCGTAGGACCAAGAGTCCTAGATATTGTTGCGGTCAGAGAGTATGGCTCTCCACTCAGAACCTTCCCCTTAAGACAGCTTCTCGCAAGTTGGCCCCGCGGTTCATTGGTCCGTTCCGTATTTCTCAGGTCATTAATCCTGTCGCAGTGCGACTTCTTCTCCCGCGCTATCTTCGTCGCGTTCACCCGGTCTTCCATGTCTCCTGTGTTAAGCCCGTTCTTCGCGCCCCGCTCGTCCCTCCCCCCCCATCCTTGTCGAGGGCGCACCCATCTACAGGGTTCGTAAGATTTTGGACATGCGCCCTCGGGGCCGTGGTCATCAGTACCTAGTGGATTGGGAGGGGTACGGTCCTGAGGAGAGGAGTTGGGTTCCCTCTCGGGACGTGCTGGACCGTTCGCTGATCGATGATTTCCTCCGTTGCCGCCAGGTTTCCTCCTCGAGTGCGCCAGGAGGCGCTCGGTGAGTGGGGGGGTACTGTCATGTCTTATGTCTGTTCCTGTCCTTTCTCTTCACTCTGTCTCTCTCTGCTGGTCTTTTTAGGTTACCTTCTCTGTCTCTCATTCTTCAGCTGTTCTACATCTCCTCTAACTAGCTCATTCACTCTTTCACACCTGTTCTCTCTTCCCCTCTGATTAGGTCTCTATTTCTTTCTCTGTTCCTGCTACTTTCAGTGTCTGATTCTTGTTTGTGTTTTTTGATGCCAGAAGCAAGCTGTCGTCTCGTTTGCTTCCACCTTGTCCTGTCCTGTCGGAGTCTGCCTGGCAGGTGCATCCTGCACTATACTAACGTTCTTTTTGTTCCGCTGACAACGTTGGAAGAGGATTTATGCCATTCCTGTTTTTCATTAAAGAACTCTGTTTTCTGTTAAAACCGCTTTTGGGTCTTCACTCAAGTTCATAACACACCTTAGCCAAATACATTTAAACTCAGTTTTACACAATTCCTGACATTTCATCCGAGTAAAAATTCCCTGTTTTAGGTCAGTTAGGATTATCACTTTATTTTAAGAATGTGTAATGTCAGAATAATAGTAGAGAGAATTATTCCCTTGGCTGAGAATTATTATTTATTTCTCATCACATTCCCAGTGGGTCAGAAGTTTACATACACTCAATTAGTATTTGGTAGCATTGCCTTCAAATTGTTTAACTTGAGTCAAACATTTCGGGTAGCCTTCCACAAGCTTTGGGTAGCCTTCCACAATAAGTTGGGTGAATTTTGGACCATTCCTCCTGACAGAGCTGGTGTAACTGAGTCAGGTTTGTAGGCCTCCTTGCTCGCACATGCTTTTTCAGTTCTGCCAACAAATTTTCTATGGGATTGAGGTCAGGGCTTTGTGATGGCCACTCCAATACCTTGACCCTGTTGTCCTTAAAGCCATTTTGCCACAACTTTGGAATTATGCTTGGGGTCATTGTCCATTTGGAAGACCCATTTGCGACAAAACTTTAACTTCCTGACTGATGTTTTGAGATGTTGCTTCAATATATCCACATAATTTTCCTTCCTCATGATGACATCTATTTTGTGAAGTGTACCAGTCCCTCCTGCAGCAAAGCACCCCCACAACATGATGTTTCCACCCCCGTGCTTCAAAGTTGGGATGGTGTTCCTCGGCTTGTAAGCATCCCCCTTTGCCACCCTCTCCAAACATAACGATGGTCATTATGGCCAAACAGTTCTATTTTTGTTTCATCAGACCAGAGGACATTTCTCCAAAAAGTACGATCTTTGTCCCCATGTGCAGTTGCAAACCCTTGTCTGGCTTTCTTTATGGCGGTTTTTGAGCAGTGGCTTCTTTCTTGCTGACCGGCCTTTCAGGTTATGTCGATATAGGACTTGTTTTACTGTGGATATAGATACTTTTGTACCTGTTTCCTCCAGCATCTTCCTTTGCTGTTGTTCTGGGATTGATTTGCACTTTTCGCACCCAAGTACGTTCATCTCAAGGAGACAGAACGCGTCTCCTTCCTGATCGGTATGATGCCTGCGTGTTCCCATGCTGTTTATACTTGCGTACTATTGTTTGTACATATGAATGTGGTACCTCAGGCGTTTGGAAATTGCTCCCAAGGATAAACCTCTACAATTTAGATTTTAGATTTTCCCATGCTGTCAAGCAAAGAGGCACTGAGTTTGAAGGTAGGCCTTGAAATACATCCACAAGTACACCTCCGATTGACTCAAATGATGCCAATTAGCCTATCAGAAGCTGCGAAAGCCATGACACCATTTTCTGGAATTTTCAAGCTGTTTAAAGGCACAGTCAGCTTAGTGAATGTAAACTTCTGACCCACTATAATTGTGATACAGTGATTTAAAAGCGAAATAATCACAAAGTAGATGTCCTAACCGACTTGTCAAAACTATAGTTTGTTAACAAGAAATTTGTGGAGTGGTTGAAAAACTATTTTTAATGACTCCAACCTAAGTGTTTGTAAACTTCTGACTTCAACTGTATATATATTATATATAATATATCTATATGTATCTATATATATATATGTGTATATATACACTGCTCAAAAAAATAAAGGGAACACTTAAACAACACAATGTAACTCCAAGTCAATCACACTTCTGTGAAATCAACTTAGGAAGCAACACTGATTGACAATACATATCACATGCTGTTGTGCAAATGGAATAGACAACAGGTGTAAATTATAGTCAATTAGCAAGACACCCCCAATAAAGGAGTGGTTCTGCAGGTGGTGACCACAGACCACTTCTCAGTTCCTATGCTTCCTGGCTGATGTTTTGGTCACTTTTGAATGCTAGCGGTGCTTTCACTCTAGTGGTAGCATGAGACGGAGTCTACAACCCACACAAGTGGCTCAGGTGGTGCAGCTCATCCAGGATGGCACATCAATGCGAGCTGTGGCAAGAAGGTTTGCTGTGTCTGTCAGCGTAGTGTCCAGAGCATGGAGGCGCTACCAGGAGACAGGCCAGTACATCAGGAGACGTGGAGGAGGCCGTAGGAGGGCAAAACCCCAGCAGCAGGACCGCTACCTCCGCCTTTGTGCAAGGAGGAGCAGGAGGAGCACTGCCAGAGCCCTGCAAAATGACCTCCAGCAGGCCACACATGTGCATGTGTCTGCTCAAATGGTCAGAAACAGACTCCATGAGGGTGGTATGAGGGCCCGACGTCCACAGGTGGGGTTTGTGCTTACAGCCCAACACCGTGCAGGACGTTTGGCATTTGCCAGAGAACACCAAGATTGGCGCACTGTGCTCTTCATAGATGAAAGCAGGTTCACACTGAGCACATTTGACAGACGTGACAGAGTCTGGAGACGCCGTGGAGAACGTTCTGCTGCCTGCAACATCCTCCAGCATGACCGGTTTGGCGGTGGGTAAGTCATGGTGTGGGGTGGCATTTCTTTGGGGGGCCGCACAGCCCTCCATGTGCTCGCCAGAGGTAGCCTGACTGCCATTAGGTACCGAGATGAGATCTTCAGACCCCTTGTGAGACCATATGTTGGTGCGGTTGGCCCTGGGTTCCTCCTAATGCAAGACAATGCTAGAACTCATGTGGCTGGAGTGTGTCAGCAGTTCCTGCAAGAGGAAGGCATTGATGCTATGGACTGGCCCGCCCGTTCCCCAGACCTGAATCCAATTGAGCACATCTGGGACATCATGTCTCGCTCCATCCACCAACGCCACGTTGCACCACAGACTGTCCAGGAGTTGGCGGATGCTTTAGTCCAGGACTGGGAGGAGATCCTTCAGGAGACCATCCGCCACCTCATCAGGAGCATGCCCAGGCATTGTAGGGAGGTCATACAGGCACGTGGAGGCCACACACACTACTGAGCCTCGTTTTGACTTGTTTTAAGGATATTTTAAGGACATTACATTACAAAGTTGGATCAGCCTGTAGTGTGGTTTTCCACTTTAATTTTGAGTGTGACTCCAAATCCAGACCTCCATGGGTTGATACATTTGATTTCCATTGATAATTTTTGTGTGATTTTGTTGTCAGCACGTTCAACTATGTAAAGAAATAAGTATTTAATAAAAATATTTCATTCATTCAGATCTAGGATGTGTTATTTTAGTGTTCCCTTTATTTTTTGAGCAGTGTATATAGATAGATAGATAGATAGATAGATAGATAGATATAAAGAGGTATGAAAATATAGATATATAGAGATATAGATATTCTGCATAGATATATAGAGATATGGATATAAAGAGATATAGATATAAAGATATATATAGATATAGATATATAGAGAGATATAAAGATATATAGAGAGATATAAAGATATATAGATAAATAAATAAATATATATATATATATATATATATATAAAGATATATAGATAAATAAATATATATATATATATATATATGTATATATATATATAGCTATAGAGATATAAATAAAACTAGATCAATTTGAGTGAATGAAAACAGCTTGAGGTAAAGTAAGGAGGACCTACATTGCTCATGGTGATCGCATTGGCCTTGGCCAGCACAAGTTCTGGAAGCTCATTGCCGACGTGGATCTTGATCTTATCAGCATCCCATTGTTCAACATACTGCCGCTGAAATATGAGATAAACATAGCTATGTTATAAGAAAATAATAATAATAACAATAATACATGTCATTATTTTGCACTTTTCTCAGACTCACAGACACTTGAGAAAAGCAAACAGAAATGTAAGTTTGAGTGAATGCACAAAATTAGAGAGATATAAGGTTTTGTGTGAAAAGAACATTTCTGCTCGTGAACATGGGACCAACACTTGACATGTTGCGGTTATATTTTGTTCAGTGTAATTATCTATTTATTAGATAGGGTATCAAGCTTGATGTTGAGGTGGACCTTGTTATTTCAGCAGCTCCATAAAAAAATGAATGTTATTGTATTGAATTGTGGTGTAACAGGAAACTGCGTCGTTAGCTGGAATAAGTTTACCTTGTTCATGATCTGGCCGTTATGTTTGGCCAGAACGATATCCATGCCGTCGAGTGGGCTTTTGAAGTCCAGAGTGCTGGGGTGCTGGCGGTATTTCTTCTCACTCAAGATCTCGCCGGCCTTCTTGGCTTTTTCCACATCAAGTGAGCCAATGGGGACCCATCCAATTCCCCTGAGCCACTTCATGTCAGCCCTGTACACCGCCTAAGAGGGATAGCATTACTTGTTGCCATCTCAAACCTTTTATCACTGGGTTTGACCAGTCCTGGATGTCTCATTAACAATATGATTAAAAATGTAACAGGAAAGAGATGTTGGAATTGAAAATACAGAACTTTTGAAACATACCTCACTTGCTATGTCATAGACATGTCTGGCATGGACAACATCAGTGGAGTCTGGCAGACAGGTCCAGTTGTGTAGGTGAGTTCTGTAGTTGAAGTTGTTGACTTGGATCTGGTTCTTCTTGCACAACTCAAAGGCCATCATGTCCAATGGGAGATGGAACTTGGTCTTGGACTGGTGGAAGTCCTTCTTGTACAGAGCATCACTGGCAATCTTGGCTGAGTTCAGAGCCAACACGAGCAGAGGGTCATCCTCGACGCAGCGGGCTCCAATGTGGTGTCCAATTTGCTTGCGGTAGCCTGACTTGTACTTGTGCTACACCGAACCAAAAAGGTTGCATGTAGTGGGGATTTCAGTCAAATAAAGGTAAACACAGTATTGATATAGTTCATTCCTCTGTGATAACAAAATAAGTACTTACATCACTGATAATTTCCCTGCCGTGCTTGGCTGCGATGACAGCAATGGCATCATTGCGCAAATCATATCCCTTCTTCTTATCCTCTACCATTGCTTGCCTGTATTGGTTCTGTATGAAGAAGAAAATAAACATCCATAGATGTTATTGTATATCTCCACAATAAGTTTAAGTTTTGTTTGTTTGTATTCACAAGGAGGGTTACCTTTGTGCTATCAGTTACTTACCCAACTGTAGTTGGACTTGTTTGCATTGGCCAAAACAATGTCCATCGCATCTGGCATAATGTGGTTCTTGATCTTGTCCTTCTCCCAGGCCTCAGTATAAGCTTGCTGCAATAAGGAGTTACAAGTTCAAACTAACTGCGTGAAGCGCCTATTCATATAAATGGCTGAAATATAATCCAAAGTAGGGGAGATCAGATTACCTTAAAGCAGGTTTAAATGATGGAATCATTATTTGAATATCATCTACCAGGAGAAACATTCAAAGGCAAATGATGAATAAAGATATACCAGTTAGTCAAATACCTTGTTGGCATTATCATTATTTTGTTTAGCCAAAACCATTCCAATGTCTTGAACTGAGCTGGTGAACTTGAAGTTGCTTGGGTGCTGACGATACAGCTTCTCACTCAGGACATCGGCGGCTTTCTTTGCCTTCTCAACATCAAGTGAGCCGATGGGAACCCATCCGATACCTTGCAGGCTCTTTAGTTCAGCCTTATACACAGCCTAGACACAACAATACCACAATGGTCAAAATGGATGGAATAAAGACAATTACACTGGAAAAACATGATCTAGTTCATTCATACTTACATCACTTGCTATGTCATAGACATGTCTGGCATGGACAACATCAGTGGAGTCTGGCAGACAGGTCCAGTTGTGCAGTCGAGTTACATATTTGGCGTGGTTGACCTGGATCTGGTTCTTCTTGGCCAACTCAAAGGCCATCATGTCCAATGGGAGATGGAACTTGGTCTTGGACTGGTGGAAGTCCTTCTTGTACAGAGCATCACTGGCAATCTTGGCTGAGTTAATAGCCAGCATGAGCAGAGGGTCTTCCTCGACACAGCGGGCTCCAATGTGGTGGCCAATCTGCTTACGGTAGCCAGTCTTGTACTTGTGCTACAGAAGGCAAGTATGAAATGGCAGTGTTGAGGAAGTCTTTATTTTACAGATGTACATTTGATATATTGTGTCATGAAATAGTAAAGAAATGGAATCGCTTATGATGGATAGATGTTCAATGTACTTACATCACTGATAATTTCCCTGCCGTGCTTGGCTGCGATGACAGCAATGGCATCATTGCGCAAATCATATCCCTTCTTCTTATCCTCTATCATTGCTTTCCTGTATTGGTTCTGTATGAGAAAAACAATCCATAGACATGGGTATTTAAAATCAAATCACAAATTATTTAAAGTAAATTTAACAAAATCACAACACATTTTACATGAAAAACTAAACAAAAACAATACGTTTTTATTTTATTTTTTAGAAATGTTTACATTCATCAAGAGGGTTACCTTTGTGCAATCAGTTACTTACCCAACTGTAGTTGGACTTGTTTGCATTGGCCAAAACAATGTCCATCGCATCTGGCATAATGTGGTTCTTGATCTTGTCCTTCTCCCAGGCCTCAGTGTAAGCTTGCTGCAATAATGAGTTACAAGTTCAAACTAACTGCGTGAAGCGCCTATTCATATAAATGGCTGAAATATAATCCAAAGTAGGGGAGATTAGATTACCTTAAAGCAGGTTTAAATGATGGAATCATTATTTGAATATCATCTACCAGGGGAAACATTCAAAGGCAAATGATGAATAAAGATATACCAGTTAGTCAAATACCTTGTTGGCATTATCATTATTTTGTTTAGCCAAAACCATTCCAATGTCTTGAACTGAGCTGGTGAACTTGAAGTTGCTTGGGTGCTGACGATACAGCTTCTCACTCAAGACATCGGCGGCTTTCTTTGCCTTCTCAACATCAAGTGAGCCGATGGGAACCCATCCGATACCTTGCAGGCTCTTTAGTTCAGCCTTATACACAGCCTAGACACAACAACACCACAATGGTCAAAATGGATGGAATAAAGACAATTACACTGGAAAAACATGATCTAGTTCATTCATACTTACATCACTTGCTATGTCATAGACATGTCTGGCATGGACAACATCAGTGGAGTCTGGCAGACAGGTCCAGTTGTGCAGGTGAGTTACATATTTGGCGTGGTTGACCTGG
Source organism: Oncorhynchus masou masou (assembly GCF_036934945.1). NCBI lineage: Eukaryota > Metazoa > Chordata > Actinopteri > Salmoniformes > Salmonidae > Oncorhynchus > Oncorhynchus masou. The sequence continues at coordinate 38,735,670 of NC_088221.1, read as the reverse complement.
ATCTGGTTCTTCTTGGCCAACTCAAAGGCCATCATGTCCAATGGGAGATGGAACTTGGTCTTGGACTGGTGGAAGTCCTTCTTGTACAGAGCATCACTGGCAATCTTGGCTGAGTTAATAGCCAGCATGAGCAGAGGGTCTTCCTCAACACAGCGGGCTCCAATGTGGTGGCCAATCTGCTTACGGTAGCCAGTCTTGTACTTGTGCTACAGAAGGCAAGTATGAAATGGCAGTGTTGAGGAAGTCTTTATTTTACAGATGTACATTTGATATATTGTGTCATGAAATAGTAAAGAAATGGAATCGCTTATGATGGATAGATGTTCAATGTACTTACATCACTGATAATTTCCCTGCCGTGCTTGGCTGCGATGACAGCAATGGCATCATTGCGCAAATCATATCCCTTCTTCTTATCCTCTATCATTGCTTTCCTGTATTGGTTCTGTATGAGAAAAAAAATCCATAGACATGGGTATTTAAAATCAAATCACAAATCATTTAAAGTAAATTTTAAAAAATCACAACACACTTTACATGAAAAACTAAACAAAAACAATACGTTTTTATTTTATTTTTTAGAAATGTTTACATTCATCAAGAGGGTTACCTTTGTGCAATCAGATACTTACCCAACTGTAGTTGGACTTGTTTGCATTGGCCAAAACAATGTCCATCGCATCTGGCATAATGTGGTTCTTGATCTTGTCCTTCTCCCAGGCCTCAGTATAAGCTTGCTGCAATAATGAGTTACAAGTTCAAACTAACTGCGTGAAGCGCCTATTCATATAATTGGTTGAAATATAATCCAAAGTAGGGGAGATTAGATTACCTTAAAGCAGGTTTAAATTATGGAATCATTATTTGAATATAATCTACCAGGAGAAACATTCAAAGGCAAATGATGAATAAAGATATACCAGTTAGTCAAATACCTTGTTGGCATTATCATTATTTTGTTTAGCCAAAACCATTCCAATGTCTTGAACTGAGCTGGTGAACTTGAAGTTGCTTGGGTGCTGACGATACAGCTTCTCACTCAAGACATCGGCGGCTTTCTTTGCCTTCTCAACATCAAGTGAGCCGATGGGAACCCATCCGATACCTTGCAGGCTCTTTAGTTCAGCCTTATACACAGCCTAGACACAACAACACCACAATGGTCAAAATGGATGGAATAAAGACAGTTACACTGGAAAAACATGATCTAGTTCATTCATACTTACATCACTTGCTATGTCATAGACATGTCTGGCATGGACAACATCAGTGGAGTCTGGCAGACAGGTCCAGTTGTGCAGTCGAGTTACATATTTGGCGTGGTTGACCTGGATCTGGTTCTTCTTGGCCAACTCAAAGGCCATCATGTCCAATGGGAGATGGAACTTGGTCTTGGACTGGTGGAAGTCCTTCTTGTACAGAGCATCACTGGCAATCTTGGCTGAGTTAATAGCCAGCATGAGCAGAGGGTCTTCCTCGACACAGCGGGCTCCAATGTGGTGGCCAATCTGCTTACGGTAGCCAGTCTTGTACTTGTGCTACAGAAGGCAAGTATGAAATGGCAGTGTTGAGGAAGTTTTATTTTACAGATGTACATTTGATATATTGTGTCATGAAATAGTAAAGAAATGGAATCGCTTATGATGGATAGATGTTCAATGTACTTACATCACTGATAATTTCCCTGCCGTGCTTGGCTGCGATGACAGCAATGGCATCATTGCGCAAATCATATCCCTTCTTCTTATCCTCTATCATTGCTTTCCTGTATTGGTTCTGTATGAGAAAAAAATCCATAGACATGGGTATTTAAAATCAAATCACAAATCATTTAAAGTAAATTTAACAAAATCACAACACATTTTACATGAAAAACTAAACAAAAACAATGTTGTTTTTATTTATTTATTTTTACAAATGTTTACATTCATCAAGAGGGTTACCTTTGTGCTATCAGTTACTTACCCAACTGTAGTTGGACTTGTTTGCATTGGCCAAAACAATGTCCATCGCATCTGGCATAATGTGGTTCTTAATCTTGTCCTTCTCCCAGGCCTCAGTATAAGCTTGCTGCAATAATGAGTTACAAGTTCAAACTAACTGCGTGAAGCGCCTATTCATATAAATGGCTGAAATATAATCCATAGGGGAGATCAGATTACCTTAAAGCAGGTTTAAATGATGGAATCATTATTTGAATATCATCTACCAGGAGAAACATTCAAAGGCAAATGATGAATAAAGATATACCAGTTAGTCAAATACCTTGTTGGCATTATCATTATTTTGTTTAGCCAAAACCATTCCAATGTCTTGAACTGAGCTGGTGAACTTGAAGTTGCTTGGGTGCTGACGATACAGCTTCTCACTCAGGACATCGGCGGCTTTCTTTGCCTTCTCAACATCAAGTGAGCCGATGGGAACCCATCCGATACCTTGCAGGCTCTTTAGTTCAGCCTTATACACAGCCTAGACACAACAACACCACAATGGTCAAAATGGATGGAATAAAGACAGTTACACTGGAAAAACATGATCTAGTTAATTCATACTTACATCACTTGCTATGTCATAGACATGTCTGGCATGGACAACATCAGTGGAGTCTGGCAGACAGGTCCAGTTGTGCAGTCGAGTTACATATTTGGCGTGGTTGACCTGGATCTGGTTCTTCTTGGCCAACTCAAAGGCCATCATGTCCAATGGGAGATGGAACTTGGTCTTGGACTGGTGGAAGTCCTTCTTGTACAGAGCATCACTGGCAATCTTGGCTGAGTTAATAGCCAGCATGAGCAGAGGGTCTTCCTCGACACAGCGGGCTCCAATGTGGTGGCCAACCTGCTTACGGTAGCCAGCCTTGTATTTGAACTAAATAAATTAAATTGAGATAGTTAGGTGTCATTCAAATGCTGAAGTTCACACACCATTTATTCAATAGACAGTTTTTCACTTACATCGCTAGCAATGGATGTGCCCTGTTTGGCTGCCAGGATTGCAATAGCATCATTGCGCAGGTCATAACCCTTCTTCTTGTCCTGTTCATTGGCAAGCTTATATAGTGACTGTACAGGAGGAATAAAAAACACGTTTTGAATGAATTAGGACAATGCAGCCTAAATGAACACTACAATAAGGTGTGGAAGGTATGACTCACAGCACTGCAGTTGATCTTGTTGGCTCTGGCCAACACCACCTCCATTGAGTCTGGCATGATGTGGACACAGGTCTTATCCTTATTCCAGGCGTCAACGTACGTTTGCTATAAGACAGATACACTTCTTATTGTTTTGATGTATTAGCATGTATTTGTATTGTATACATTATAATATATACAGTTCACATATGTGCATAGACATTCAGTAGATACAGTAGATACCTTGTTCATGATTGCATTGTTAGCATTGGCCAGGATGACGTCCATGGAGTGCATGTCCTTGGTAAACTTAAAGCTGCTGGGGTGTTGGCGGTACAGTTTCTCACTGCCAATCAGGCCAGCTGTTTTGGCTCTCTCTACATCCAGAGAACCAATGGGAATCCATCCTGTGCCTTTGACGCTTGTCTCATAGTCACTTTTGTACAGATTCTGCAGTAAAAAGTCGATAACATAACCAAACTTTTCTCACAGATTCAGATGTGTCTTAACAGTTCAGAACCTGGGAATGGTTAAATAATTATGAGAGAAAAAATGTATAGTATACTAAAACATGTTTTGTTGTTCTGTTTGTTTTTATAGTATTATGAGTCAAATAATACTTACATCACTGGCGATTGTCTGCATCTGCTTAGCCAACTCCACGTTCATGGCATCAGAAAGCACAGTGTAATGGTGCTGGATCTTCCTGTAGCCAGCAAAGGTCTGCACTGTGGAGGCGTGCTTGGCATGTACAACACTCATCATGTCAACTGGAGAGTGGAACTTCAGCTTGGACTTGTGGTAGTCCTTCTTGTAGTTCTTGTCACTCTGCAACCTGGCCACCTCCATGTAGTGCACCAGTAAGGGGTCGTCCTGAAGAGTGCGGCAGCCCACTTGTTTTCCCCTATTCATCCGGTGACTCAGCTTGTACTTGTACTGTGTAAATAAACAACAACTGTTTATTATTCCCAGGACGAATATTTAGCTTTGATGAAGATTACTTAGGTATACAAGGTCCAACGGAAATTCTACTTCTGCTTTATCCCAACGCCTCCGATACACATGCATACATACAGAGGTTGGAGCAGATTGTAAAATGGTTTTAAAGCCTTTTATTGCTGGTCTGAGTCACTCACGTCACTGGCGATTTTGGTGCCCTGCTTGGCAGCCTGAATGGCGATGGCATCAACCTTCAGATCGTAACCCTTCTTATACATCTTCGCCAGGCCTGCTTTGTAGATTTTCTGGAACGGAGGAGAAACAATTTATTAAAATATGACCAAAAATAACATTTGCTAAATAATTCAAATTCCAAGAGATATTTCAAAGTTATATAGCAAAAGCATGATGCATTACAAAGAGGAATATTTTTAGGGTAACCTACATGCTTGAAAAGGGTAGCCTTACCTGACTCATGTTGATAGCATTAGCCTTCGCCAGGACAATTTCAGGGGCATCTGGCATCACATGGACTGTGAGCTTGTCATTGTGCCATTGTTTGGTGTATTCTTGCTGCAATGTCATTGGTACAAACACAAATCAATTATAACATTAGGACAAATGAGAAAACATCACATTTTAAACTATGTGTTTTTAATTTCAAATATGGCGTTATGGTTCATAGTGTACCTTGTTCATGATCTTGTTGTTGTCAGTGGCCAGGACAATGTCCATAGAGTCCATCAGCTTCTTGAACTGGAATTTAGAGGGGTGTGTACGGTACTTTTGTTCACTCTGGATGTCCCCGCCAACCTTTGCAAGTTCCACCGGCAATGAGCCAATAGGAATCCATCCTGTTCCTCTCACAGAGTTGTTCCAGTCAGACTTGTACTCAAACTGGGGAATGAACCAAACACAAATGAATGAAGTATTTGACACCCACAAGCGTGTTAACAGAAAACACCCCTACGACTAGGCCGAAGTCACATGAACAATACTCACGTCACTGGAACTGGCATTCATGGTGCGAGCCAATGCAAGGTTCATGGAGTCAGCAGTAAGAGTGTAGTGGTGCTGGATCTTCCTGTAGCCAGCAAAGGTCTGCACTGTGGAGGCGTGCTTAGCGTGTTCAAGACTCATCATGTCAACTGGAGAGTGGAACTTCAGCTTGGACTTGTGGTAGTCCTTCTTGTAGTTCTTGTCACTCTGCAACCTGGCCACCTCCATGTAGTGCACCAGTAAGGGGTCGTCCTGAAGAGTGCGGCAGCCGATTTGTTTGCCCTTTCCCTTCACATAGTCTTTCTTGTATTGGATCTGAAAGGAAGAAGTAAAATAATAATCAGACAATCCGACACTATCGGACGTAGCAACACTGTTGTGGACTACATACTGTATAGCTCTTTCTGTCCTCCTGGGCCCAGTTTTTCAAAAGTGATCTATCTGGATTTTGCCTAGCGGATAGGATTAAATGCATATAAATACAATGAATAGAACAGGAATCCCTATTCAAGTCAGAGGTATTGTTAACAAGCACTCCCCCATAATGAAATGAGAATTAAAAACAGGTTCAGCCCCTGGTTCGACCGTGATCTGGCAGAGTTACTCCACATCAAGAACATCATTTGGCAAAAGACTTGGCACTCAAATAGTCATGCTGACTGGCTCTCGTTCAGGCAAATGAGAAATAAGTGAACTCAGGCTTTCCAGAAGGCCGAAGTTAGTTACTTTAAGAAGCAGTTCTCTCTCTGTGGGTCTAACCCCAAGAAGTTCTGGAAAACGGTGAAAGATCAAAGATCTGGAGAATAAGACCTGGAGACAAGTATGAAAATGTATGCACTCACTACTGTAAGTCGCTATGGATAAGAGCGTCTGCTAAATTACTAGAATGTAAATGTAAACACTCCTCCTCATAGCTCCTCATAGCTGCCCATGTCCGTTAATGTTGATGATGTGGTTGTTACTGACAAGGAGCATATGGCTGATTTCTTTAATCACCACTTCATTAAGTCAGGATTCCTATTTGACTCAGCCATGCCTCCTTGCCCATCCTCATCTCCCAGTCCTTCTACTCCTTCTAGGTGCTAAAGGAGCTCCTTAAACTTGACCCCCAAAAAACATCTGGGTCAGATGGTTTAGATCCTTTCTTCTTTAAGGGGCGGCAGGGTAGCCTACTGGTTAGAGCGTTGGACTAGTAACCAAAAGGTTGCAAGTTCAAATCCCTGAGCTGACAAGGTACAAATCTGTTGTTTTGCACCTTGAACAGGCAGTTAACCCACTGTTCCTAGGCCGTCATTTAATTTTTATTTATTTTACCTTTATTTAACCAGGCAAGTCAGTTAAGAACATATTCTTGTTTTCAATGACGGTCATTGAAAATAAGAATTTGTTCTTAACTTACTTGCCTAGTTAAATAAAGGTACAACCTCTCTGGGGAGGTTCCCAGTGTCTGGAACACAGCCACGGTACGTCCTTTATTTAAAGGGGGAGATCAAGCTGATCCTAACTGTTACAGGCCAATTTCTATTTCGCTCTGTTAATAAAAAATGTTGGAAAAATGTGTCAATAATCAACTGACTGGCTATCTTGATGTCTATAGTGTTCTCTCTGGTATGAAATCTGATTTCCACATAGGTTATGGATGTGTCACTGCAACCTTAAAGGTCCTGAAGAATGTCACAACTGCTCTTGATTCTAAGCAATGTTGTGCTGCTATTTTATTGACTTGGCCAAAGCTTTTGATACACTAGACCATTCCATTCTTGTGGGTCAGCTAAGGACTATTGGTGTCTCTGAGGGGTCTTAGGCCTGGTTTGCTAACTACCTCTTTCACTACCGCTCTCTGCAGTGTGTAAAGTTAGAACATCTGCTGTCACAGCCACTGCCTTTCACCAAGGGAGTACCCCAAGGCTCCATCCTAGGCACCACGCTCTTCTCAATTTACATCAACAACATAGCTCAGGCAGTAGGAAGCTCTCTCATCCATTTATATGTAGATGATACAGTATTATACTTAGCTAGCACTTCCTCTGATTCTTTGGTAAACGCTCTACAACAAAGATTTCTTAGTGTCCAACAAACTTTCTCTGCCCTTATCCTTGTTCTGAACATCTCTAAAACAAAGGCCATGTGGTTCGGTAAGAAGAATGCCCGATGTGTGTTTTGTCCTACATTCTTATTTTTTATCCAAACACCGGTCACCACAAAATGCCCTTTGCCCTTTTGGTAGGCTGTCATTGTAAATAAGACTTTGTTTTGAATTGATTTGCCTAGTTAAATAAAGGTTAAAATAATAACATTGATGATTCATCCGTTGTATTCATTCTATTTCTATGTGTTTAATCTGTGAAATCCAGATAGATCACTTTAGAAAAACAGGTTTATTGTGTCCTTACATCACTGGCAATATGTCTGCCGTGCTTAGCATGGATGACAGAGATAGCATCTGGCTTCATGTCGTATCCTTTGGCAATATCTTCCATCCACTTGTGCTTGTAGTGAGACTAGAAGGAAACAAAGAAACCAGTCAAACACAGTCAAACATCGCAAAACTTGTACATCTTTAAAATGCAAGAGAAATTGAGACTGTGTGTGTGTGTTTGTGTGTGTGTTTTTGTGTGAGTGTATGTATGTGTGTGTGAGTGTATGTATGTGTCTGTGTGTGTGCTTGTGTACTGACCTCGCTCATGGTCTGAGCGTTGCACTTGGCCTGGAGGAACTGGGGGCTGTCTGCAGGCAGGTTGTAGGTGTGCTTGAACTTCTCGCCAGATGCTCTGTATGAAGCCTTCAAAGAGAGACAGAAACAGGTAATCACATTCAACATCCATATTAGGGAATAAATACTCACATTTGATCCTAATAAACGATAAACCAAGTTGTTTTTTCTTACATCATCAAGTAGCTTAGTGTTGGTCATGGCAAGGGCCATGCTCATCTGGCCAGTCAGACTGGTGAACTTCAGGGTGCTGGGGTGCACACGGTAGCCTTGCTCATCTCGGGCTGCCATGGCTGTCTTAGCCAACTCTACCTGCATAGAGCCAATAGGAACCCAGCCAGAACCCTTGTACATGTTGTTGTAGTCGGACTTGTAGGCGTTCTGTAGAGACACACAGGGAAACAGGAAATGTATCACAACAGGTATTAGAACAGGTATCAGGGTAGGTATCAGGACAGGACATGTAGGTATCAGGACAGGTAAAAGAACAGGACAGGTATAAGGACAGGTATCAGGACAGATATCAGGGCAGGTATCAGGTATTGAAATGAACTCACGTTGCTCTGGATCTCCATCATGGTGTGAGCCAGCTGAATAGGCATAGCCTCAGGGAGAAGAGTGTAGTTGTGAAGGCTCTTCCTGTAGCCAGCAAAGGTCTGTGCTGCGGAGGCGTGCTTAGCATGCACAAGACTCATCATGTCAACTGGAGAGTGATACTTCAGCTTTGACTTGTGGTAGTCTTTCTTGTAGTTCTGCTCACTCTGCATTTTAGCCACCTCCATGTAGTGCACCAGCAAGGGGTCGTCCTTAACATTGCGGAAGCCGACATGCTTGCCTCTTCCCTTCTCGTACGCCAGCTTATACTTGTACTGTACAGGAAATACAATGATGAATGTAAGTACCACAAATAACATGTCATGATTATGGTCAATTATGACCAATAAACCCAAATACAGATTTCCAATTCCTTCCAATTCTTCCACTTCCTTCCAATTCATACGTACATTGCTGGCAATATTAGTGCAGGCCCTGGCAGCGAGGATGGGGATGGCATCTGCCTTCACCTGGTGTCCTTTGAGAATGTCTTGACGGTGAGCGTATGTGTAATAGTTCTGTGATGAGGACAACGAGAAGTAAACACATTACTTACAGTCATGAGCACATTTCAATTAATGCAAAATGGTCAATGAATATGTGTATATTAAGTGCATTTAAAAGCATTCAAAATTATATACACACTCAGTAGCCAGTTTATTAGGTACACCACCCAGTACACAAAAATGGTTAGCTCCTACAGACAGTGAGTCAGGTGGCCGTGGCTTGCTAGATAAAGCAGGCAGACAGGCATTTAGTTACTGTTTGATTGACCTAAGCGACTTTGAGCGTGGTATGATCGTCGGTGCCAGGCGCGTAGGCTCCAGTATCTCAGAAACAGCCATCCTCCTGGGGTTTTCACCAACGACAGTGTCTAGGGTTAGGGCCGGGATGGCACAGAACTTGCTTTGCTACTCCTCCACTAACCTCTCCCCCTTTCAGTGCGTATTGTGTTACCAGCCGGTTCTGGCACCGTGGCATCAGGGTCAGACCGAGACTCCTGCAGTGGACGACTGGTTTAAGCGCGCAGAGGAGACATGGGAGGCCGCCCGCATCTCTCTCCAGCGAGCCGCGGGTCGCCAGAAAGCCAGCGCGGACCTTCACCGCAGTGAGACCCCGGGGTTCGCACCGGGTCTCGCTATCAACCCGTAACCTGCCCCTCCGCCTGCCCTGCCGGAAGCTGGGTCCGTGGTTTGTGGGGCTATTTAAAGTCCTGAGGAGGGTGAACAAGGTATGTTACAGATTACAGCTTCCTCTGATTATCGTATTAACCCCTCGTTCCATGTGTCTCTCCTCAGGCCAGTGGTGGCTGGCCCACTCCAGGAATCTGAGGTGCGGGAGGTTCCTCCGCCCCCTTTGGACATCGAAGGGCCCCCGGCGTACATCGTTCATTCCATCCTGGATTCAAGGCATTGGGCGGGGGGCCTTCTGTACCTCGTGGAGTGGAAGGGGTACGGGCCGGAGGAGAGGTGCTGGGTTCCGGTTGCAGATGTTTTGGCTCCTGAACTGCTGTGGGAGTTTCCCCGTCGCCGGCTGGATCGCCCTGCGCCTCGTCCTCCGGGTCGTCTTCGAGGCTGGTGTTGGCTGGAGCCGCGCGTCAAGGGGGTGGGGGAGGTACCGTCACGACTTTCGCCGAATTCGGCTCCTCTCCTTGTTCGGGCGGCGTTTGGCAATCGAAGTCACCGGCCTTCTAGCCATCACCACTCCATTTTTCATATCTCCATTTGTCTTGTCTTGTTTCCATACACACCTGGTTTTCATTTCCCCAATCAATCTACTTGTAACCCTCTGTTTCCCATCATGTTTCGCGTGTAATTGTTTCATGTTATTGTGGTGTTTTATTACGCGCTTTACTTTTGTTATGTTCAGTGTTTTGAGCGCATTTGATTTATGTAGTGCTCTCGTTTTTGGAACTAAAATAAAAGTGCACGTGTTTACATCACTCTACTCTCCTGCAACTGACTTCCAGAGCAAGCTGGTTGGCCGTAGGCATTTCCATATTACAGAGTACTAGGTAAGTTATGTCATCTGCATTACTAGAGGCCTAAACAAAGGCTTCCCAACTGGCTGTGATTACAGGGCAAAACAGATCAAATGGACATGGGTAAATATTCAACCATTAAAAGGTTTAAGACCCCCTACCACCGTGATCTGTTCCCTATATACATTTAATGGTTAGGGAATTACTACCACATGTAACTTAAATTGTTACAGCACTCTCACTAACGGGTACAAAAAAATAAAGCCTCTTACAAAACCTGCCTCAAAATATGAGCGAGAAACAACAATACCTTGCACCCAATAGAGTTCAAAAGGATTCTGGCACTCCAGAAATGTCAGATGGTACTGTATTGTGAATTACAGTAAATTACTGGCAGCAATTGGCCAGTAAGTTACTGTCGAGTTTCAGGACAAGGTTTGTAGAATTCCTAAAATACAGTATATTACCGTATTCTGTGGAGGTACAGCATTCTCAATCACAGATGCAACAAATATAGGCTCTTACATGGGACGCTTTAAAATATGTTCATTAACAGAGACTCTTTCCCCGCCCACAACATTTTCCCACAATACACCATAATTAATACTGTAAAGAACATTTACAGTATTTTACTGTGCATTTTATGGTAATCTAATGTATTCAGTTTATATAGTAAGTTACTGATAGAATTACAAAAATGGCTAACAGTTCTGTGATCATTCATCATATAACCAACTATATAGTAATACAGGCACATGGCATGGATAATTAATATGTATGGGTATTGAATGTGTATAATAGCATAGTTGTATAATAGAATGGACTGTGATCAACATGTAACCAACCTTGCTGATGTTGACAGCGTTGTATTTGGCTTGCATAAACTCTGGTGCATCTGCAGGGAGATTGTAGGTGTGCAGGAACTTCTCTCCACTGGCTTTATATTCTTGCTGCAAAAAAATAACACCATAACACCATATATTTCAATCAGCAGTTTTGTTCAGATCAGTTCAATTCAATTTGGTGCAACACAAACAAGACATTTAAAAAAAAAACACATTAAATAGACAAATTCAATTCAATGGACAACTAGATATCTGATTGGTGGCCTTTCTAGTAAGTCACAGTAGGTTTCTACTACTCACAACATTCATGATCTTTTGGTTATGCTTGCACAGCTCCATATTCATGCCGTCCATCTTGCTGGTGAATTTAAAGTTTTCAGGGTGCTGCCTGTACTTGTGCTCATCCAGAACAGCCCCGGCCTGCTTGGCTAGCTCCACAGGAATGGATCCGATGGGGATCCAGCCAGTTCCCTTCACAGAGTTCTCCCAGTCCGCTTTGTAGTTCACCTGCATCCGGCAAGGGGAGGAAACCATGTGAGAAATGCTGCAAATTGCCACTACTGTCAAAACCAAAGATGCAGCATTACAACTTACAAGTTGAAGTTTTTTTCAAATCAGGCTAGTAGAAAATGTGCCTGACATACCCTTCCAGGCAAGTGAAATGTTGTCTTTTCAAATACAGCATGGCACAGATTAGTAGTAGAATATCACCTGGACTAGTAGAATATCACCTGGGCTAGTAGAATGTCACCTGGGCTAGTAGAATATCACCTGGGCTAGTAGAATGTCACATGGGCTAGTAGAATGTCACCTGGGCTAGTAGAATGTCACCTGGGCTAGTAGAATATCACCTGGGCTAGTAGAATATCACCTGGGCTAGTAGAATATCACCTGGGCTAGTAGAATATCACCTGGGCTAGTAGAATGTCACATGGGCTAGTAGAATATCACCTGGGCTAGTAGAATATCACCTGGGCTAGTAGAATATCACCTGGGCTAGTAGAATATCACCTGAGTTAGTAGAATGTCACCTGGGCTAGTAGAATGTCACCGGGGATAGTAGAATGTCACCTGGGCTAGTAGAATATCACCTGGACTAGTAGAATATCACCTGGGCTAGTAGAATGTGGGCTAGTAGAATGCCACCTGGGCTAGTGGAATGTCACCGGGGATAGTAGAATGTCACCTGGGCTAGTAGAATATCACCTGGGCTAGTAGAATATCACCTGGGCTAGTAGAATGTCACCTGGGCTAGTAGAATGTGGGCTAGTAGAATGCCACCGGGGCTAGTAGAATGTCACAGGGGCTAGTAGAATGTCACAGGGGCTAGTAGAATGCCACCAGGGCGAGTAGAATGTAACCGGGGATAGTAGAATATAACCCGGGGCTAGTAGAATGTCACCGGGGCTAGCAGAATGTAACCGGGGCTAGTAGAATGTCACCGGGGCTAGCAGAATGTAACCGGGGCTAGTAGAATATAACCTGTGCTGGTAGAAAATCACAGTCTACTAGACCTTCAGGCCAGTGCGGGAAATGCTTTTGTTCTTTCCCTGTGTAGGAGTCAAACTACTTACATCACTGGCATTGGTGTTCATGGTGCGAGCCAGCTCAAGGTTCATGGCCCCAGGCAGAAGACTGTAGTGGTGCTGGATCTTCCTGTAGCCAGCAAAGGTCTGCACTGTGGAGGCGTGCTTGGCATGTACAACACTCATCATGTCAACTGGAGAGTGGAACTTCAGCTTGGACTTGTGGTAGTCCTTCTTGTAGTTCTTGTCACTCTGCAACCTGGCCACCTCCATGTAGTGCACCAGTAAGGGGTCGTCCTGAAGAGTGCGGCAGCCGATTTGTTTGCCCTTTCCCTTCACATAGTCTTTCTTGTACTGGATCTGAAAGGAAGAAGTAAAATAATAATCAGATGTGACACTATTCAACGTAGCCTATATGTGGACTACATACTGTATAGCCCCCACCCAGTACCCTACCCTGAACTTAATAGAGTGTGCCCACCTGGTTACTCTACCATGCACCGTAGAGGCTGCTGCCCTATGTACATAGTCACGGAACACTGGCCACTTTAACAATGGAACATACTGTTTTACCCACTTCATATGTACAGTATATCATTGCTTGAAATGTTCCAGATTGACTGACCTTCATGCCTTAAAGTATTGATGGACTGTCGTTTCTCTTTGCTTATTTGAGCTGCTCTTGCCATAATATGAACTTGGTATTTTACCAAATAGGGCTAATTTCTGTATATACCACCCCTGCTGTACCTTGTCACAACATAAGTGATTGTCCTAAATGCATTAAGAAGGAAAGAAATTCCAAAAATGAACTTTGAACAAGGCACCACTGTTAATTTAAATTCCAGGTGACTACCTCATGAAGCTGGTTGAGAGAATGCCAAGAGTGTGCAAAGCTGTCATCAAGGCAAAGGGTGGCGAATTTGAAGAATCTCAAATATAAAATATATTTTGATTTGTTTAACACTTTTTGGTTACTACAAGATTCCATATGTGTTATTTCATAGTTCTACAATGTCGAAAATAGTAAAAGAAAGACAAACCCTTGAATGAGTAGGTGTGTCCAAACTGTTGACTAGTACTGTATATATATATATATATATATATATATATATATATATATATTATTATATATATATATATATATTATGCACAATTGGTGGCTGACTAAATACTTTTTTGCCCCACTGTGTATATATCTATATATATATATATACACACACATATTTATACTTTATACTTGTATTAGGACATTGCTCGTCCTGATATTTCTATATTTCTTAATTCCATTATTTACGTTTAAAATGTGTGTGTATTGTTGTGTATTGTTAGATATTACTGCACTGTTGGAGCTAGGAACACAAACATTTCGCTAAATATCTGCTAAATATGGGTATGCAACCAAACAAATTCGATTTGATTTGATGTTGTCCTGGCAATTTATTGTGTACTTACATCACTGGCAATGTGTCTGCCGTGCTTAGCATGGATGACAGAGATAGCATCTGGCCTCATGTCGTAGCCCTTTGCAATGGTTTCCTCCCAGCTCTGCTTGTAGTAGTTCTGAAATAAACCAATACGGTAAATGAATACACTATTTCCATGAGACACTAATATAACACAGTAAATGCATGTACCGTACACCCAAGAAGGCACAGCAGCATTGAGAGGAAAGATGTCTAAACACTGTAGAGTAGTGGGCAGGCGACGATAACACGATAATACATTTGATAATTCATTAAATTAAATATGAATATAAGGCACAAGTTATCAGTCTTGGTCAACAATACCTTGCTGATGTTGTAGGCGTTGCATTTGGCCTGAAGGAACTGGGGGTCATTATGGGGCAGCGAGTACTTCTGGTGGATCTCCTCAAGACCCTTCTTGTAGTGAAGCTGCAAGGGAAGAAGAATACTCATTCAAATTAGTAGCTACACAAACCCTAAAATAGGTTTTCCATCCACAGAAATGAAAGAAATGAAAGTTTCAGATTTGTACTAAGTTGAATACAGCACGTAACCTTCATGAATTACCCAGTTTACTCGACACAGAAGCTCAGTTGAAATAGCTTTTTCATCCAGCACTGAGATGAATCTGTGTTCGGAAATGAAGACAGATCACAATGTCCATACTATCATGCAATAAAACTCACATCACTCCTCATTATCTGGTTGACCTGGGCCTGCATCATGACGGGGTGATCAGCGATGGAGGTGAAGGGGACAGTGTCTGGGTGCTGACGGTACTTTCTCTGAAGTGGAGGATCAAGGGTACAAATATTATGTCAAAGCAGATTAAACCAATTTTGATGTGTTTTTAAATTGTCAAGGCGAGAAAAGACTTTACACAATTCAAAATATATTACAACTAATGCTGTTTCTATTGTGAGAGCTCTGGTGAGTACGGCTTCCTGTGTATTTACTGCATTATGACAAACAGACCGGTATATTAAACTAGATCGTGTAGTGGTAGCTACCTCATTGAGGATATCTCCAGCTTTCTTGGCCTTCTCCACTTCCATGGAGCCAAAGGCGACCCAACCAGAGCCCTTGGTGGAGTTGTTGTAGTCTGAATGGTATTCATACTGTAGTGAAGGAAGGAGTCATAAAGTAGTGTGAGAATAACTTTCATTATATTTACACTGTGTATAATGCTGCAATGCTATTATAACCTTTCCCCCAGATGTTTACTAGGATAAAACCAAACCAATCAATTAATGAACACATGAATAAACAAATCAATTAATCTATTAGACCAATCAAGCAATCAATTTGATCAATCCATCAGATCAATCTTACGTCACTCTGGATGATGTTGGCCTTCTTGGCCAGGTCCAGGGACATGGCGTCATGAGGAAGGAGGTAGCGGTTGTGGATGGTCCTATAGCCGGCCATGCTGGCGATACCCTGGGACTTCTTGGCCAGGGTGTTGGACATCATGTCCAACGTGGTGATGTACTTGGTCTTTGTCTTCTCGTAGTTCTTCTTGTACTCACGCTGTGGAGAGAGTTTGAGACAATTAGAAGGTGAGGCACGACATTCTCTCCATGACAAAAAAGTGTTTACTTAATATAAAGTTGAGATGAGTCACAGTGAGCCCTAATAGCCCTTTCACACTGACAGGCACAGTCCTCATCTTTCTGTTTTATACCAAAACTCAGTGGAATTGACTTTATTAGGTTTATTTGACAGGGACAATGTACTTTAACTAACATTTTTGTAAATGTGCCAGATTATGATAGACAGCTAATTTGTAGTCTAATCTGTAGTCCTTGGGAAGGAAAATTATTTACATCACTCTGGATTTTGGCCACGTGTATGGAGTGTAGCATCTTGGGGTCGTCATGGATGCTGAGGGCTCCCACCATCTTTCCCTTGTTTTTCTCAAATTCCTTCTTGTATTTGACCTGAGGGCAAAGAGCATGTCAAGGCCTTTACTACACAGGATACAAAAGGAAACAGTCAGCAATGATCAGTGTGAACAATAACATTACATGTATGTGTAGATGTTAATTTCAGTGCATGCCTACTCACATCACTCGCTATGTTTGTGTGGGCACGGGCTGCAAGGATCGAGATAGCATCACCCTTGACCTCGAACTGCTTGGCTTTCACGTTCTCCCACTCATGCCTATAACAGCTCTGCACAGAGGGAATGAATACATTTAGGATATTAGTATCATACAATTAAAGATCAGCAGGGTTTATCCAATGAGGGTCAACAATAACCGAATACAATGACTGTGAAATTATGTCAATACAAGCACAGAATTTTCTAATAACCTTATAACAAATTCAATTAAAAACATTATCTACAGTATCATCGACAGAACATTATCTGCAGTATCATCACCAGAACATTATCACAAAAATAAAATTTTCTACATAATCACCAACAGAACATGACCTACATTATCATCAACAGAATTGCACTTACATCACTAAGGTTATATGCATTGGCTCTGGACTGGATGAAGAAGGGGTAGTCTGGGGGCAGGGCACACTTAAATTTATCCAACTCATACGCTGCGTGATAGTTGAGCTGGAAAACAGAGGAAGAACCACATGAATACACATGAAAATACAGCACAGTCAGATAAAATGTACTGTTGGCAGTGCATAGAGCTGAGTAAAGCTATAGTGACTCCTTGTGAACTAGATGAGTACTACCAGGATTGTTTCACACCCCTAGAGGGCAGTGCTGCCTGTCTGTGAGGAGTAGGAAGCCAAGAGTCGTCTCAACTGTCAGCCCCCCCTCCTCTCATGAGACTAGGGGTTATTTTCATCAGACTGAACGCATGTTGCTATTAATACTACAGAGAGAGAGATAGGGCTCTCTGGTTTCCATGGCGTTTGCAGGAAGACAGCTGGGTTATGTGGGGTTCCAGAGTGGCGCAGCGGTCTAAGGCACAGCATCTAATTTTTTAAATTTTTTTTTTTTTTAATTTCACCTTTATTTAACCAGGTAGGCCAGTTGAGAACAAGTTCTCATTTACAACTGCGACTTGGCAATGCTAGAGGCGTCACTACAGACAGACACCCTGTTTCGAATCCAGGCTGTATCACAACTGGACGTGATTGGGAGTCCCATAGAGAGGCGCACAATTGATCCAGCGTTGTCCGGGTTTGGCCAGGGTAGGCTGTCATTGTAAATAAGAATGTGTTCTTAACTGACTTGCCCAGTTAAATGAAGGTTAAATAAACAAACACAAAAAGTGCTGTGTAGATGAATGAGCACATTTTCAAGCAACAGCTATCAAGAACCTTTAGTGTCATGGCAACGGCTCAACCGACATCTCTTTTCCAGCCTTTGTTCATAAACTCTAACAAAATGATGTCACATATTTTTAACAGGTTGTCCCACTGAGGTCAAAATACCTATTTTCTAAGCTAGACAGACAGATGTAATTGTAATTCTATAGCGTAACTAGTTAATATTGAACTTAATAATCGTCTGGTCTGTAGTAAAAGGTGAATACATACGGCACTCAGCTGTTTGGCGTTGATGGCAGCTTGCACTTGAACAGGCGAGTCTGTCACTTGCGTAAACTTCACCGTATCCGGATGTTGCCGGTACACTTTCTGCAAAATGAAACAACACACATGAAAGATGTAATTTATAAACTGGATGGTTCGAGCCCTGAATGCTGATTGACTGACAGCCATGGTATACCACAGGTATGACAAAACTGTTAATTTTACTGCTCTAAATATGTTGGTAAGTAGTTTATAATAGCAATAAAGCACCTCAGGTGTTTGTGGTATATGACCAATATATCACTGCTAAGGGCTGTATCCAGGCACACCGTGTTGCATTGTGCACAAGAACAACCCTTGGCCATGGTATATTGGGCATATACCTCACCCCTCGTGCATTATTGCTTAAATATATCATATCAATACCAAGGACAAAATGAAGACAATGTTAACCAAAATCAAATAATTCTGTCAATCTAATGTTCAATGGAAAGGTATTGTCCATTCTCATCATACTGCAACTGACTGGTTCTAGTTTCCACCATTTCCTTACATCTTTACACTGGGCAACTTTCTTATGAGCTTCATATTCTGGTGACATGGTTTGAGGATAGAAACATCTTGTCTTGATGTCCTCATAATCAGCTTTGTAGTTTTGCTGAAAAGACAAAAGAAAAGACTGTTACTTTCTAATCATTCAGACCTGTCGTACAGTGAAAATACAATGTGTGCATCCCAAATGACACCCTACTCCCTTAATAGAGAAGAAAACAAGACAAAACCAATGTCTTACTCTTATCCATGTAATAGAGGAGAAAACAAGACAAAACCAATGTCTTACTCTTATCCATGTAATAGAGGAGAAAACAAGACAAAACCAATGTCTTACTCTTATCCATGTAATAGAGGAGAAAACAAGACAAAACCAATGTCTTACTCTTATCCATGTATGTCTTACTCTTATCCATGTAATAGAGGAGAAAACAAGACAAAACCAATGTCTTACTCTTATCCATGTAATAGAGGAGAAAACAAGACAAAACCAATGTCTTACTCTTATCCATGTAATAGAGAAGAAAACAAGACAAACCCAATGTCTTACTCTTATCCATGTAATAGAGGAGAAAACAAGACAAAACCACCACTTACTTCGCTCTTGATCTCCTCCATTTTCTTGCAGTGTTGTGTGTAGATATCTTCATAGCTGCCAATATAGTGGCCCTTCACCTCATTCTCATACTTGTCTTTATAATGTGCCTGTGAGGGGGGACGGAAGAAGTACACATGAATCCATGTAAGATCCATTTGCCTCAAACAATACAGTTGAAGTCGGAAATGTACATACACCTTAGCCAAATACATTTAAACTCAGTTGTAATAATTCCTGACATTTATTCTTAGTAAACATTCCCAGTCTTAGGTCAGTTTGAATCACCACTTTATTTTAAGAATGTGAAATGTCAGAATAATAGTAGAGAGAATTATTTAATTCAGCTTTTATTTCTTTCATCATATTCCCAGTGGGTCAGAAGTTTACATACACTCAATTAGTATTTGGTAGCATTGCCTTTAAATTGTTTAACTTGGGTCAAACGTTTCGGGTAGCCTTCCACAAGCTTCCCACAATAAGTTGGGTGAATTTTGGAACATTCCTCCTGACAGAACTGGTGTAACTGAGTCAGGTTGTAGGCCTCCTTGCTCGCACACGCTTTTTCAGTTCTGCCCACAAATTTTCTATGGGATTGAGGTCAGGGCTTTGTGATGGCCACTCCAATACCTTGACCCTGTTTTCCTTAAGCCATTTTGCCACAACTTTGGAAGTATGCTTGGGGTCATTGTCCATTTGGAAGACCCATTTGTGACCAAGCTCCTCCCTCATGAAGCCATCTATTTTGTGAAGTGCACCAGTCCCTCCTGCAGCAAAGCACCCCCACAACATGATGCTGTCAACCCTGTGCTTCACGGTTGGGATGGTGTTCTTCAGCTTGAAAGCCTCCCCCATTTTCCTCCAAACATGACCATGGTCATTATGGCCAATCAGTTCTATTTTTGTTTTATCAGACCAGAGACATTTCTCCAAAAAGTACAATCTTTGTCCCCATGTGCAGTTGCAAACCGTTGTCTGACTTTTTTATGGCGGTTTTGGAGCAGTGGCTTCTTCCTTGCTGAGGGCCTTTCAGGTTATGTTGATACAGGACTCGTTTTACTGTGGATATAGATACTTCTGTACCTGTTTCCTCCAGCATCTTCACAAGGTCCTTTGCTGTTGTTCTGGGATTGATTCGCACTTTTCGCACCAAAGTACATTAATCTCAAGGAGACAGAACGCGTCTCTTTCCTGAACGGTATGACTGCTGCGTGGTCCCATGGTGTTTATACTTGCGTACTATTGTTTGTACAGATGAACTTGGTACCTTCAGGTGTTTGGAAATTTCTCCCAAGGATGAACCAGACTTGTGGAGGTCTACAATCTTTTTCTGAGGTCTTGGCTGATTTATTTTGATTTTCCTGTGATGTCAAGCAGAGGCACTGAGTTTGAAGGTAGGCCTTGAAATACATCCACAGGTACACCTCCAAATGACTCAAATGATGTCAATTAGCCTATCAGAAGCTTCTAAAGCCATGTCATAATTTTCTGGAATTTTGCAAGCTGTGATAAAGGCACAGTCAACTTAGTGTATGTAAACTTCTGACCCACTGGAATTGTGATACAGTGAATTATGAGTGAAACAATCTGTCTGTAAACAATTGTTGGAAAAATGACTTGTGTCATGCACAAAGTAGATGTCCTGACCGACTTGCCAAAACTACAGTTTGTTAACAAGAAATTTGTGGAGTGGTTGAAACACGAGTTTTAATGACTCCGACCTAAGTGTATGTAAACTTCCGACTTCAACTGTACAATGAATAAAGGAAATCCACTTTGAAAGTTCAGTTAAGCTTGTTGCTGCCATTCTTACGGTACAATGATTTGTTGAACAATTAAAACATTAAAAACATTATCAACAACATCAGTGAAGGGAATACTCACGTCACTGAACTGTTGTACAACAGAGTCCATTTTGAATTTGGGCGTGTCACAGTAGTTGATACTTGACCCCCTCGATTTCTCATAGCTGGCCTTGTAGACTTTCTGCAAAGGTAGTGATCAGAGGAGAAATGTTGAACAGAAAATAATGACACTAAAACTAGAGTTATATATCTCAAATACAAATCAAGTTATTTGGCTTTCAATCAATGAACTTCTTCAAAATGATCTTATATCCAAATATAAGGTTCTGTGAATAGCTACAGTAATTCTTAACACAAATTGATAGTGAGTGACTAGTAACTAAGTAGACTCATTAAAGTAGTGCTTGGGGTCATGTTACACCTCCAGTCGGTTAACTATAGTATACAGGCATCCACGTTGTCAGAATTATCCCCAGTAATATGATGATTAAGTTAAAGGGGGTTCCCCATTACTCACCGTTACCACTTAACTAGTGGGAATCTGCTGTTAAAACCGTTACCCTGTCTAACAAACTGCCAACTGTCTAGCTAAAAGTGTACTAATAAACACTATACAAGCTAATTTGAAACACGAGTAGCGACTGTTGAGAACGGAGATGAAAGATAACTGTTGTAATCAGCTAGAACATGGGATGGGATAATGAATGGTTTTCTGTAACTAATGGCTGCCTCTCATAACTTCTGTCTATTTCAGTATGACACCTGTTTGGATCAATGGTTCAGTCTCCCCGACTGAGACACTTACATCACTCAAGATGGTGCCAGCATATCTCAGCTGCCTGAGCAGAGGGTTGTCTGTGGCTGGGAGAACGTTGTAGTCAGCTACCGATTTGCTGTTCTCGTAATCCTTCTTGTATTTGATCTGAGGAGAGAAAAATGGGCACAAGTCAATACATGATGTGTTAATTGTACTGTGATACAGCGATTCATGGGAAGGTTAATACGATTACTCATCACCATAGCAGATTCTGGATTGACATGTCAGCATGCGTTGGTATGTGAATGAAGCCGCGGTGTGAAGAGTGTTTACATTTGATTGATAAGTGCTAATAAACAGAGACTCCTTCACGAAAGCTAGAGTTTTGTTACTAGCTACGGCATTGCCTAAATGTCTTTCAACTACTGTCTGACAAGACAAGGCAACTATTTGTCGTAATTTATCTGAGTGTGGAACATGTGTGGAACATGTGTGGACACATCCTGTTGTCTGCGTGACAAAAGAGTCATGGTTTTGACTGACGCTCTGATCAGACAAGGTCACAGGTCAACCCAGTGTGTCTATCTGCCTGCTGCCGCATCAGATGGATCTATAAAAATACACTCACTTACCCTGCTTCCTTTCTCTGAGAGAAGCAGTAGGTGGCTGTTTGGTTGGTTGATTAGTTGGTTTGATGTGTGTGTGTGTGAGTGTGTTTTTGTGTGAGTGTCGTGTGTGTGTTCTCCTTTATGTCCCTCTGAGGGCTTATAGACTCACCGAGCTAGCAGCGTGACCAGCCTTCTTGTGCTGTTTGTATTCTGGCGTCTCGGTTTGCATAAAATTGATTTGGTCTTTTATGTCCTCATACGCAGCCGTGTACATTTTCTGAAATGAAAAAAGACAAATGGATTAAATATAGATATTAAATGTGTTATGATTTAATGAACATAATGTTATGTCACCACGCCAATAACTAATCATATGCTACATGATAGTGGGCTCTTACATTGCTGAGGTTGTCCATAGCTACCCTGGCAACGGCCACCTCAATGTAAGGCGTCTCACACCAGTGGCCCTTGACGTTCTTGTTGTAGTCCTCATGGTACTTGAGCTGCAAGATAAAGACAAGGAAAAGTCAGACATTGGGCTCATTTAGAATAAGAAGAACTGAAGCTTTGCCTCAATAACTACAGTAAGAAGAACTGAAGCTTTGCCTCAATAACTACAGTAAGAAGAACTGAAGCTTTGCCTCAATAACTACAGTAAGAAGAACTGAAGCTTTGCCTCAATAACTACAGTAATAAGAACTGAAGCTTTGCCTCAATAACTACAGTAATAAGAACTGAAGCTTTGCCTCAATAACTACAGCACAAATATGGTTTGAAACAATCAAGAACGACAACAAATATTATCAGTCAAACTGTTCCTTAAAAAATGATACGTTGCTCCCTTTCTGTGTCCAGAACAGGGCTGCTGCCCTCCAGTAATATCATGGAGCAGGTGCCAGTTATCCCTTTCTGTGTCCAGAACAGGGCTGCTGCCCTCCAGTAATATCATGGAGCAGGTGCCAGTTATCCCTTTCTGTCTCCAGAACAGGGCTGCTGCCCTCCAGTAATATCATGGAGCAGGTGCCAGTTATCCCTTTCTGTGTCCAGAACAGGGCTGCTGCCCTCCAGTAATATCATGGAGCAGGTGCCAGTTATCCCTTTCTGTCTCCAGAACAGGGCTGCTGCCCTCCAGTAATATCATGGAGCAGGTGCCAGTTATCCCTTTCTGTCTCCAGAACAGGGCTGCTGCCCTCCAGTAATATCATGGAGCAGGTGCCAGTTATCCCTTTCTGTCTCCAGAACAGGGCTGCTGCCCTCCAGTAATATCATGGAGCAGGTGCCAGTTATCCCTTTCTGTCTCCAGAACAGGGCTGCTGCCCTCCAGTAATATCATGGAGCAGGTGCCAGTTATCCCTTTCTGTGTCCAGAACAGGGCTGCTGCCCTCCAGTAATATCATGGAGCAGGTGCCAGTTATCCCTTTCTGTGTCCAGAACAGGGCTGCTGCCCTCCAGTAATATCATGGAGCAGGTGCCAGTTATCCCTTTCTGTGTCCAGAACAGGGCTGCTGCCCTCCAGTAATATCATGGAGCAGGTGCCAGTTATCCCTTTCTGTGTCCAGAACAGGGCTGCTGCCCTCCAGTAATATCATGGAGCAGGTGCCAGTTATCCCTTTCTGTCTCCAGAACAGGGCTGCTGCCCTCCAGTAATATCATGGAGCAGGTGCCAGTTATCCCTTTCTGTCTCCAGAACAGGGCTGCTGCCCTCCAGTAATATCATGGAGCAGGTGCCAGTTATCCCTTTCTGTCTCCAGAACAGGGCTGCTGCCCTCCAGTAATATCATGGAGCAGGTGCCAGTTATCCCTTTCTGTCTCCAGAACAGGGCTGCTGCCCTCCAGTAATATCATGGAGCAGGTGCCAGTTATCCCTTTCTGTGTCCAGAACAGGGCTGCTGCCCTCCAGTAATATCATGGAGCAGGTGCCAGTTATCCCTTTCTGTGTCCAGAACAGGGCTGCTGCCCTCCAGTAATATCATGGAGCAGGTGCCAGTTATCCCTTTCTGTCTCCAGAACAGGGCTGCTGCCCTCCAGTAATATCATGGAGCAGGTGCCAGTTATCCCTTTCTGTGTCCAGAACAGAGCTGCTGCCCTCCAGTAATATCATGGAGCAGGTGCCAGTTATCCCTTTCTGTCCAGAACAGGGCTCCAGAACAGGGCTGCTGCCCTCCAGTAATATCATGGAGCAGGTGCCAGTTATCCCTTTCTGTCTCCAGAACAGGGCTGCTGCCCTCCAGTAATATCATGGAGCAGGTGCCAGTTATCCCTTTCTGTGTCCAGAACAGAGCTGCTGCCCTCCAGTAATATCATGGAGCAGGTGCCAGTTATCCCTTTCTGTGTCCAGAACAGGGCTGCTGCCCTCCAGTAATATCATGGAGCAGGTGCCAGTTATCCCTTTCTGTGTCCAGAACAGGGCTGCTGCCCTCCAGTAATATCATGGAGCAGGTGCCAGTTATCCCTTTCTGTCTCCAGAACAGGGCTGCTGCCCTCCAGTAATATCATGGAGCAGGTGCCAGTTATCCCTTTCTGTCTCCCAGGGACAAGGACGGCAGGGCTGGGGACGGCAGGGCTTGGAGAGGGACAGGGACTTGGAGGGGTGTGAGACTTCACCCATGTCAAGCAGTTACTGTCAGCACCCCTGCCCTCTCTGTCAGGACTCGATAGCTGAGGGCTATGATACAGTTCAACATGATAATGTTGTCAGGAATGATGAGTGACTGATGGATACAATGACAGAGAAGCCATCGTCGGTGAATGGTGGTGTGTGTGTGTGTGTGTGTGTGTGTGTGTGTGTGTGTGTGTGTGTGTGTGTGTGTGTGTGTGTGTGTGTGTGTGTGTGTGTGTGTGTGTGTGTGTGTGTGTTGGGTGCTGCCCTCCAGTGTATCATGGAGTGTGTGTTATCCCTGTGTGTGTCCAGAACAGGGCTGCTGCCCTCCAGTAATATCAGGAGCACTTACGTCACTGCGCTGTTCAAAATTTTTCTTGGCCAGCTCCATATCATTAGGGACAGCCAGAGATGTGTACTTTGCCGTTCGCTCAGCATGCCCCTTCTTGTACAGGATCTGCCGAGTAGGGTTGAAACAGAACAGAATGGTGAGATGAACAGATGGTTGTGATGAACAGAATATTGAGATGAACAGAATGGTGACAGGAACTGAATGATGAGATGAACAGAGTAGGAGAGAAACAGAACAGAGTAGGAGAGAAACAGAACAGAGTAGGAGAGAAACAGAACAGAGTAGGAGAAAAACAGAACAGAGTAGGAGAGAAACAGAACAGAGTAGGAGAGAAACAGAACAGAGTAGGAGAGAAACAGAACAGAGTAGGAGAGAAACAGAACAGAGTAGGAGAAAAACAGAACAGAGTAGGAGAGAAACAGAACAGAGTAGGAGAGAAACAGAACAGAGTAGGAGAGAAACAGAACAGAGTAGGAGAGAAACAGAACAGAGTGAGATGGACCTCTAGTTTCATGGTTACTGGACACAGAGATAGGGTATTGGGTAAATTGGATAAACAAATGAACTGGATCAGTGGAAACCTGAAGCTCACTTTAAAAAAAGAGCGAAAGCAGTGACCATTTTAATTGCATCCTATTTATCTTCTCAAAGGAAATGGTTCCATATAGGACATCTGAGTAACAGAAAACTACAAGCTCAGAGAGAAAAAATAGAGGGTTTAAAAGGTGGGTGGTTACTGTACTTTTCTGAAGTGTGATTGATGTAGGGCGCCTTACTGCGATGTGAGCAATTCATTGTTCTAAGTGAATTACAAAGAGAACCACCACACTCATGGCTCAGCCAATGGACTGACTGACGCAGAGACTGTATTCTGGGAATATTGTTGTTTAGGAGGATATTTATGATTGACAACAGTTAGTCAGAATAAGAAATTAATGTTGTTAAGTCAAACATAACTATCTTAATCTCTGATACAATTGATCTAATAACACTGATATTAACTTGTTGTAGTTATTAGTAAAAGTGTAGTTTAGAATATAATACAATATATGTTTGCAGTTGCTGTACTCACATCACTGAGGACCTCCTGTGCCTTGGCCACCCTGCGCAGCTCTGGAGAATCGCTGTAAGGATAGCACATGGTCTTGTCCTCATCCCATTGCTCCGTGTACAGTTTCTGATCACACAGAAAAATAAAATGACAAGTTAGCGTGCCTTTTTAGCTACCAAGTTAGCTACCTTTTTTTGAGTAAAATGTCATCTTAATTGAGTAATCTACATATAAAATATTGTTATAATCTCATACGACTGAGTAGGGTTCAGTATGACGATACCTTGCTGTAGTTGGCAGCGTTCTTCACAGCCAGGACAAGTTCCGGGGCATCAGGAGGCAGCAGGTACCTGTCCTTTGTCTCATCCCACTTGGCCCTGTACAGAACCTTGCTGATCAGCTCAGAGACATGCTTGACATGGGCGATCTCTCTAGCCTCCCCATCATACAAACTGGTACACCTGACCTTATTGCCCTCCATGCGGTACTTCACCTGGTAGGGGCAATGAGTCAAGTGTTAGAAAATAAAATAAAGTTGTTGTTTAAACAACAAAAAAATGCGAAATTGACTGAGACTGAGATATATGATATCTATCAGAAAAGTGGACAGAATAGAAGAGAATGGAGGCCTCCATACCTCAGACAGCTGCTCCTGAGCCTTCTTGATCCTCATCATCTCAGGGGTGTCAGCCGTGATGGCATAGGGTTTCCCCTTAGCCTTGTCATAGGCATGACGGTACTTGTTCTGTTAGGGACACATAGGAACATCATAATCAAACTCTGGTGAGCCAGAACAACAGTGGGGGGGAAAGCATTCACCTGGGTTGTGTTCATTATGCTATAAACTGATAAAAACTGACAGAAACAGAGAAGGTACTACTTGGACTTGTCCAATAAGTAACACAAACTTTCACTTTCCGTTCCAAAACGTTTTGCTACGTCTTGCCCTAATGAACATGACCTGGTTGACTTGGGTTTGCTTACGTAGGAGAACAAGTCCAGCATCTTCTGGCTGTGGGCCAAGTAAGGAGTCATGAACTTGGAGGTGTCCACCTTAACCTTCTTCCTGACCACTCTCCTCGCAGGAACGCCAGGCTGGGAAATAAAAGGATGTTAGTTGCGTGACCGTTGTTCCTTAATGATAGGAAACCAGGCCAGAGGTATACATCCACTTCCAACTTACAATCCACTTACAAAGACTAGTGACACAATACAGAGAGATCAGAAACGAGATGGAATCATGACTACTGTAACAATGGAAGAATAGTACTAGGTAGGTATAATATAAATACATGGGTAAACAAGTGCTAGGGGCCATTACAGGGAATGATTAGAGAACTACACTGAGTACACCAAATATTAGGAACACCTTCCTAATATTGAGTTGGCTAGGTTAAGGTCTTGTAGAGACAGAGGATAGGACATGTTATCAAGGGTACAGGAAAGTACAGGAACTGAGGGAAAGGGACTGAATGAAGGAAAGGAAATGAGAATGAATGAAGGAAAGGAGACTGAAAGAAAGGAAATGAAAGGAGACTGAATGAAACAAAGGAAATGAAAGGAAAGGAGACTGAAAGCAAATGAAAGGAAAGGAGACTGAATGAAGGAAAGGAGACTGAAAGAAAGGAAATGAAAGGAAAGGAGACTGAAAGCAAATGAAAGGAAAGGAGACTGAAAGCAAATGAAAGGAAAGGAGACTGAATGAAGGAAAGGAGACTGAAAGCAAATGAAAGGAAAGGAGACTGAATGAAGGAAAGGAGACTGATCCAAGGAAATGAAAGGAAAGGAGACTGAATGAAGGAATTTATAGGAGACTGAGCAAATTAAAGAAGGGACTGGCCATGAATGAGCCAGTGGACAAAAGCAGTGTTGGGCATAGCAAGACACACAGTTTCACAGTTGACCGACTGCATGCATCACTTAGCAACACCGGGCTATATGAGGGCTATTTCATCTATCACTCACTAGCCTTAGGGCCATCTGAGGACAATTAACATGAAGTCGTGATTTGTGAATTACCCAAACAATCGCCTTTTTGTTTGGGAACTCACTTTTGGAATGGCAAAAAAAAAATATTCCTCGACTTGAGTAAATTGTGAATTATTGTTAAACAAGGGAGTTTGTTTAATAATCCACGGGGCCACAAACACATGGCTTTTTAAACAGTATCCTTTCTTGTAGAGTGCCTTTCCTTCGTTGGTGGAATAACCCTCATGGCATGCAAGTACCCAGCATGATGAACTGCTGGTGCTGTTTATTTCACTGTTGTTTTCTACCTGTTGAGTTACCGCTGCTGCCCGAGATGTGGTCTGGTGAGAGGTGGTCGAAGTCACCGTCTCCTCAAAATACTATAAATATAGGAACAATTCGCAGGTTTCAAAATCGCCATTACAAGTAAAAGGAAGACATACTGTATCACAAATGTTTTGCATTGAGTTTTTCTCCCAGCTCTGTTGCAATAATACCCTGATCTCTGGCCAGTGGTGGAACAGGTACCCAATAGTCAAACTTCAGTAAAAGTAAAAATACCTTCATAGAAAATGACTCAAGTAAAAGTTAGTCACCCAGTAAAATGCTACTTGGGTAAAAGTCTAAAAGTATCAAAAGTAAAAGTATAAATTATTTCAAATTCCTCAGACCAGGGATGTTATTTTGATTCGTGAGTGAATTGGACTATTTTTCTGTCCTGATACGACATAAAAAATGTAACGAGTACATTGGGTGTCAAGGAAAATGTAGGGAGTAAAAAGTACAACATTTTATTTAGGAATGTAGTGAATTAAAAGTAAAAGTAGTCAAAAATATGAATAGTTAAGTAAAGTACAAAAAACTACTTAAGTAGTACTTTCAAATATTTTTTTACATAAGTACATCACACCACTGTCACTGACACAGTCATTTAGCCTTTTATACGGGAAACAACACTGACAAACAGTAATAATTATACTGACTTAATACTCATCTGCACTGTTGCCACAATTATCTGGTTATAGTAGCTAAGTCAATTATCTGGTTATAGTAGCTAAGTCAATTATCTGGTTATAGTAGCTAAGTCAATTATCTGGTTATAGTAGCTAAGTCAATTATCTGGTTATAGTAGCTAAGTCAATTATCTGGTTATAGTAGCTAAGTCAATTATCTGGTTATTGTAGCTAAGTCAATTATCTGGTTATAGTAGCTAAGTCAATTATCTGGTTATAGTAGCTAAGTCAATTATCTGGTTATAGTAGCTAGCTAAGTCAATTATCTGGTTATAGTAGCTAAGTCAATTATCTGGTTATAGTAGCTAAGTCAATTATCTGGTTATAGTAGCTAAGTCAATTATCTGGTTATAGTAGCTAAGTCAATTATCTGGTTATTGTAGCTAAGTCAATTATCTGGTTATAGTAGCTAAGTCAATTATCTGGTTATAGTAGCTAAGTCAAATATCTGGTTATAGTAGCTAAGTCAATTATCTGGTTATAGTAGCTAAGTCAATTATCTGGTTATAGTAGCTAAGTCAATTATCTGGTTATAGTAGCTAAGTCAAATATCTGGTTATAGTAGCTAAGTCAAATATCTGGTTATAGTAGCTAAGTCAATTATCTGGTTATAGTAGCTAAGTCAATTATCTGGTTATAGTAGCTAAGTCAAATATTCTGCACTAACATTTAAAGTTCAGCTAGAGTCTTTGATAATTACCAGAATTATATAGTAATTACATTCACTATAATGTAATAAAAAGTCCCATGTATCCCAGATCTCACCAGTGACTTTAAAGGTTTCCTTTTGGAGCCTGGAATATGCTGTGATTACTGAACAGTGTAATGAAGCCCCTATTCCAGGGGGAAGAGGAGCAGGAGCCTATAATAGCAACTGACTGACTGACTCTCTGTCTGCCTGACTGCCTGCCTTCTGCATCTGCCTGACAGAGCCCTCTGACCAGACCTGGGTTCAAATACTATTTGAAATCATTTGTAATAATTTAGCTGGTCTTGACAGAGCTTGTCTGGCACAATGGAAACAATAGAACAGTTGCAAAATGGCAAACTCTGGCATTTTTCAAAAATGATATGAAAGATAGTATTTGCAGTGAACCCAGGTCTGACCAACAGAACCCTCTGACTGACCATCCCTGGGAACATAGACACCCTCACAAGACCTCACTGGCTATTTATGTTGGTTATTACATTTACAAGTCCATTGTTCTTGTTATAAATAGCCGTTATGAATGTGAATATCAACAAGACAGATAAAACTCTTTTAATATTTAGAGATTATACTAATAAATATCCTACAATCAGTTTCAATCGGAGCAGCATACTGTACTAAAGTAAAATAATTCCAAACATATTCCCTGTATAGCCTGTGTCTAACTTTAACTAGGATTAAATTGTAGCCAGTGACCTGTGAGTTGAAAGTGACAGTAGCTTGAACTCTAACAGTCATCTCAAACATCTCAAATGCAACATCTGTTTGTGCTATCTTGCAAGGAGTTGTATCAGGTTAAGATTCTCCTCCTGCTACAGAGCCTAGATCTGTGTTCCTCCTCTAGCTAGGTGCAGGTTGGCTGTCGGTTTCTCAAGACTTGTATCTACCTCCTAAGCACATTCTAAATTGAAGTTAGCAGACCCTGGGCTACTGGTGATACTGCCATGTGATTTAAAACAGGCAGCACAACCCTTCTCACCATCCTCCCGCTCCCTCCCTCCCTCTCTCCCTCCCTTCCTCCCTACCTACCTCCCTCCCTCCCTCCCCCTGCCTGCCTGTCTGCCATAGATGTCCACAGCTAAATTTGTATCTCCAGTGCTGTCCTGTCCAGAGAGTTTTTAACAGCCACAGCTCAGAGCTTAGAGTCAATGTTTCTCACACTGGGAGAACAATATACTGTGAAATGTTCTCAAATTTGATTTAACGTCAAGAGAGAAAAGTAGCATAGCAGAAGACTATTAGGCTGAGTACCAGTCTCTTTAGCTAACATTCCGCTTCTTGCCACTCCTTGTCTTGGTCACATGACATGGAGTACAGATAGAGGATTAGCTCAAGAGACTGGTACCAGGCTATAAAACCATATATTACTTTCTTGAGGAAGTGCTTTCGTTAAATGCTGAATATTAAATACTTACCATCCATATTTGTAAGTCGCTCTGGATAAGAGCGTCTGCTAAATGACTTAAATGTAATGTAATATTAATAACCACTTACTAACCATAATGAAATATCAACAAACAATTATACAAAAACTAAAAAATGGGGGGGGTCATATCTCCAAATGCAACAATAAAAGATCAGAAGTTTCTTCCACATCTTCAATAAGAAGAACTGATTCCGATTCCCCTATAAGTTATCAACAACATAAAGTTTAGATGAATAAGAGGCTAACTTTTAGACAAATACGAGCCTAATTTAAATCCTATTTCACCAGGAAATAAAATATTACATTATTAGTCTTCTACTTTCAAGCTCTGGCACAGAGTGGACCATCACGAAGAAATAAGAATAAAAATACTTCCTTAAAAACTTGGATAGATGTGGATTATGGTGATACTACACAATGGTCAGAACTGCCAGCTAAACAGCTCAAAATATATTTTATTGCACATTCTTGCAGAAAGGCACAGTATTATCTCACTGATACTATCTACAGTATCTACCAAAAAACTTTGGTCACTTCCAACAAAATGGCGGCTCCCCAAGCTTGCAAGTCTTCCATGAATCCATCATTCTTATGAATGGAACATCACAACGTTACTACACCTTTTACACCAATGGTGTAAGAAATGTTCTAGATTAAGAATCTTCCATTGAGGCATCTGCGGTGCAGTGTAACCTAATGTGAATTTACAATATCTGCAGGAATGTCAGCAATGTCTTCACACTGGCTGTTGTGTAACAACTAGACCTATTTCATCAGTGTGCTCCTACCATCAAAGCCCATAGCTGTCTGGGAGTCTTTAGGATAAGGTGGTTGGTCAGGTGAAGTGTACTTATACTATATGTATCAACTACCAAGTTAAAGGTGCAATATTCAGAAACTGCTCCGCCATTTCCTGGTTTCTAAAATTCTAATAGCTCGCATAATTTCAGTTTATCTGACAAAACAAGCAGTCATTGCGTAGAGTATCTTTGTAACATCGAAACTGCTGTGAAATATGTTTTCAATAACCACAAATATTTTATGTTCAGCTGTTTGAAGCTGGTGTTCAAAACCGAAAGTAAAGGACACATAGAACAGATCTACTTCTTCTTAGACCTGTTTTCAATGAGAATGACATATCTGTAGCTCACATTTCTATGTGAATTTGGTCTGGTTGCCCAAAAAGTTATGTAGCTTTAAAGGAGAAGTTTTCCCATTTTGAACATTGCATATATGTATCGTTTTTGACTGCGCTGGGCCTTTAAGTGCAATGGTCCTTGTAAACAAAATTGTGTGATTGCTTTTTATGCTCATAACTGGGCTTTAAAATGTCCAGGAAAAGAGGAAAGTGGCAGGGGTTTTGATTTTAATGGGTGGTCTGATTTACAGTTCTCTGGTCTGTACAGTGTTGGCCAGGGCCATGTCTCTAGCTAGCTAGCATATAAGGAGATGGGTGTTCTACTGAAACAGGATCTAACCCTCCTCACAGCTCAGAGATGCCTGGCCTCCTGAATTGCTGACTAGGGTGGAATCAAAAGTAAGTTTACTATTCATAGGGACTGAGTAAAGCTGGCCACTGAATCTGCAGACCCACCAGTACAGGGGCCAGAGAAGCCCAGTGGAGCCATATAACTCTGACCTAAGAACAGAGAGGGTTTGGAACAGGGTCGAGGTGCCAATTCCATGACAATCAGGTCAAGTCTGGAAGTAAGTAAACTGACATTCTGATTCCATTTCCAATTTTCCTTGAAAGATTTGGAATAGAATTGACCCCAAGACCAGTTTGGAGGGCCCACAAGGCCTAACCCCGCACCCCTCTGATTCAAAGAGGTTGGGTTAAATGCAGAAGACAACTATGGTATGTTGTGTTGATCTTGTGAGAAAATATTTACTTACCTCTTCCTCGAAAATCTCCTCTTCCTCAAACTCGTCCTCAAATTCTTCATTCTCATCCATGATGATGCAGTTTTAGGGGTTGTCTACCTGAAACACACAACAATCATTTGATTTCTCAATGAAGCACCTCCCAGTAAACTATGGTACACAATGTGTCTTTACCAGAGGCTGAAGGACAACATTAGCATCAATATTTTAAGAACCTGCCTTGCAGTGGCTTTTTAAGCCAAACCACCAAAGTCAAAGACAGAATATGGACAAAACCCTCTAACAAAGTCTGTCACGCAAAGTGTGTAACGTGATATTCTGATATTTCTTCATCTCTTGTTTCTTCTTCTTCTTTTGTCATTGTTTTGTTTTGAGATTATTTGTGTATTAGTATTATACTGTTAGACATTTGCTGCACTGCTGGAGCTAGAAACCAAGCATTTCACTGCACCTGCTTTAACATCTGCTAATCTGTGTATGCAACAAATAAACTTTGATTTGATTGTAACATGTACACACAATAATGCCAGAATGCCAACCAATGCAACATGCTGTACCCCAGTTAAGATCCCGGTAGTATTTCCAGCGACCTGAGAGTAAAGGAAGCTGCTGACTTGTCGTCCACTAGAGCCCCAAACTGATATTCCACTTTGTGTTTTGCCTTCAAACCTAGACAAAAAAACAAATACTATTCAAAATTCCCAGTCGGATAAAGATCAGGTAGAGCTAAAAGGTGTGACCACGGGCCAAGTTGCACTGGACTGCTTTTCACAGGCCTATAGGCTTTGTTGAGGGTTTGACACCCAAAACCCCCTCTAGAGCAGTCCTGCGCCTCCTGGCTGAAGGGTTGGCACAGCTGTCCTCATATCGCTCCAGCTATTTGTCATGTAAGCTAACACCTCTCTGCCTGATTGGCTGGCTTTGTTTAGCTAACGGAGCTCCAATGCCTTCTGAGGCTGCAGGTTAAATATAGGACCGCTGTACTAACTACCCTTTTTTAGTGCTCTACTCCCAAACTCTTCACATAAAAAAAGATTTCCATCAACAATGACTTGAAACCAGAAGCAGAAGAGGTTGGGGAAAATGCAACCAACTTGTGGGTGTTCCATTGTTCCATTGACAGCCCTGTTGGTCTCTGGAGGTACACTACTCTGAGACTCCTTCAACCAGGACACAGACCTGGGCTTATTCCTTGATTAACTATCCCCAAATAATCCACAGATTGTACCAAAAAAAGTTCCAAACAAAGGCCATGCAGAGGGTGTGCTGCAGCCGTAGGAAGAAAGGAAAGAAATATGTTCAGTTAATTTTTTTTGCTTACCAGTTTACTTTAGAGTGAAATCGTTTCCCAAGCCACCAAAGAGCCTCCCCAACTTCCCTCCACAGAGACGATGGGCGACAGCTCACAGGTGCAGCGGCACCCCGGTTATCATGTGGTCCAAACAGCCAATCAGAGGGCAGCGCTCTCAGGTTTCAAAATCTAAATATACCTAAGTGATCCCTTCAGAAAGGAGCACCTGTTCAGTAAATGTATCAGAGAGAAATAGATACAACTATGAGGAAGAGAAGGGGTTGGGGTAGAGAGGGAAGAGAAATCAAGTGAAAACCCCAACTACCTTCCCACCTAAGGGCTAATGGGAGGTGATCGCCAATGTTGACTGGTTTGGGGGTGATGTCAGTGGGGACACTCTTGCAGGGGGAAGTGAGCTCTAGGTTATTTCAGAATAGGAGTGCTAATCTAGGATCCAATTTGCACTTTAGATGATACTTAATGTGATTATAATATGGACAGGAAGGACCTCATTCTAAATCAGTACTCCTTCTCTGAGATGCTTGATACATAAGCCGTCTGGGGAGACTGGTACTGATAGTTCAGGTGAGGGTACTGCATACTGACTGGCTGTATGCAGGAGACTCTCTGATTGAGATCATGTGTTAATTGACCCTGGTCACAGGGCTGTTTGGTGTCTGGAACAGGGTCAAAGCCAGAATGGGCCACTGGATTTAATGGGAAGGGAATTAAACCGTTGACCTGCTTTTCCACCACCAACCCTAAATAAATACGCACCATAAATAAAAAACATAGCAACTGAGCCCTCGATGTGATGATATCCTGATTTTTTTATTTTTTATTACGTGTTACTCATGACATACTTCTAGAGTGAGCTCAGCATGAGAACTAAAGGTTAGATCAGGCACCAATCAAGCTGTTATGACATTACCCTGTTATGGTTTGTGGTGTCAAGCCATCTCCATTTTTCCAACAGTTTCCCTCAATCTTTGTAGTCTTGCATGTCTCACCGCTGCTTTCCTTCATCTGCACTGACCTGAACACATAGGATAGAAGATATGTTGGATGCCCATCAGGTATCTTCTTTTACTTGTCCAGTCAAAGCCACTTTAGACAACATATCTACAGCCTAACTGGGAGGGGAGGGGCCTTGGTCATCACTGTGAATGCAACAGCTTGTTATTGAGACCCAGAGCTTTGAGACGAGTCAAAGTTTTGAGTTGACCCCGTGGATTGACAGATGCTCACTGACTAAGGCGCTAACTACTTAGCCTAACACACAGCGTGACCAGAGGTGGAATTGAATGCCTTCTCTCTACAGCTCTTCTCTGGGCTCTAGAACAGGCAGCTGCTGTCTGACCCATTCTACTGCATCTGACCTGACTGACTGAAGGATATAAAAAGTATTCAGAGACGTAAATAAAAAATACAGCAGGGGACTATTTCCAGCTACAGTGGAAGTACATGTACAGTGGGGGGATGTGATGTGAGAGTGATACAGCATTCCCCTGGAGAAAAAAACAACCTCTACCGAAGTTGGTTATGTCGACAGTATATAAATAAGTTCATAGAAAGGTATAGTACATGTATTGTACCTCATGAGGCCTTGTTTTACGTCAGATGGCATCACTCCTATGCAGTGGTGATTTTAGCATTTTGGTGGGGCAAAAATCAAAAACAAGTGGGATGCATGCCAGCAAATCCACTACACAACACAACACTAAACAATATATTCATTGCACTATAACGGTGACAAACCGTGCCCACAAACTGCTAGGGCCAACATAAAGCTGTCCCAACAGCAGCCCCGACATCTTACCACTGCTACACCTGGCTATCAGCGGAGCTTTGTCTGGCAGCGAAACAGTTCATTCAGCCTCATTTACTGCCTTTAAAAAAAATCATAGCTGATATGGCTGATTTGCTTAAACAAATGTGGTTTCTAATGAAAATTGAGATTTACAAACTATGACATAAGGGGATGACAAGCGGATAAGAGGCAATCTGTAATTTCGCTTAAGACATTAATGAGCGAGCTAGGACGGACGTAGTCAATATAACTATTTGTTTAGCACTTTTGAAATGTACAGTGACCGAATTCAGAACATGGGCCATTCTTACAGTGTTCTCCATGTACACCAAGTCAGAACTGTAGGATAAATAAAGAGGGCATATAAGCAGACAATGAAAGCTCTTACAATATTTGATGATTAGATTTCTCTAAAACAGGTTATAGGCTACATATGCACCACCAAGTCAGAAGAGTAGGCAAAAATAAGAGGGGTAAATAGATCAAATTATTATGGTGAGGCACATGGACTACTAACATCTTACTACAAACATACACTTAGTATTCATTTCTTAGCTACAGTATACATACCTCCCTGGCATATTACATCATTTATGCAGCAGCATACAATACATTTTTGGACTCACCTTGTTGTGCTGTGCTCACTTGAAAAGGAAGGTGGAGCGACGGTCCTTCGTGGGAAAATGTTGTCATTAAAGTCTGGCATTCTCTGGATTTATGGTGCTTTCAAAACACCTGGGAACCCGGAAAAAAACAAGGTTGAATCATGATGACGTCATCGATCTTCAGGTCGTAACTCTAGAAAAAGGCTGGATTTACAATTCCGAGTTGGATGATCATTCAAAACGTATTTTCCCAGTCAGAGCTCGTTTATTACAGACTTCCCAGTTGTCTTGAACTCACTGAAGTCAAGTTTTTGCAGTTCCGAGTTAACAGCTGTTTTGAGCACGACACAAATCAGGCTTTATTGACAGCATGGCCAATGTTGAATATTTATCATTTTAAATTTGGAAAAGAGACCCTTAATCCCAGATTGGTGACCACACAGCCACTGAAAAGCAGGCTAGTGATTGCTTTGTAATGCTTGCTGTTAGCCACTGTCACCGATTCCTTCCAAACCACTCATTGTTGAATTTGTGATTTCCAACTTGTGGTGTAATGTTTATGTCCAATGGCCGATGAGCACTACTGTACATATAATGTGATTTGACGTCATTTTATTTGTGGCCAATAACCTTGAGCCTTCTTGGATGGGCACTTCTAATGTAGCTCTGTGGAAGCATAGATGGCTCCCGAGTGGCACAGCGTTCTAAAGGCACTGCATCTCAATGCAAGAGGCGTCACTACAGTCCCTGGTTTGAATCCAGGCTGTATCACAATAGGGCGGCACACAATTATCCCAGCGTCGTCCAGGTTTGGCCGGAGTAGGCCGTCATTGTAAATAAGAATTTGTTCTTAACTGACTCACCTAGTTAAATAAAGGTTAAAATAAAAACAAGGGGCTATAATTTTCTAGCTCTACACTTAGACTTGGTGGTGACGAAGTGTCTCCTTGAGTGACAGAACAGTGAGCCAATCACGGTATTTTTTGCTGACTTACCCCACTACCACAGAAAGCACTGAACTAGGCTGAAACACCTGCATTTTGGAGCTGCCTTACTCAAGAAAACTAAAAAGAGACCATGTTTGTATGTGGCTTTATTAACTCAATGATATATATATATATATATTTTTTTTTTTACATTGTTTACAAACTGATATGTGACATGTATTAATGCCAAAATAACATGCAAAACAGGAAAGCCCCCCCCCAAAAAATAAAGATAATATTTTATTTATTTTTAGCTAAAAATGTGGGGCTCAAAACAGTTTGGGCCCTGCCCCATAACGGGTCGCCACTGCTCCTACACGACTCTCGAACTGACGTAAGACAAAAAATATATATATTATTAGGATCCACATTAGTTTACTTCATGGGGTTCAAACACAATTTGTTTAAATTACATCACAAACACATTATTACACCACAAATCTATCACTACACATCTATAATACGTGTATAATACCACAATACAACAATTTTACAACAAAATGCCTCCTGAGGTTTATTCATACATCTACCTTTCTGTTGACCCTCTGGCTCTGCCTGCGTCTTTGGCTGGGTTGAGGTATGTGACATCCTCCACAGGAGAAGGGAGCTGCAGCAGCCTGAGTGACAGGCACAGCTGAGTCTTCTTTGCCTCACACTGTGTCTCTCTCTGGTCTGAAAGCAGTAATCTCAGCACTCAGTGGTCTGTAATGCACTGGATCAATGCTGTCTAGCCCTTGTTAGAATCGCTGCAGTTTGTCAAGTATGAGAACAGAAAGACAGATACATTGGCCTTTATTAATTAAGAAATAGGGCTACATTGGAGACATGACTTCATTTAGAAAGCTTAATAACTCAACATGTTATACACATTGTCTACAGTTTGTTGTCATTTATCTGCATTGGAGACAGCTACGGCATCCTTTATCAGACAAGGCCTAGAATCAAATCAAATCAAACTTTTTGTCACATGCGCTGAATATAGCAAACATAGACTTTACTGACACACCCTTTACCAACAGTGCAGTTCAAGAAGAAGAAAATATTTACCAAGTAGACTAAAATAAAAAGTAACACAATAAGAATAACAATGAGGCAATATGCAGGGGGTACTGGTACCGAGTCAGTATGAGGGGGTACAGGCTAGTTGAGGTAGTCTGTACATGTAGGTGGGGGCGAAGTGCTGAGCAGTTCCCATACCAGGCGGTGATGCTCTCAATGGTGCAGCTGTAGAACCTTTTGAGGATCTGCGGACCCATGCCAAATATTTTTTGTCGTGCCCTCTTCACGACTGTCTTGGTATGTTTGGACCATGATAGTTTGTTGGTGCTGTGGACACCAAGGAACATGAAACTCTTGACCCTCTCCACTACAGCCCCGTCGATGTTAACCTGTTGAGTTTAGGGGGCAGTATTTTGATGTTTGGATGAAAAACTGCCTATTTCTCAGGCCCAGAAGCTAGAATATGCATATAATTGTCAGATTAGGATAGAAAACACTCTAAAGTTTCCAAAACTGTCAAAATATTGTCTGAGTTAACAGAACTGATATTGCAGGCAAAAACCTGAGGAAAATCCAACTAGGAAGTGCCTCTTATTTTGAAAGCTCCCCGTTCCATTGCATGCCTTCCTTCCATTTAAAGGGATATCAACCAGAGTCCTTTTCCTATGGCTTCCACGTGGTCTGAACAGTCTTTAGACGGAGTTTCAGGCTTTTATTCTGAAAGAAAGATTAGCAAGAAAGATCCCATCGCGTCAGTGGATGGCTGGATTCCAGCAGCGTGGAGCAGACATTTTCTCTCTCACTCCGATTGAAAAAGCTAAGGTCCGGATGAAATATTATCGATTATATATTGTAAAAACAACCTGAGGATTGATTATAAAAAACTTTGACATGATTCTACGAACTTTACGGATACTATTTGGAATTTTCGTCTGTCCAGTCGTGACAGCACGAGCCTGTGGCTTTCTGAACATAACGCGCCAACCAAATGGAGGTATTTTGGATATAAAAATAATCTTTATGGAACAAAAGGAACATTTATTGTATAACTGGGAGTCTCGTGAGTGCAAACATCCGAAGATCATCAAAGGTAAGCGATTCATCTTATTGCTCATCATTGTCGGTGATCAGGCCTACCACTATTGTGTCGTCAGCAAACTTAATGATGGTGTTGGAGTTGTGTTTGGCCACGCAGTCGTGGATGAACAGGGAATAGAAGAGGGGACTAAGTACACACCCCTGAGGGGCCCCAGCGTTCTGGATCGTGCATGCTTCAGTGTTGCTTGCCTTGAAGGGAGCATAAAAAGCGTTTAGCATACATTTAACATACTCTGGGCAGTTCTGACTTTGAATATGTGGACAACTAAACATACCTAGGTGTCTGGTTAGACTGTAAACTCTCCTTCCAGACTCACATCAAACATCTCCAATCCAAAATTAAATCTAGAATCGGTTTCCTATTTTGCAACAAAGCATCCTTCACTCATGCTGCCAAACATACGCTTGTAAAACTGACCATCCTACTGATCCTTGACTTTAATTTGTAAATTACACCAACACTCTACTTAACAAATTGGATGTACTCTATCACAGTGCCATCCATTTCATCACCAAAGTCTCATATACCACCCACCACTGTGACCTGTACGCTCTTGTTGGCTGGCTCCTCGCTTCATACTCGCTCCAAACCCACTGGCTCCAGGTCATCTACAAGTCTCTGCTAGGTAAAGCCCCGCTTTATCTCAGCTCACTGGTCACAAGAAAGTTATTATCAATGGAATTGAACAATCAATCAATAGCTTTGACCAATCCCCGACCATGGGTATAATAATAATTAGGCAAAGACTCAGCTTTGTGCAAAAGGTTAGTACAGTTTATTCAGAGAACGTTCTAAAGTCCATTATACAAAAGACATCCATTTTATAGCTGCGCACATACTTCCACACAAACAGTAGGTGAGTTTTATCCTTCTCCATAGTTCTCACCACTGTGTATCACTACCCAGCCGACAGTTCCATTCCCCCGAGATTAGGGAAACCTTGAGAAGTACTCCCTATGCCATCATAGGTTCCTCTGAGGCCTAGCCAGGTCGGTCCAAACACAGTTAAACTGTTCTCGTTTTATTTCTTCGGCACACATTTACAAGTTCAAATCCTAAGCTACGCCTTGCTCAGACAGTCTGTGTTTTTCCACTTTACAGATACATTGTTTAATCTAATTCTGACTAAAACTACAGTTTATAATTTTCTGATTCTCATCTATTTCATACAATTATAAGGTTTCAGAGTGGAATTATTTAATCATTATCTTTCAACATTTAAATAATTTTATCATCACCATAGCAGCACCCACCCATAGCACGCGCTCCAGCAGGTATATTTCACTGGGCACCCCCAAAGCCAATTCTTCCTTCGGCAGCCTTTACTTCCAGTTCTCTGCTGCCAATGACTGTAACGAACTGCAAAAATCACTAAAGCTGGAGACTCTTACCTCCCTCACTAGCTTGAAGCACCAGCTGTCAGAGGAGCTCATAGATCACTGCACCTGTACATAGCCCATCTGTAAATAGCCCAACCAATCTCTCATTCCCATACTGTTATTTATCTTGCTCCTTTGCACCCCAGTATCCCTACTTGCAAATTCATCTTCTGCACATTCTACCATTCCAGTGTTTAATTGCTATATTGAAATTACTTCGCCACCATTGCCTATTTATTGCCTTACCTCCCTTATCTTACCTCATTTGCACATGCTGTATATAGACTTTTCTACTGTATTATTGATTGTATGTTTGTATATTCCATGTGTAACTCTGTGGTACTGAAAAGTGTTGAACTGCTTTGCTTTATCTTGGTCAGGTCGCAGTTGCAAATGAGAACTTGTTCTCAACTAGCCTACCTGGTTAAATAAAGGTGAAATAAAATAAATAAACATGCTTCGTAAACAACAGGTGTAGGCTAACAGCGAAAAGCTTACACCAGGGGAGAAGCCAGAAGATGCAGCTTAGTTATTGAAGGAAATTACATGGAGGACATTAGCAGCTGCACATTGATAGCTACAGCCTCAACTCTCAATAATCCCATCACTAACTCCTGGGAAAACAACTGTCCCCATAAACACAGAGGTAAGATGTGGTGAGTGTCATAGGTCATCATGACATAACTGTGCAAATGATCCTGGCATGTTTACCAATACCATACCACTGTGACTGGACAGACACCCAGTCCAGACACCTGTCTGGGTGTTCTAATGGGTAACTGACATATAGGGGTCAGTAGCCCATAAAGTGACTAGGACTTGAATGCTTTAGGACTGCGGTCTTGTTTTTTCATACTGCATGCTGAGAAATGCACATTTTCCATTAACGGTGGCAAATGTTTTTATTTGACTATCTTCATAATGTATGTAGGGTGAACATGTTTGCATTTTTTATGTATCCTTTATTTCTACAGGGTATTCTCATTGAGAGCATGGGACACTTCAGCATCATATGTGAGAATAGCAGGGCCGGGATGTGGTACTCAACTTTCAGATTACATAATTCTCATGTTTATGGTGTTTGACACAGTGACACATTTACAACCAATGACAAGACTATTTGTTGAAAACAGTTGTTTCACTCAGAGATAGATTGAGGACTCAAAAAAAAAAACATATCTGTGCTATTATAGGGTCTGTGACAGCATGGGCAGCGCCATTGAGGCCATCTCCATTTGAAGTAGTCAATTTTCTTCCTCAAGATTGGCTTATACAGGTTGGACATGACCCCAACAGGGTCACCAGGAGAGAGCAGCCAATGAAGTTGGAAGTCCCACCCAGTTGACTACATTAAAATGGTTGAAGCTCTCAATGGCAGTGCCCATGCTAATACTGCCTTTTGGCCACTAGAGGCCTCCCTCATTCTCTATGGTTTCACTCTGGACAAGTGACCAATAGAATGGTGTTTCACAACTGAGTAATCAGAGACAATACACTCCTACCTTAATACTTGTATGTTATTCTC
This sequence comes from Oncorhynchus masou masou, assembly GCF_036934945.1. Lineage (NCBI taxonomy): Eukaryota > Metazoa > Chordata > Actinopteri > Salmoniformes > Salmonidae > Oncorhynchus > Oncorhynchus masou. Next base: position 38,692,951 of record NC_088221.1, on the reverse strand, counting down.
TTACAATTGGACATTATTTTCTTACGATCAGTCATTTTATTCCCTTTTGATGACTAACATATGACAATTCTAAAATAAATGAATCTCGCTATGCCAACTAAAAGTCATCTCATTGTAAAACTGAAAGTGAGAAAATAATGGTCTCCTATTGTAGAAACATACTACAGTATGCAAATGTCAACTCTCGTGTTGAAGTGCTGTTCCGGAATGTACTGTCCATAGAAAAATTGAAATCTGAACCATTATGAAAAGACATTATAGCTCAACCTGGAACAGTACTTAGTCCTGCAGTTTCTCACCTCTCCTCATGTCTGTCTGCTCACCCTTTCTATGGGAAGATCTCAATTGCATACTCCTCATTTCCTACTCAAAACCGATTGGAGAAAGTCAGAGGAGTGATCTCTGGCTCTCTCAACCAACTTGGTTTGAGGAGATGAGGAGAGAGGACAACAATTGAGATCTTCCCCATGTGAAGCTAAGCAAGAGATCTTCCCCATGTGAAGCTAACAACCAAGAGATCTTCCTCATGTGAAGCTAAGCAAGAGATCTTCCCCATGTGAAGCTAAGCAAGAGATCTTCCTCATGTGAAGCTAAGCAAGAGATCTTCCTCATGTGAAGCTAAGCAAGAGATCTTCCTCATGTGAAGCTAAGCAAGAGATCTTCCCCATGTGAAGCTAAGCAAGAGATCTTCCCCTTGTGAAGCTAAGCAAGAGATCTTCCTCATGTGAAGCTAAGCAAGAGATCTTCCTCATGTGAAGCTAAGCAAGAGATCTTCCTCATGTGAAGCTAAGCAAGAGATCTTCCTCATGTGAAGCTAAGCAAGAGATCTTCCCCATGTGAAGCTAAGCAAGTGATTTCCAAAGCTTGGGATAATAAAGGATACTTGACTTGGACAAGGCCTTGTTCGGCTGTTTTCCTCATCCTGTCTTCAGCTCTCCCACAGACTGTGTCACTCTCTCACTGCTCCTGGTCTGTCCATCAGAGGCCATTTTTCTCAAAACGAATGCTGAACATGAGTCCAATGGTCCACACCAGAACAAACTGACTCCAAGAGATTGATTGAAGAATACAGGGTTGCAAACTGGTGAGGGCCCAAAAAGGTAACACTTTTTTTGTTGCACTGAAACATGCAAAAAAAAATCCCTGCTAGGGGGGAATGCATGTTTTAACTAATTAAACCACCAAGAATATGATCTACATGATCAGTCTCTGTGTGTAAAATAAAGTGGTTAATGTGAACCTAACTCACAGCTAAAAAAAAAAAAAAAAAAGCAATCCAATGTTTTTTGTTGCCTAGACTTCACTGCAAATGACACTCTTGAAAAAGAACAATACACTAATATAGCAGTTAGCCATGATGGCCTTTATAATAGAGTGCTTGTGACCACACACACACACACATCTATATATTGCACTTGGGGAAAAAAACATTTTAAAGTAGAAATAGAATGAAACAAAAAGGCATTCTATTTTTGCTCTATTATAGTGGCCACTATAGTAGACATGGATCAGGTGCACAAGGCTACATGTGTGCAAAAATAACGTTCACTGAGTAAAACATTTTATAATCCCCCGCACTGTCAAATTCAACAAAAACAATATCTTTGGGCTACACTGCCCATTATTACATTGTACTTTCTGCCTGTGGATATCTGTTCTACAATTTGCCAGCAGAGCATGATACTGTTTGTTGGCATAATGTATCTATTTCAGGCAGAGTACACCTGGCATACCCCTTTTTATCCACTGTACTGAAAAAGTGAGAGAGGGGGAAAGTGGGTGGTGTTCCTTTCACCTCTACAGTGGAATCCAGTTTAAGCCAGGCTACATTAACAAGCAATGCCTCATTTTCACCCAATTCTCTCATTCTGAAAGTTAATCACATACTGTAGAGGGAAAATATGAGTTAGATAGTGGTTAGTTCGTTAGATAGTTAACATTTCAAACAGATTGCCTGGGTCCAGTAAGCAACTAACGTGTTATAACTTGAGGAACGTCGTATACCAGTTGATACTGTCACAACCCTGAATTTCGCCTAAAGGTGACTAGTTTGTATCCCTGAGAATGACAAAACCACATTACAAGGGTATAGCGAAGATAACCAGAAACATAGGAATATTTCTTACCTGTCAAATAAATACACATTCACGACAAATGTAATGAACCCAAAACAGATAAAAACACTTTATTTTTTCCAATGTATTTTATATGAGCTGAGAGAGTTAGATTTCCCGCACTTCGGTTCTGTGACTCAGTATCTTCAGCCATCATCACTTCAGGATTCTGACGCAGCAGGCACAAGGTAATGAAATGTGAATTAAGGAATAGAGCGCCATTTGGGACGCAGCCATAATGTAAATACTGGACTGTACACATAGGGCAATACCACCATCTCAGACAGTATGGCAATACTGAAACAAGGCCACGCTGGGCAGGCAGGCTCACCCAAACAACTAAATACGAGTCCTCTTTAAGTCCAAGCTCACCTCCAGTCCCAGATAGTCCATATATTTTTTTAGTTGGAAAACCAACCTTGCAGATTTAGAAATTCAACACAACGGAATTCTTATCAGTCTTTTGTTGAACTTTTCTTTCCAGAATCGATCCTGAAAAGGTAGAGTTTTTCGGTTCTGGTTGCTCACAGTTCTCAGTCGGAGCAGTGTTTTGTAGTAATAAATAAACACGCAGCAGAAAAACAACATCCTGGCAGTCTGGGTCAGGTCAGAGGCTTCATGGAGAGGGCCACCCGTCAACCGCCAACCAACCACTACACCCCTCAGGACTGAAGGTGTAGAGAAAAGGAGAGGAACAGCACACCTGTTGTTTTTGTTGTTGATCAGGGTCCAAGGTCATCTGACTCGCAGTTGTGACGTCATCCACTCCAAGCCCTGGCACAACCTAAAGGTAGGGAGACATAAGGAAACAAGATAATGGATTTATCAGTTTGTGGGAATATATTTTGATACTTCACAAATGTATGTTCTTCAGACTAACACGCAGTGCATTTAGAAAGTATTCAGACCCTTCCGTTTTCCCACATTTTGTTATGTTACTTATTCTAAACAAAAAAGTATTCAGACCCTTTGCTATGAGACTCGAAATTGAGCTCTGGTGCATCCTGTTTCCATTTATCCTCCTTGAGATGATTCTACAACTTGAATGAATGGAGTCCACCTGTGGTAATTCAATTGATTAAACATGATTTGGAAAGGCATACACCTGTCTGTATAGGTCGCACAGTTGACAGTGCATGTCAGAGGAAAAACCAAGCCATGAGGTCGAAGGAATTGTCCGAAGAGCACCGAAAGAGGATTGTGTCGAGGCACAGATCTGGGGAAGGGTAGCAAAACATTTCTGCAGCCTTGAAGGTCCCCAAGAACACAGTGGCCTTCATTATTCTTAAATGGAAGAAATTGGAACCACAAAAACTCTTCCTAGAGCTGCCAAACTGAGCAATTAGGGGAAAAGGGCCTTGGTCAGGGAGGTGACCAAGAACCCGATAGAACCCGACTCTGACAGAGTCCCAGAGTTCCTCTGTGGATATGGGAGAACCTTCCAGAAGGACAACCATCTCTGCAGCACTCCACCAATCAGGCCTTTATGGTAGAGTGGCCAGATGGAAGTCACTCCTCAGGAAAAGGCACATGACAGCCTGCTTTGGAGCACCTAAAGACCATCAGACCATGAGAAACAAGATTCTCTGGAGGAAGCCTGGAACCACCCCTATGGTGAAGCATGGTGGTGGCAGCATCATGCTAAGGGGATGCGTTTCAGCAACAGGGACTGGGAGACTTGTCAGGATCAAAGGAAAGATGAACAGAGCAAAGTACAAAGAGATACAGTTGAAGTCAGAAGTTTACATACACTTAGGTTGGCGTCATTAAAAACTTGTTTTTCAACCACTCCACAAATTTCTTGTTAACAAACTATAGTTTTGACAACTCGGTTAGGACATCTACTTTGTGCATGACACAACTCATTTTTCCAACAATTGTTTACAGACAGATAATTTCACTTATAATTCACTGTATCACAATTCCAGTGGGTCAGAAGTTTACATACACTAAGTTGACTGTGCCTTTAAACAGCTTGAAAAATTCCAGAAAATGATGTCATGGCTTTAGAAGCTTCCGATAGACTAATTGACATAATTTAAGTCAATTGAAGGTGCACCTGTGGATGCATTTCAAGGCCTACCTTCAAACTCAGTGCCTCTTTGCTTGAAATCATGGGAAAATCAAAAGAAATCAGCCAAGACCTCAGAAAAAAAAGTAGACCTCCACAAGTCTGGATCATCCCTGCAAGCAATTTCCAAATGCCTGAAGGTACCACGTTCATCTGTACAAACAATAGTACGCAAGTATAAACACCATGGGACCAAGGAGCAGTCATACCGCTCAGGAAGGAGACGCGTTCTGTATTCTAGAGATGAACTTACTTTGGTGCAAAAAGTGCAAATCAATCCCAGAACAACAGCAAAGGACTTTGTGAAGATGCTGGTTGAAACATGTACACAAGTATCTATATACACAGTAAAACAAGTCCTATATCGACATAACCTGAAAGGCCGCTCAGCAAGGAAGAAGCCACTGCTCCAAAACCACCATAAAAAAGCCAGACAATGGTTTGCAACTGCACATGGGGACAAAGATCATACTTTTTGGAGTAATGTCCTCTGGTCTGATGAAACAAAAATAGAACTGTTTGACCATATAGACCATCGTTATGTTTGGAGGAAAAAGGGGGAGGCTTGCAAGCCAAAGAACCTCATCCCAACTGTGAAGCATGGGGTGGCACCATCATGTTGTGGGGGTGCTTTGCTGCAGGAGGGACTGGTGCACTTCACAAAATAGATGGCATCATGAGGATGGAAAATTATGTGGATATATTGAAGCAACATCTCAAGCCATCAGTTAAAGCTTGGTCACAAATGGGCCTTCCAAATGGACAATGACCCCAAGCATCAAATCAAATAATTTTTTTTTAGCATACTTCCAAAGTTGTGGCAAAATGGCTTAAGGACAACAAAGTCAAGGTATTGGAGTGGTCATCACAAAGCCCTGACCTCAACCCTATAGAAAATTTGTGGGCAGAACTGAAAAAGCATGTGCGAGCAAGGAGGCCTAACAAACCGGACTCAGTTCCTGTCAGGAGGAATGTGAAAAAAATTCACCCAACTTATTCTGGGAAGCTTGTGGAAGGCTACCCGAAACATTTGACCCAAGTTAAACAATTTAATGGCAATGCTACCAAATATGAATTGTGTGTGTGTGTGTGTGTGTGTGTGTGTGTGTGTGTGTAAACTTCTGACCCACAGGGAATGTGATGAAAGAAATAAAAGTTGAAATAAATAATTCTCTCTACTATTATTCTGACATTTCACATTCTTAAAATAAGGTGGTGATCCTAACTGACCTAAGATTAAATGTCAGGAATTGTGAAAAACTGAGTTTAAATGTATTTGGCTAAGGTGTATGTAAACTTCTGACTTCAATTGTACTTGATGAAAACCTGCTCCAGAGGACTCAGGGCCGCAGACTGGGGCGAAGGTTTACCTTCCAATAGGACAACAGCCCTAAGCACACAGCCAAGACAAAGCAGGAGTGGTTTTGGGACAAGTCTCTGAATGTCCTTGAGTGGCCCAGCCAGAGTCCAGACTTGAACCTGATCGAACACCTCTGGAGATGGAGATCTGATTTTCTGTAATATACCATTGCAATGCTTAAAAGCCAGATCAATGCCAGTGGGATGGACAGACCATAATATTGTGACCATAACCATGAACACCAAGGTTCCAAAGACACCCCCTAGGATTGTGGTCAAAATACATTTTTAAAACATTTAATCATGAGCTATTTCTAAATGATTTGGCTGCTGTACCCTGGGAGCTGATATATCAAGAGGATGATTTAAATCACCCTACAGAATGTTTTACTGATTTGCTCACTGAGGTAATGGACCATCATGCCCTATAAGAAAGAGTACAGTTGGTGCCCATCCATCTCCATGGATTGATGATGAACTGGGTGAGGCTTTTTCTCTAAGAAATATGGCACAAGTCTTAGCAGCCAAGTCAAAATTAGAAATTGATGAACAGAATTATAGAACATTACGTAATTATGCAGTTAAATTGAATCAAAAGAAAAAAAAGTTTTTACAACGATGCGTTTATTGATTGTAAAAATTATTCTAAAAAGGTATGGAATCCAGTTAAGGGCTTACTTGGTACATCTATCTCATCATGCCCATCTAGTGTGAAGGTTGACGGGAGAATAATAACAAAACCAGTTGATATTGCCAATCATTTTGCAGATTTTTTTACAAAGAAAATTAATTTACTGAGCAACAATGTAAGCATACATTCTTCCAAACAAGCTATTGTCCAATGGATTGATGATCATATTATGAACAACAAGATCTGCTCTTTTAGTCTACTAACGGTGTCAGTGGAGGAGGTGTTAAACCTATTGAAGTCATTACCTGATGGTAAATCTACAGGTTATGGTCTTATGGACAACTTTTTGCTTTGCTGTGCTGCTCCCCAGATTGCAGTTCCACTGAAATACATTTTTAATTGGTCACTTGAAAAGAGGATGTTTGCAAATGTATGGAAGCATGCGAAACTGTAACCTATTCCGAAAGACTGCAAAGAACCCATTACTCCTGCCAATAGTCAACCAATTAGTCTACTCCCTACACTCAGTAAGCTATTGGAGGGTATTGTGAGCAGATAAATGTGGGAGTACATGGAAAAGAATGATCTGATTACAGCCAATCAGCATGCTTATCGCAAAAACCATTCCACAACCACTGCATTGGTTGACATGACTGACCAGTGGCTCAATGCTATGGATAATGGCAAGTTTGTGAGTGTACTATTTTTAGAATTCAGTGCAGCATTTGATTTAGTGGATCATGAAATAATTTTGACAAAATTAACGCATTATGGTTTCAAGGAGGTAGCATTGAATTGGGTACAGTCATATCTAACTGACAGGAAACAGTCCACCTATATCAATGGTTAATTTTCTTCCCCTCATGTGTTAAACTGTGGAATAACGCAGGGCAGCTGCCTTGGGCCACTTCTTTATTTAATATATACCAACGATCTTCCATATGCCTTAGCTGAAACTCAAGCTACTATATTTGCAGGAAAAACTATAATTTATGCAGCAAGACAATCGGTTAAACAGGTACAGCAAGCTTTACAAGGAGATTTGGAGAATATCGGAGAGTGGGTTTGCCAAAACAAACTTGTTTTAAACATCAAGAAAACCAAAGTTATGTTGGTCTGTTCAACTAGGAAAAGGCCAAAACAGCATGGGATACAATTAAGTATGGGAGGAGTACAAATTGAAGAAGTGGCAGAAAACAAACTATTGGGAGTGCAGCGAGACAACTGCTTATCATGGTCGTCTCAAATAACGAATCTATGTATAAAAAAATATATAAAAAAATTCAAAAAACAGCATGCATAATCAGGATAGCTAAATATTCACCAGGAAAAATTCTTCAGCAAATAACACAAGCATTAATTGAGAGTCAGGTGAACTACTGTTCTGTGGTATGGGGAAATGCATCATTAAGTGAAGTTAGGAGACTGTAGAATGCACAGAATAAAGCAGCAAGGATTGTTTTAAGGTGGAGATATTGTTTTCCTGTTGCAGTCTTGCGCAGTGTTCTTGGTTGGTCATCAATCGACAGGATAAAAAAAAAAACATGCTTATTTTATTTCATAATATACATAATTTAAAACAGCCAAGTTCTATTCACGTTATTCAGTTGGTAAGAGACAGACATGCCGTAAATACTAGGAATAGATTGTCCACCATCTATGCATTATCCAGACAGAAAAGAGAAATAGGTAAAAGAACATTTTGATTTAGAGCAATAAAGAAATGGAATAAATTAACTGAGCAAACGAGAAACCTTTCAATATATAAATGTAAACATTATTTTAAAACAATTTTAAATACAGTATATAGAAATGTCTATATTTTTTAGATTGAGTATTTATTGGGTCATTGTGTTAGTATATTATGTATGTTTGTAATAGTGTGTTTTATGTGAAAATTTGTTCGTATTATAAATTGTGTTTTAATGTTTAAGGACTCTTGGAAGATTAGTCCAAATGGGGACTAAAAGAGATACAAATCAAATCAAACCTGGAGACCTTAAAATAACTGTGCAGCGACGCTCCCCATCCAACCTGACAGAGCTTTGAGATTATCTGCTGAGAAAAATAGGAGAAACTCCCGAAATACAGGTGTGCCAAGCTTGTAGCGTCATACCCAAGAAGACTTGAGGCTGTAATCACTGCCAAAAGGTGCTTCAACAAAGTACTGAGTAAAGGGTCTGAATACTTATGTAAATGTGATACATTGCAAAAAAATTTACTTGGTCATTATGAGGTATTGTGTGTAGATTGAAGAGTAAAAATAACTTTTGAATACATTTTAGAATAAGGCTGTAACGTGTAACAAAATGTGAAAAAAGTCAAGGGGTCTGAATACTTTCCAAATGCACTGTATGCCTAAGTAAAGGATTGCCAGTACTACCAGTGCTAGCACTGTCTACAGCAGTTTCTCAACCTTGAGGTCATGGAACAGCACCAGTCCCTAAGATGACACCAATTTAGTCAATATTCGAGACAAGTGCTAGTTTTAATGAGAGTGGTCTGGTCCGCCAAGGAGAAAATAAAATGTCTTACCCCTCCCCAGTGAGGGCGCAGCAGGCCTGGATGTGCCACTGGTGGTCTTTGACTGATGTGAGCTGCAGGCTCTGGGAGATCTCAGCCACAGACATGCAGCCCTTCACATCCTGCTTGTTAGCAAAGACCAGCAGGCCCGCCTTCTTCAGATCCTGAGGGGGGGGGAGAGAGAGAGAGAGAATTTGGCGTTTAACACACTTAATTTCAACTATGGAGTACTAAAAGGGATGGAGGAGAAGGGCTGGTAAATGATACAATGAGGGAATAGAAGGAGGATGAGGAGAAAATGCGAGAGGTGCCTGTATGCTCATAGACCAGGAGTATCAAACTCATTCCACCAAGGACAGGATCTGCGTGTTTTGGGTTTTTCCTTTCAATCAAGACCTAGGCAACCAGGTGAGGGGAGTTCCTTTCTAATTAGTGACCTTAATTCAACAATCAAGTACAAGGGTGGAGCAAAAAAACACGCAGACACTCGGACTTCCGTGGAATGAGTTTGACACGTGTGTCATAGACCATCATGGAACAACGGCTGCTGCCATGTCTTCTGCTGTGGGTTGTATTGAACTCATACCATCTTGACCCAGACATATTGTCATACGTCCTCTCACATAAAACATGAACAAGAAGACCAACAACTCACTTCATGTGCAAGCATTCTGTAGAGCTCCTCTTTGGTGACAGAGATTCTCTCTCGGTCAGTGCTGTCCACCACTATGATCACAAACTGGAGAGAAAGATGGGGAGAGCGATAAGGACAGTTAAAAAGACAGCCGGTAACACTTTACATTAAATTGCTCTTATACCGAAGTAAAAACACTGGAAACACTGTATTGAGCCGTTTAAAAAAAACAATTGCATAGCAATATTGTTGAGCAGTTTTTGTTAATTTAATAAAAAATAAAACTACAAAATAATAATAACTGCCCTACAGCCACAATACGTGGTCTGACCTCTGTGTTTGTGTAGTACGTGTTCCAGGAGGATCTCAGTGACTCCTGCCCTCCGATGTCCCACATCAGGAAATGAGTGTTGTTCACCATTATCTCCTCCACGTTGCTGCCTATTGTAGGAGAGGTGTGCACCACCTCGTTCATAGAACTGCATCACAAGCACAGAAGGTTCTCAATCAATGCAACAAAAAAAAGTCAGATACAATTCTGGTAGGCATGAGAACAATGGGGTTCCCGGAGTTCACTTCACTTTGTAATCTATGCCCCATTGTATCATTCTTCCATGAACTGTGGGTTAACCAAAACATTTACATTACATTTACATTTAAGTCATTTAGCAGACGCTCTTATCCAGAGCGACTTACAAATTGGTGAATTCACCTTCTGACATCCAGTGGAACAGCCACTTTACAATAGTGCATCTAAACCTAGCTCAATATTGGACAAAAGGAGCCTAACACTACTCATTATAGTCCAAGGACCTTAGGCAGGCAGCCTAGCAGTTAGAGAGACGAGCCAGAAACCGGAGGGTTGGCAGTTCAAATCCCGGGTCCAACAGAAGAAAAAAAAAATATCTGGTGATATCAAGATTTCCGCTAGGAAAATATGGTGCCGGACAACGTGACCGGGAAGATTTGAATTTACTGGCCATTTGAGAAATTTACTGAACCCATATTAGAGGTCGACCGATTATGAGCCTGCTGCTGCCTACCGTCGCTCAGTCTGTCTGCTCTATCAAATCATAGACTCAATTAGAACATAATAACACACAGAAATACGAGCCTTTGGTCATTAATATGGTCGAATCCGGAAACAATCATTTCGAAAACAAAACGTTTATTATTTCAGTGAAATACGGAACCGTTCGGTATTTTATCTAACGGGTGGCATCCCTAAGTCTAAATATTCTTGTTACATTGCACAAGCTTCAATGTTATGTCATAATTGCGTAAAATTCTGGCAAATTAGTTCGCAATGAGCCAGGCAGCCCAAAATGTTGCATATTGTCGTGGTAATTTCCTGTATTACTAAATGAGGAGAGTTTACAAACCACACACAAGTCAGAGTTATATTTTAAACTTAATCTTTAATTATATGAGCTTCACCATAGCCCTTTGACTCCCAGATCAATTCAGTGTCTATAAATGAATTCTGAGAGTGTTAACATAATGGTAATTGAGATATTTTATAGCAAAGATCCACCCCTCTCAACTTACATGACAAACCACAGATCTCAGGAACTCTTCACAAAGGGCCTTTTACTTTAAAAAAGGAGTATCCCATAGCCAGATAGCATTAGCTATAAATTATCGTTCAGTTTGGTCTCTAAAACGAGATTCTAATCTCGTTCCTAGTTCCAAAACATTACCTCACGATCTGGAATGCTCTTTAGGCTTTATTGGCCAAAGACATTGTAAATCTCCTCTGTCAGTGCTATCTCATAGAGGCCCATCCTGTGTGGAACAACACACACAATATTCAACAGATTCTATTCTGTCGAATAAAACAACCATTCTTAATGCAATACAAAGATTCTAAAATAATCTTACAAGCACTATAACATAATCATGCCATTTTCCACGACATCTTCCCATCACATGGTTTAACAACAGATACATTCACATTGGAAGACAATGTTCCATTCTGACCTCTCCCCTCTCTGGGCCCCAAGTGACTTTTCCCTAGAGAAGAAAGGAAAAATGCAACTGCCGACAGTATAGTCCAAAAAGAGACATTCTAATGACAAGTATTGTCCAAAAAGAGACATTCTAATGACAAGTATCTCAAAGTAAATAAAACATCTTATTTATCTTTGTTACATAACTAATTCTGATTCAGCTACGACAATATACCCTGACTCTGCGTGCAATGAACGCAAGAAAAGTAACACAATTTCACCTGGTTAATATTGCCTGCTAACCTGGATTTCTTTTAGCTAAATATGCAGGTTTAAAAATATATACCTCTGTGTACTGATTTTAATAAAGGCATTGGTGTTTATGGTTAGGTACAGTCGTCCAACGATTGTGCTATTTTCGCAAATGCGCTTTTGTTAAATCATCCCCCAGCATGCATCGATTATATGCAACGCAGGACACACTAGATAAATAATAGTAATATCATCAACCATGTGTAGTTATAACTAGCAATTATGATTGATTGATTGTTTGTTTTTTAAAGATAAGTTTAATGCTAGCTAGCAACTTACCTTGGCTTCTACTGCATTCACGTAACAGGCAGGCTCCTCGTGGAGTGCAATGAGAGGCAGGTGGTTAGAGCGTTGGACTAGTTAACTGTAAGGTTGCAAGATTCGATCCCCCGAGCTGACAAGGTGAAAATCTGTCGTTCTGCCCCTGCACAAGGCAGTTAACCCACCGTTTCTAGGCCGTCATTGAAAATAAGGATGTGTTCTTAACTGATTTGCTGAGTTAAATAAAAGTATATAAAAAAATCTGCAAAATCTGCGCCCAAAAATACCGATTTCCGATTGTTATGAAAACTTGAAATTGGCCCTAATTAATCGGTCGACCTCTAACCCATATGCATTGGGTACATAAACCATTATGGCGTCCACCCACGGTGCTCAGAATGACAGAAATCACATTTAGATTATGGTAATGCATCTTAACAGAACATGCAACTCATGTAATGAAGCAGCCAATAAAACATAATTTGCCCAAATGGAATTTGCAGGAAAACGCCATTCTAAACAGAGCACCTAATAGCGGTTCTATTTTGTGATAAAATGAAAATCTCTGTTAGAAACTTAGAAATAGGGGGTATCTAAAGATAAAACAACTAAGATGGGTTGCTAATATGACTAGGATTGACAACGAAAGAAAGTTGATATGAAAACCAATAGAACAGAAGATAAATGGCATAGCAGCCCCCGCCAACCAAGCCTGCTCCAGGGCATCAGAAGAGCTGAGAACAGAGTGGCGGAGGAGAGTGCTGAGGGTGAAGCGTGAAGGCTCTTCTTGACTGACTTTCAGGAAACTGTTCTAGGCTTGGCCTATGTACAGCCCACCGGAGTTGGATGTGACCTATACATCCAACCCAATAACAGCCTCTGTTGAAGACCATTGTCCAACCCAATAACTACATGTAGGCCTACTTTGTTTTAGTTCTTACAGTCTTTGAGATGATCAGTATAATGAAAAGCACTACATAAATTACATCTTCCCTTTCATAGACGTCCCTCTCATCCCCTTAAAAAAAGGGTACAATAAGCTACTTACAACTGGTAAAGAATGGTGGTCTTCCCTGCATTGTCCAGGCCCACAATAATAACCTTGTGTTCTGAAAAAGTGAGAAGAAATACATTTTAAAAACACATTCAAATAATCACGAGACACTATAAACTTCAAAAATAAGTCTGACTTCAATGCCCAGTGGCTGACCTACGCTCCCAATATGGAGCAGCACAATGGAGTCATTTGGATATGTGTCATTCAGCTCTCCACAGCACAGTCATAAACTACACAAGCCATTCATTATAGGAGCTGCAGGACTTAAGACTTCACAGTGACAAACTGCAATGTTAAACACATATTCAAACGGCTCTCTCACTGCCCTTTCTCTGAGACATGGCAGTGCCAGAGACACACACACGAGAGTGAGTGGTCTCAGTGCTGTGCTTGCTAAGGTTTAAAGCAGCAGCTGTCGGTAATGGATGGCACACACAGAACGGATACTGACCCACCTGCTCAGCTGAACACATAACGGACACTGACCCACCTGCTCAGCTGAACACATAACGGATACTGACCCACCTGCTCAGCTGAACACATAACGGACACTGACCCACCTGCTCAACTGAACACATAACGGACACTGACCCACCTGCTCAACTGAACACATAACGGACACTGACCCACCTGCTCAACTGAACACATAACGGACACTGACCCACCTGCTCAACTGAACACATAACGGACACTGACCCACCTGCTCAACTGAACACATAACGGACACTGACCCACCTGCTCAACTGAACACATAACGGACACTGACCCACCTGCTCAACTGAAAAAAGCCATCTGCACTCAAACATACGGCTCCATGTAAACACTGTCACTGGCAGACAGACAAATAAACACCAACAAGAAACACTGGACCAAAACAAAAGACAGGATACTCTTAGCGCACACACACACACACACACACACTCTCTACAATGTTGTTAGCATGGTGCTAGATGCCACTAGACAAGACATTACATTACACCTGTGAAGTGAGTCTAGTCCTCATGAGTATGACTGAAGAAGGTACATGGCCTATACAAAACTAGCCTCGTACGAACTATCCTGATCTGGCAAGCTTACATTCTGTATCCATTTAGCGGTAGTGAAAAGAGAATTTAAGCTTGCGAGGTCATCGGGATGGTTCGTACAAGGTCATCGGGATGGTTCGTACAAGGTCATCGGGATGATTCGTACAAGGTCATCGGGATGGTTCTTACTAATGCAAAAACCACACCTTGACCGGAATTCAAGACATGTCCAGTATGGCTAATCCAGACAGATATGGGCACAGCAGGCTGAGCAAACATATGACTAATAAGCTGAAACAATATCCACCCCTTTTAAAAGCCACAGGCAGGAGTAGGCAGTGTATATTTGGATTGGATCTAGAGCTAGGCCTACTCACTCCCCTCCGCCCTTAATACTCACTCCCCTCCGCCCTTAATACTCACTCCCCTCCGCCCTTAATACTCACTCCCCTCCGCCCTTAATACTCACTCCCCTCCGCCCTTAATACTCACTCCCCTCCGCCCTTAATACTCACTCCCCTCCGCCCTTAATACTCACTCCCCTCCGCCCTTAATACTCACTCCCCTCCGTCCTTAATACTCACTCCCCTCCGTCCTTAATACTCACTCCCCTCCGTCCTTAATACTCACTCCCCTCCGTCCTTAATACTCACTCCCCTCCGTCCTTAATACTCACTCCCCTCCGTCCTTAATACTCACTCCCCTCCGTCCTTAATACTCACTCCCCTTTGTCATTTCTCTTCCTGTCTCTTGCTACATGTATTTTTGGCAGACCTGCAGCACAATCCCCAGTGTTTAGGCTACAGCACCGGGATTCAACTTGACTGCTTCTCGGAACTGTTTACAGTAAATTGAGTGGTCTACTTCGATTCACGGTCATAAATAAGACTACTTTGGTGTTCATTTTTTAAGGAAAGGGAAATTCCTATTTTTGCTTTACGAAACAACTTCAGATAACACCAAGTAGCACGGGAAGCCAACTTCCCATGTGGGGGGGGGTCTAAGCTATGACATTATGTAGACACTTTTTTTGGTGGGCGTTATCTAGATAGACACTAGGGCTGGGAAACGCCAGGGACGATACGATATTATCACGATACTTTGGTGCCATATGTCTGCTGCAGAGGGTCAGTCATGGAAATAAAAGTGCTTAAAACAAAATGTATTTAACAAAGAGCAGACATTAATATGAGAACATTTTTTGCAGCCACTGCAAAATGCAGATTGCAAAGAGCACACATCTGTCACCTGGGTTTGAGGTCTCCAGTTAGTCTTGCGTAAACTAATGCATAAGACCTTGTCTCTGTTGCAAAGGTACCTCAGGTGTTTTAGGCTGTGTTGCAGTTAAAATTGGTGCACACGGTTCCATCAACAATATCGACTATATTCACTGTAAAGAACCTGTGTACCTGGTGCTGTGCTAGTCTATTTTACTTGTCATTCACCTTGTGAATGAACTGCTGTTTTTTATTTAAAACTGCCACAGCCCACATTGAAAAGTCTTTGAAATTCCTGTTTGAAGTACTACTGACACAGCGCCATAAACTTAACGTCTCTCGGACCATGGGCTTTATGACACGTGGAACACTGTTGCTTGTGGACGACTACCAATCAAAGCCTTCCCCAGACACTGGGCATAGCCAATTACAATAGGCCTATGTGAGAGGAGAAGGTCTTTATATTACAAATAAAGACATTGTGAGAGGAGAGTCCAATGAAACTAGCCTAGGTTTTTAAGAGACAATTCAGCTACAGTATTGCTCTGACTGAACCAATATGGAACCGCTAAGAGATGGGTCATGCTGTATGCCTGTAACAAGTTACACTGACATTGAATAAAGTGGGTCAATAGTTGTTGAAAACGCTTATATTTCCCCCTTTCAGCAGCCTTGAAAACTAGGGCTGGGAATTGGCAGGGACCTCACAACACTATTAATATTGCGATATTGTCAATAAATCATCAAAAATAATATCCCAATATGTAACTGTATCGATTTTTCCCCCAATCACTACTTGAAACGCATAAAAAGCTCTTCATGATGGGACATGCATTGGGTGGGAGGTATACCCGTCTCTAACCTAATCTAGCAGGCGTAAAAAAGATGCCTGAGCAGAGTCCAAACATTTGTTTTTCAGGGGAAATGGAAGTTAGGTGGAAAATACCGTATTCCTGAAAAACGGAAACATCCGCTTTCTATCGACCCCGCGGAGAGTGACAGGTAAACAGCCTGCGACAACAGTAGCTCTCGTCAACTCCTAATGGAATTTCCATGCCAAACATGTTAGGCTTGACAATGACAGCAATTTAGTTAGCAAACACAAACATCTGGGACCAGCCTAGTACAACAGAACAGGATTAGTCATCGTCATGAGTGCTACGTGTTCATCCATAGGTAAACACATCTTGATGTGGCACTGACTGCATGTGGGGATAGGAGTGAACAGTAAACCTAAAGTGAAAAACTAAAGTGAAGTCTTTAGTTTCAATATCTGGGATTGTTTATGTATACGACCTTGATTTGACTAGGCAAACAATCCTTTAACACAGTCAGTGACCCCCTGAGAATAGGCCCACATACTACATAAAATGAGGCCAAGAGAGAGAACTTTCCACAGGAGCACTCTGCTGCCCTCGGGTCTCGTGTTACAGGTTCACACAGATCTGTTTACAGATTGAGTTAGTTCAGGATTCAGCAGGGAGGGATTGATTACATTTTCAGCTAAATTAGACAAAAACACAGTGCACTAAAGAGGCCATTCAGCACAGCTCTTAGCTGACCATCTGTGAGGGAAAACTGGAAAAATACTGCATCAAAGGCCAGTTGCTGGGCTAATGCTCAAAATTAATATTCAAGTTCCATTTTACTCTCCAGTGATCCTGAACTTTAGCTAGGCTGACTCAACTCATGTGGAACACAGGGAGGACGGGAGTCCAAATGTCATCCCAATGTCCCAACAGACTCCCATAGTTGCGGTCCAGAACCAAGGCTCTCTGAACAATGCAGTACTGATATAGCTATAACAATATACAAAACACATGGTGATATCATTCAATATAGCTAGCTATTACACCAGGGGAGGATGGCTAATAATAATGGCTGGAACCTAACTAATGGAATGATACCACTCCACTCATTACCACAAGCCCGTCCTCCCCAATTAAGTTGCCACCAACCTCCTGTGTATTACACTACAGTTCTTTGTGGACGGCAGATAGCCTAACAGATAGAGCGTTGGGCCTGTAACCGAAAGGTCTGTAGTTCCCCGAGCTGTCGACGTGCCCTTCAAATCAAAGTACACATATTTGCTGATGTCATCGCAGGTGCAGCGAAACCCTAATTGCTCCAGGGTCGCCGTTAATAATGGCAGACCCTGGCCGTCTCAGAGGGTCTCTCAGTCAGGGGAAGTTGGGATATGAAAAAAAGATGTCCAATTCCCACATGCATGAAATAGGACAGATAAACACCCAACGAATTATAATAATAATTACTTTACACCCCCCCCCATTTTTATTTATATATATAAATTGTAATAGCAAGCTAGCAGTTTTGTAAACACTGGAACATTCTTGGCTGTTGGCTAACAGCTGGACTATCTAAATAACAACATGAACTCAGCTGGATACGTTAGACGCTAGGAAACGTGCTACGCTAACTAGCTAACTACACACTCGACGTCAACGATTGGTCTGACATACCTTGATGATTGAAAAGCCTCCATAGCTTGGTGAAAATTATTCCCATGTTGTTGTTGTAGAGCCTTTGGCGGCAACTAACTACGACCAATTTGGCTGTAATTTAGCTAGGTAACTAGCTGACTGGCTAGCTAGCTTGCTATCTGGCGAATTCCTGAAGATGTTGCTAACGTAAATCGGGCAATGCAGTCACACGACCTGGCAATATTTGACGGTGGAAAAGAGACCAGTAATATCAACTCTTATTGATAAAGTTATCATTTTTGCACGAAGGCTTTTCCTTTATGGCCGAAATAGAATTACAGGACGACGTTATTGCATTTCTAGCTACAGAATACAACGGTAGCTGATTAGCTAGCCCTGGAGTGCAGTCGTCAACACTGACGCATGCTCTCTCCACAATCCGCCCAGTGAGGATGGATTCCAGAGTGATTACCAAATCAGAGACAATTATGACGAATAAAGTTTAGGGTGACACCATATACGTTACATTGCATTATGTGTGCAAAGCCCACTATCCAGTAGTACTGCATCCATAGGCACTTCAGGTCATTCATCATTTGGAGTGAGGCAATTGCAGCCATTCACAAAATGCCATATATTTAATAAGATCGTATATTCAGTTCATGCGGGGTCTAACTCGGGATTCCCAAACTTTTTCTGCACAAAACCCAATTGACAGTAGAAAATGCAGGGGTCCCCACGTGGGAAAATGACATTCCCTAACGCTGTGTTCATATTCACTCAATTTAAGGTCCCGCTCGCTGTTCCAACACATACTAATTACATGAAAACGAATTATAATAGTATAAAAGGCCTTACATTTATACTAAAAGTTGTATCCTATACTCATTTGAAGAGAAAAGTTCTTCATTTGTTTGATAAGATTACAGATTTTCTCAGGGGACCCAATTTCATGGGACTCTATATTGCACAGAAGACACGTTTAGGAACCACTGATCTAACCTGGCTCTGGGTCAAACAAACATCAATTGAACAACACATCAAGGACATTACAATTGGCCACAATGAAGAAATTATGATTCACTATATCACCCACTGGGTGTGCACCGCACTGTGTTCTGTCTTTGTGAAAATAAAACAATATTTTGATAAGAAGGGCCAACTCAAAAGCCTACATCTTAAGATAACATATCTGTTTGAAGATGGGAGTCAATGAAGAAAAGTGGAATCTGGACCATCATTATAACAGAGCTCTGAATTTATTTGATAAAAAAGTTCATTTTAACTAGGTAGTTCTCATTTTACATCAATTTCCAATAAAACATATTTATCTTTCTTCTTGATAAATTAAAAAGTTGTATTAGTCATGCAGTTTCGCATTTCCCTTTTGAATTTTATCTTTCACAAAAATAACAAGAACACAATCTCATTGAACTCCAATGAAGCCGCTAAGTAGCCGAGGGAGGAAAAGCATCAACATGCAGCACTGTACACATTTGCATAGTACATTTCTCTTTTTCTCTAGATTAGTTTGTCCAATTGTTTTCTCTTTACCAGCATGTCTTTATAGAATACAGCACTAACAGAAATCAAGCTATCTTGGCAACAGAGGAAGGTATTCGAAGAAAACAAATAAAATATGTTGTGATTTGTTTGGTTGGGGGTTTCTGATACATACCCTCTATTGGTGATCTATGCATAACTGGTAGCATACAGAGAGACATTCTCTGACATGAACCTCTATACAGAACTCCCTAGTCTGTACCCTTCACACTCTCTTCATATGACAAAACCTCTATAATTGTTCCTAACCATTTAGACCATAAAAACTATGAAATAAAATGCTACATTTTGAGGATATGTATATGGATAGGAGAGAAGCCCCTCCATTGCTACAGTACCCCCCCTAAAAGTTTAAAACAAGGCCTGGGTTAAGCAATAAGGCTTTGAACAATTCATTTGTCATGGTGTTTTGATATGCAATGCTTAGGAAAGTAAAATCGTTCATTAAAAAACAACATAATGTATTTTTAATGGCCAGGACATGGAAGACTTTTAAATGGGGCATTGAAAAGAAGAGCTGATGGTTGGCAAATAATTACAATTAATTGATTTGACTTATATATCGCCTTTCTAGACACACAAAGTGCTTTACATAGTAATTATGACCAAATGTTTGATGTTAGACTCACAATTTCTTTGTTTCATGAAATCAACAATATAACTTCATAGCAGACTGAATGAAGCGCTCTCATCCGCTTATGTGTTACTGTTGACTAAATTAATTGTTCAAATGAGACTGTCCTAAACAACAGTCACTCACTCAACTACAGTCTCCTAGGGATTTTTCTGGCCTAACACATACATAACAGCACTGAATCATTATTCCATGACATACTGTATATTGACAAAAAGACATGCTGCCATTGATCATTCTAAACCAATGAAACGTCGGTCCACGGACAGCCGTTATTTCTTTACTTGCCAAGCAGGACTTTCTTTGAATATATTACACTTGAATTCACAAGACCATTTAAAAGACAATAAAATATGATGCAAATGGCATCACTATAACAGGCTGCTTGTACAGTAAATGGAATGTGGTATACCTCAATTCAAATGATCAATATTTCCCTGATTGGAAGTATATCCATCTATACTAAAGCCTATCCTTTCATCCCTCTCTACTGTATACTTTATTCCTAGTCAATAGTACTAATGGAAAAACTTCAATTAGACTATTTCCTCTTGGTTGCAGCATACTAAAAACTGATAGGAATAGTCCTCACACTAGAGTGTTAAGGTACTGTATATAACGAAGGGATGCACCCTTTCCTGAAAGAGCACAAGATATGAAACTTGCAACTGCCTTAATTTACTTAGCAAATTTTTATTAGAAAAGTGTGATTTGTTTTTAACCTTTATTTAACTAGGTAAGTCAGTTAAGAACAAATTCTTATTTTCAATGACGGCCTACAAACAGTGGGTTAACTGCCTGTTCAGGGGCAGAACGACAAATTTGTACCTTGTCAGATCAGGGATTTGAACTTGCAACTTTTCGGTTACTAGTCCAATGCTCTAATCACTAGGCTACCCTGCCGCCCCAAAGGCATTAGCTAAGTATAATTGAGGAGAAGAAGGGGATAAAAGCCCTGGAAACTAGAAGATTCCGATTCAGGACCCCCCTAAAAAAATCCCTCAACATTTTGACAAACAGGAACTTTGCCGACTCTGAGAAACTGGTTGTAGGCTACAGGACTGAAAACACTCAAATCCAAGACAATTTCAAACAACTTAGTGACATTGATTAAATATACAGTGCACTGACTCTGCTGCTATTGGCTCCTGGAAATGTGCAAAGAAGTTCTGTGCTGATCGAGGGACGCTAGGCGCTGTCTGGCACTAGTTCGAGGCAGGTGTTGATGGGTCACCAAGACCACCACGACAACTAGCCCTGCTAACACTGAGACAACAGGGAGTCGATGGCCAGACCACATGGTGACCCCTTTCACACCAACATGTCAAGGCTCTGCCATGTTAAAAAGAAGACAAGCCCAGAGTTGGGCCTTCCCTTAGAAAAAAAACATGGTGAAAATCTGGCCCTCATCCTATTTTTTCGTCTCCCTCATAAGAAAAAGGCATAGAGATTAGATTTTTAGTTGGTCAATGTTCACGTTTTCACCGTGAACCAGTGCCAGAGGAAAAGCGAGGTGCTAACACTTTATAAAAAAAGTTGGTTACAGTACAATTAAACTAGAGAGTGGTCGTGTGGCTGTGTCGTACCCACTGTGAAGGGAAGAGAGGCCTAAGTGACATAAGGGGGTCTTCAGCTCAAAGCCTGTGCCTGGAGTCATGGCTGTAGCTTCCGGGGGAGCCGTTACGGTTGCGGTGGGGCTTGTACGTGTCCTGATAGGGGTCATGATAGTCCTCCTCCACCAGGGGGTAGTGGACCTGGTCCCGGCTGTGCTGCGAGCCGGAGGACAGGCGGTTACGGCTCTTCCTCTGCCGCTCATTGTGGTAGTTCTCGTCTGATGGCGAGTGTTCTCCTGCTGTGTGATTGCTGTTCCTGTTTGTGTTTCTTTGACCCTGTTCAGAGAGAAAGAGAGGACATATTGTATACATTCAGCAGTTGACTATAGCATCAGCTTTTTCAAAACGGTATAATTGTTTGTTTTTTATCCTGTAGTAGTGAGCAAAATGTCCTTGATAAATAGGCAGCAATCCGGTATCATAATCCTGTATCACTTCACTACTAATTCATACCATTTTCAATGAATTATTTACAACCAATTTGCCCAACAACTAGTCATAATTATGGCTGTTAAGGTGACCGTATCACCAGCAAACCAGCGGTCACAAGTCATGAAGGCAGTCAAATTCCACATGACCGTTTAGTCACCGTAATTAGGCTTCTCCAAGCTCTGATGCTGCTGATCGTCATTAGTAGCCTACCAAACTTGCTAACTGCCTGGTACTCAGCACTCTATAGTCCCTCTAATCACTCAATGCAAATATTTTAGAAAATCAAATCAACACTTCATGAGAGCTCATGTTGCGTATTATTTCTATAGGCTATACAATTTTACAAGAAAACAGAGTGATGGCCTCCACTAAAACAAGTAGGATCCCATCAGCCTTCTATAGGCTAGGCATACTATATTTCTTTCTCAACTTTCCTAATATTAAGCCAATTGTTTATCTTTACAACAGGAGTATAGCCTACCTGGCTGGCATGAAAATGAACCATGGGAAATGTGTCCTCCATTCGCTATTTAAGTACATAGATTTGTATTTTTTCCTGCTGCCCCTGTTTCGAGACAGGTGCATGATAATGGTCCATTCTATATCAAAACAAATTTCACACATATATTATTTAGCATATGTAAAGACAATATTAAATGATGGTTGACAATATTAGCCTACCACTTCTGAATTCTATATTATCACTTGTGAATGATGCCCAGTATAAAAAACTGTTTTTTTGCAACTTTTTCTAATCATAAAGGGGATGCCGCTGTGAAATTCGAGGCATTATCAAGTGCTTGTCAAATTGTGAATGAGAGACTGATGAAGTGTGAACAGCCTCCGCAAAAAAACAAAGCAGAAATCATGCCTTTCAAGCGACTTTTTTCAAATCATCATTAATCTCAACATGCAGCCTTACAATGTTTTAAAAATCAAAACATATAGCCCAACGTTTATAGAACAACTAAAGTTACATTAACAACAGAAAATTAAGCATACAGAAGTGCCTATTTCTTTGTTAACCACTCAACACAGAATAGCCACATGTGTGCACTCCCTCAAATCATTTGGAGAAAATATGTATATTTTGTTCAATTGTTTTCTTCATACAATCATTTAAAAAATATAATGTCACAGAATTCTAAGCAAATCTTGTCTGCTAAATGAACTAGTAGTAGCCCACAGCCATATGGCATAGCCAGACATAGCCAGACATAGCCTAACATAAGGACAACTCAGAGTATGCTATTCTGTTCTTCTGTAATAGACTACATTTTGTTCATATCATGTTTCTTTAGACCTGTCTAAAATAAATCATGGATGTATTGTGAAGGTGTAGGCTATATTACATGGATTTATTTGACTTTTTAAAATGTAGATGTTCCAAAGGTCTGGATCAGTGGCTTGTAAATCTATGTGCAGAAGACAGGAGATGCTAAATGTGTTTATGTTAATTAACGGTCAAATACCGTGAGATTGGCAGTTATTTACTTGACAATCACCAGCTGACAAAATGTTGTGACCGCCACAGCCCGAGATAATAGCTATTGCCACCGCATCTACTTTAACACGATAAAACCAGTTTCCCAGTCAAATAAGAGGGCAAATATCAGTCAAAGTAAGGTCAGGTTGATTCACCGGTTGGTTGACCAGCCCAGTTATAGCTGTGGGGTACGGAGAGAGGGCAGTGGATCCCAGGTTGCGGCCCAGCAGAGGGTTGAGAGGGGTGCTCAGGGAGGTGTGTGTTGCCCTCCAGTAGGCTTCCAGGTACTCTGCCAGGTGATCACATGCATCCTCCAGCTGATTCTCATCCAGAATGATGTCAAACATTTCCTAAGAGACAGGGGGAGAGGAGAGAGAGCGAGAGAGACAGGAGAGAGGGGAGAGCAGAGATACATTCTGACTTAGTGACTGAGTGATTGAGTTGCTGGTAGTAGCAGTTAACTGTCGGTTATTGTCCCTCGTGGAAGGCCAGAGACCAGCAGTTGACAGGGTGTACTGAGGGTATATTGTTCCTTATGGGAGGCCAGAGACCAGCAGTTGACAGGGTGTACTGAGGGTATATTGTTCCTTATGGGAGGCCAGAGACCAGCAGTTGACAGGGTGTACTGAAGGTTATTGTATACCTACCGGAGGGCACTGTGCTAGTTTGTCTGCTGCCACCAGCTGCACATTCAAGTGTTTGCTCTGGGATTTCCCTCTCGACTTGATCAACCGCTGAAGAACCTGTGGATAGTTTATATATTCACAGTGCTGGACTTGGACTGAAATAGGCTACGGTACACATGCCGGTACTGTTAATTTTTAGGTGCAGGAGCTCCACAATACTTTTGACATAATATTCTATAAGAGGAACAGGAGCCCAAGCTGTAGAACATTTTATGACGATCTCCTGCCCAAGTCAAGCACTGTATATATCAAGTCAGAAGAAAGCAGCAACACTAATCAGCATGGGTCAGGGATGGAAAACTTTGAATTTGAAAACTTTGAAACTTTGAAAAAAAACTCTTACATGTCACTCAGTGGCAGAGGAACTTGGGTACAACTGTGTGTATAAAAGCAGCAGAATTCATACATGTCAAAATTATTTTACTCTCGGAGCCTGTTTCCCTCCCATTTCCACCTTGGGGATGTAGCAAAAATAGAACCATTTGAGGAAAAGGGGAAGCCTAAAACTTACTTTAGGAGAGGACACTTTAACATGCACGATGATAGGTGCTAAGGATGTCTTTATGAGCTGGGTTGGATGGTTGATTGTGTCAGCATCCAGGACCACCAGCTGTAAGGATCTGGCCAGCTCAAATATCCTCTCAATCTCACTCTGAACCTCCGCTGTGGGGAAACAGAACAGTGATCACAGATGGTGGATCAACAACCCTTTATATTGCCAAAATCGGAAGACATCAATTCCACAAATTCTGTGCAATACACACTTTATAGGATCTGATAAGTACAGTATGTACAGTACCAGTCAAATGTTTGGACACAACTACTAATTCAAGGGTTTTTCTTTATTTTTACTATTTTATACATTGTAGAATAGTGAAATACATCAAAACTATGAAATAACACATATGGAATCATGTTGTAACCAAAAAAGTGTTAAACAAATCAAAATATATTTTATATTTGAGATTCTTCAAAGTAGCCACCCTTTGCCTTGAGGACAGCCTTGCACACTCTTGGCATTCTCTCAACCAGCTTCAGGAGGAATGCTTTTCCAACAGTCTTGAAGGAGTTCCCACATATGCTGAGCACTTGATGGCTGCTTTTCCTTTACTTTCCGATCCAACTCATACCAAAATATCAAAAAACAAAAACAAATGATAGTCCCACTAAGCGCAAACCAGGTGGGATGGCGAATCGCTGCAGAATGCTGTGGTAGCCATGCAAGTTAAGTGTACCTTGCAATCTAAATAAATCACTGACAGTGTCACCAGAAAAGCCCCCCAAACCATCACACCTCCTCCTCCTCCATGCTGCATTATGAGAACCACACATGCGGAGATCATCCGCTCACCTACTCTGCGTCTCACAAAGACACGGTGGTTGAAACCAAATATCTCACATTTGGACTAATCAAACCAAAGAACAGGTTTCCACCAATCTTCTTAGCCCAAGCAAGTCTTTTCTTCTTATCGGTGTCCTTTAGTATTGTTTTCTTTGCAGCAATTCGACCATGAAGACCTGATTCACGTGGTCTCCTCTGAACAGTTGATGTCTGTTACTTGAACTCCGTGAAGCATTTATTCGGGCTGCAATCTGAGGTGCAGTTAACTCGAATGAACTTATCCTCTGCAGCAGAGCTAACTCTGGGTCTTCCTTTCTCATGAGAGCCAGTTTCATCATAGCGCTTGATGGTTTTTGCAACTGCACTTGAAGAAACTTTAAAAGTTCTAGAAATGTTCCAGATTGACTGACCTTCATGTCTTAAAGTAATGATGGACTGTCGTTTCTCTTTGCTTATTTGAGCTGTTCTTGACATAATATGGAATTGGTCTTTTACCAAATAGGGCTATCTTCTGTATACCACCCACCTCTACCTTGTTACAACACAACTGATTGGCTCAAACGCATTAAGAAGGAAATAAATTCCACCAATTAACTTTTAACAAGGCACACCTGTTAATTGAAATACATTCCAGGTGACTACTTCATGAAGCTGGTTTGAGAGAATGCCAAGAGTGTGCAAAGCTGTCATCAAGGCATTGGGTGGCTACTTTGAAGAATCTCAAATATATTTTGATTTGTGTAACACTTTTTTGGTTACTAAATGATTCCATATGTGTTATTTCATAGTTTTGATGTCTTCACTATTATCATACAATGTAGAAAATAGCAAAAATAAAGAAAATGAGTAGGTGTGTCCAAACCTTTGACTGGTACTGTATAATTAAGCAATAAGGCACGAGGGGGTGTGGTATATGGCCAATATACCACAACTAAGGGCTATTCTTAAGCACAACGCCACGAGAAGTGCCTGGATACAGCCCTTAACAAACCCCCAAGGTGCCTTACTGCGATTATAAACTGGTTACCAACATAATTAGAACAGTGAAAATAAATGTTTTGTCATACCCCTGGTATACAGTCAGATATACCACAGCTTTCAGCCAATCAGCATTCAGGGTTCGAACCACCCAGTTTATAATTTCCTTTTTAACATATACAAAACATCTGAGTGAAGAATAGCAGTATTCAGTGTCATCCAGATGATACCTAGGTTGGACCTGGTGTTGGATCTTTCGATGATGGCCCGCTTGCTGGGGTTGTTGAGCACTGACCTCTTGGCCAGAGCTATATCTGCTGTTACTCTCGTAATAGATATCCTAAATGCAACAGATTCAATGGATACAGAATATCACAAACCCACATGTAAAGTATGGCTACTACCATGTTTATAATCCTAGAGAAAGTGTTTAGTCAAAACAGGTGGTCAGATTATTTACTTTGGCAAAGTATTCAATGATCATGTATAACTGCTTTACATATCCTGAGTGTACAAAACATTAAGAACACCTGCTGTTTCCATGACTAAGACTGACCAGGTGAATATTAGCCTATCACTTGTGAATGATGCCCAGCATAATAAACTGCATTTTTTTGCAACTTTTTCTAAACGTAGTCGCACACCCCATGTTGTAACGGATCTCTTCGTCGTCTGACGACGAGTATGAAATATCGGACAAATGCGCAGCGTGGTAAGTGTCCATGTTAATTTATTAACTGAACACACAAAACAAAATAACGAAGTGAATAGAAGAAACGAAACAGTTCTGCAAGGTGACATACACTAAACAGAAAACACAGACACAGAAAATAATCACCCACAACCAAAATGGGGAAAACAGGCAACCGAAGTATGATTCTCAATCAGAGACAACAATCGACAGCTGCCTCGGATTGAGAACCATACTAGGCCAAACACAGACATACAACATAGAAAAAAGAACACCCCAACTCACGCCCTGACCAAACTAACACAAAGACATAATAAAGGAACTAAGGTCAGAACGTGACAGTACACCCCCCACCAAAAGGTGTGGACTCAGGCCGAAAAACCTGAACCTATAGGGGAGGGTCTGGGTGGGCGTCTGTCGCGGGGCCGGCTCTGGCGCGGGACGTGGACCCCACTCCACCATAGTCTTGGCCCACTTAAGTGGCGCCTTTGGAGCGGCGACCCTCGCCGCCGACCTCGGTCTGGGGACCCTTGCAGCGGGCCCCGAATAGATGGGAGACTCCGGCAGCGCCGTAGTGAAGCGCGACTATGGTAGCGCCGTAGTGAAGGGCGACTCCGGCAGCGCCGTAGTGAAGCGCAACTCCGGAAGCGCTGGACAGGAGGGAGACTCTGGAAGCGCTGGACAGGAGGGAGCACCTGGAGGGAGGAGACGGAGAGACAGCCTGGTGGGTGGGGCTGCCAACGGAGGCCTGGTGCATGGAGGAGGCACTGGATGGACCGGACCGTGGAGGCGCACTGGAGACCAGATGCGCTGAGCCGGCTTCATAGCTCCTGGCTCGATGCCCACTCTAGCCCGGCCGATACGAGGAGCTGCGATGTAGCGCACCGAGCTATGCCTGCACACTGGGGACATCGTGCGCCTCACGGCATAACACAGTGCCTGCCCGGTCCTGTCCAGAAGTCCAGAACCCTCTGCTCCTGGTTACTACGCTGCTTGGTCCGGTTGTGGTGGGTGATTCTGTTACGGATCTCTTCGTCGTCTGACGACGAGTATGAAATAACGGACCAATGCGCAGCGTGGTAAGTGTCCATGTTAATTTATTAACTGAACACACAAAACAAAATAACGAAGTGAATAGAAGAAACGAAACAGTTCTGCAAGGTGACATACACTAAACAGAAAACACAGACACAGAAAATAATCACCCACAACCAAAATGGGGAAAACAGGCAACCGAAGTATGATTCTCAATCAGAGACAACAATCGACAGCTGCCTCGGATTGAGAACCATACTAGGCCAAACACAGACATACAACATAGAAAAAAGAACATAGATTACCCACCCCAACTCACGCCCTGACCAAACTAACACAAAGACATAATAAAGGAACTAAGGTCAGAAAGTGACACATGTAGCCTAGCCCATAGGCCTATATGTTTTGATATGGTTTGTATCACAACTAAAGTGGCCAAATAACTTCTCAAAATTAAGCACATGAATCCGCTTTACAAGGGGGTTAGAGGCTAACTGGCATACATAAACAGCACATGAATCCGCTTTACAAGGGGGTTAGAGGCTAACTGATATACATAAACAGCGCATGAGCTTCAAATTTGGGGAAGAACATTTTCATCATAAAAATGCACCTTTATAATTAAAGCATTACATGCATAATCATATTTGAGGTCACTTTTGATAATGGTGTTTTCCTGCTAATGGAACATTTGTATTTATAGCCTACTGTCATGTGTGCATTTCTGTGCTTATTATGTGAAGAAATAGCCTAACAGTTTAATACAAAACATTAAGAACACCTGCTCTTTCCGTGACAAAGAGTGACCAGGTGAATCCAGGTGAAAGCTATGATCCCTTATTGATGTCACTTGTTAAATCCACTTCAATTGGGAGTGCTATGCAATATTAGGAAGGTGTTTACACTGAGTATACCAAACATTAGGAACACCTTCCTAATATTGAGTTGCACCCCCAATTCGTTGGGGCATGGACTTTAAAAAGGCGTCGAAAGCATTCGACAGGGATGATGGCCCATGTTGACTCCAATGCTTCCCACAGTTGTGTCAAGTTGTCTGGATGTCCTTTGGGTGGTGGATCAGTCTTGATACACACAGAGAAACTGTTGAGGGTGAAAACCCCAGCAGCATTGCAGTTCTTGACACACTCAAACCTGTGCACCTGGCACCTACTACCATACCCCTTCAAAGGCACTCAAATATTTTGTCTTGCCCATTCACCCTCTGAAAGGCACACATACACAATCCATGTCTCAATTGGCTCAAGGCTTAAAAATCCTTCTTTAACCTGTCTCCTCCCCTTCATCTAAACTGATTGAAGTGGATTTAACAGGTGACATCAATAAGGGATCATAACTTTCTCCTGGATTCACCTGGTCAGTTTATGTCATGTTTTATACATTCAGTGTATTTTCCGCACTAGCTTATAGTAGTTTGCATAGGTGCCATGAGCAGCTGAGAGCCTGATGCTACAGTAAGCAGGCAGAGTGTTAGTGCAATATGAAGGGATAGAGTTGACAGTACGCAGGGACAGGGATAGTGCCGACAACACAACTCCTCACCTGCCATCAAACCTGTGCTTCAGGAAGTCAAAGAGCGCTTTCTGCATCATGTCTGTCACCTGCACATGCAGCACACAGAGCCAGGAAGAGCAGCAAAGGATGGCAGAGGAGAAAGTTAGGAAAGGATGGAGAAAAAGAAGGGAAAGAGAGAAAGTGAGGTTGAGAAAGAGAGGGAAAGTGAAAAGGGTTGACAGCCAGAAAGGAAATAAACCAGTAGAAATGCATTGACAATTCCTCACAGCTGCAGCAAGCCTTTCAAAGAGCCTTCCTCATGGCAAGAAAGCCCTTGTGACAAGACCCATTTCATATGGTGAAGCTACATACCTTGATGTTCAATGTTAAAAAATAGCACATGTTATGGACAAAGGTGCCCAAGGATGTCAAAAGAACAGTTGTCAACCTTGTCTTCCTTTTTGATTTCAGTATGAGTGCTAAATGTCAGTATGAACGCAGCATGAGTGCTAAGACCCTGTCCCATATTTCCCCATCCACCACCATTACCTATCCAATAAAGATTTCTCCATATTCCTCATTATGACATCCAACCGTTAGGTCCCACCAGGCTCCTCTTGCCTGTGAATTATCCCACTGGTCCAAAAAATCCAGCAAAGGAGAAGCATGATCTCTGGTTTCTTTCCACCTAATGTTCTACAGAATTAATCCTGGTTACATTAAATAAGGTGATTAAGGCCTAAAATGAAGTGTCATAAAAACTCGGTGTGATGAATTGGGCAGCAGGTCAGACCAGTCTACATTAATGCTATTTATGCAAGGTATTTCAATCTTTTCAATGAAAAGAACTGTAGTTGCAAGGACAAGGCTTGAAAGGAGCAGGGAGCAATTGTTATATGGTATATCCACATATATAACGACAAGGAGTTGAAGACAATTTGTGTGCTTTGCATACAACAATAACCGTATTCTATATACACTGAACAAAATTCAAAAGGCACTCGCACATCTGAGCTATCTTATTTTGCAGGTGCATGGTAACAGTTGAATAAGATAAGACAAAAAGAGGAAACCTGCACACGGCTCTTTCTAGTATCACTGCTTTAAGTTTCAGCCTCAAGGCCTTCGTCAGAGCTTTGTGAGCTTTCTTTTAAATAGCACCCTTATAGCTCCACTCACATTCGTTCAATGCAACGAATGGGCTTGGAGTCGAGGGAAAATAAGTGTTACACAAATATAACAATGTACATTTCATAAATATTTGAATAAAGTGTGTACATTAAACATATTAAACACTTCTGTAAAACCACAATGAGGACATCAACCAATCAAGCAAGTTTTCATAAATCATTGGGTACAGCGCAATAAAAACGTCAAAGTAATCTGAAATGGTAGAATTAATTCATGTTCACATTTACAGCATAACATACATAGGCATTTCATCATTAAAACCTTTAACAAATAATGTCTAGAGGGTGAAAATCCCAAAACATTCTCTTTTGCTCAGAGTATTATTTATATCACCTGCCCTGTCTGATATCTTAACTTTCTCTATGACACAAAATCTAAAGGATTTTGGTCATTAAAATGTACTGAGACTGGATAATCCCTGTCATGTCTCCTGATTTAACCTTTATGTTAACTAATTCTCTCTTTGAAAGAACAAGAGGTTTTACCTACATAACACAGCCCACATGGACATTTAATCATGTAGATAACATGGGTGGTGGAGCATTTACTAATGTCATTTTTGTGAACAGTTTTCCTGTATTTGGGTCACAGCAATATTCACACATCATATTGTTACACTGTGTGCAACCTCTGCATTTATAGCTACCATTCGGAAGAGGGCGTAAAAGAGCCTGGCTCATTTTCTTTTGTGGCTGGACCAAAATAATTGCGTTAATTGCGACCTCTCCTATATACAATAAGTAGTGGATTGTTAAATTCAGCTGGCAAAACTGGGTCTGATGATAAAACATGCCAGTGTTTCTTGACAGCATCTCCCACTTTGCGCGAGTTCATGTGGTGGTGAACATTATAGTGTTCTTTAGCTGTAGTGGGTCTTTTTGTAGCAGTTAATCTAATGTTTTCCCTAATGCCAAATTAAGAGCTTAATCCACACATTGTGGAGAGTAGCCTCTTAAAAAACTATTGTGCAAATCCGCTGCTTTTTCTAGATAGTCCTCTGTGGAGTGGCATGTATTGCGAAATCTGAAAAACTGGCTTCTTGGAAGTCCCCTTTTTAATGGCTCGGGTAGAAGCTTTCCCCCTGTAATAGAGTATTTCTGTCCGTTTCTTTTCTAAACAGAGTTGTAAACAGGGTTCCATTTGATTTCTCAATAAACATATTGAGGCAATGAACACGTTTAGTGTCACATTCAATAGTGAATTTGAGATTGAGGTCAATGTAATTGAGTAATGGTATCAAGTCTGACAGCTCTTCTCTCGTCAATATATTGATACCACTTCAGGACTTTACTCACAAATGGATTTTAATTTTCATTGTTAACAAAATGTTCAAAATGACCCACATAAAGGTTGGCATAGCTCAGAGTGAATGTGGAGCCCATCGATGATCCATTCGTTTGGAGGTAGAATTCATTATCAAACCTGAAATAGTTCTACGGGGTAGTTATAGTTATATGGGTAGTTAGTTAGTTAGTATCACGGTCTCTCAAATCGTGAGCACGGGCTGCCAGCCCCCGGTATGGGGAATGTTGGTATATAGACTCGACATCTAACGTGACCAAAATACAGTCTTCTGTTAATCCGTGAATGGTGAGATCTTGTTTATGAAGTCTATTGAGTCTTTAACATATGATGGCTATGCTTGCAGATGAGATTTAATAAACTAGTCTACATATTTCGACAATTTTATTTTACCTTTATTTATCTAGGCAAGTCAGTTAAGAACAAATTCTTATTTTAACTGCCTTGTTCAGGGGCAGAATGACAGATTTTTACCTTGTCAGCTCGGGGATTCGATCTTGCTCTAGTCCAATGCTCTAACCACTAGGCTACCTGCCGCCCTGACAATCGTTCAAGCATTGAGCATATTCCTGCAACCACTGGTTGGCCTGGATAATATACACACAACATGTAATATAAACGCAACATGTAAAGTGCTGGTCCTATGTTATGTGACCGATGTGAAATGGCTAGAAGGTTATTGGTGGTGTGCGCTAATAGCGTTTCAATCGGTGACGTCACTTGCTCTGAGACCTTGAAGTAGCGGTTCCCCTTGCTCTGCAAGAGCCGCAGTTTAGAGGAAAAAGGATGTTCGGTAACCTCTCTTGACATTGAGCAGTAATAACAACAGCATCATGCTGTTCACACAAGTCAGTGTAATTGGATCGTTTGGACCAATAGACACATCTCTGTAAATTGGGGGAAAAAAATCACATTAAGAAGAAGAAATTGTGCCTCCATTCCATCCACCTTTGCATAACCTTCGTATAAATTTTTACACTGTATTATCACACACACACACACACACACACACACACACACACACACACACACACACACACACACACACACACACACACACACACACACACACACACACACACACACACACACACACACACACACAGAGCTTCTTCTGGTGCTGTTTATCCCTGTGTTTCTAATTAATTTCAAGCCATGCTCTACTTTTTCAGACTGATGTGTTTTACCCAGAAGGTTGTTACCACAGCAACACAGTGGCGCGGCAATGTGGACCGACGATGATCCTGGTTCCCCACTTCCCCCATACATATCAAGGAAAAGATGCTGCCCTCCTTTTTCTGCAAACCCTCATTGGTGGTTAGTTACCAATGAATGGATAAGCCAGACATAGCTGTTATTTTTGGATATCTACTCTGACAATGAACGGGGGAGTTATTCACTGTCAGTGAACCTCTTCAATGAAGCTGCATCTCAACCACTAGTCTGCACGTTGACGGTCCTCAATATTAATTCCAAAAGGTAGAGCTGGGAATTGGAGTCACTGTATAGCACACAACCAAATATTGCAGTTGTTCTGAATAGCTGTATTGGAAGCCGAATAAAACACTTTACAAGAGACTGAAAATATTATTGTCATGATGCCTACCTCATATCCCTTCAGGGACGGTCCTACCAGGACCACTGGTCTCATGGAGGGGACCACGTCATAGGGAGGGATGTTTTCAGTCTGTAGCAGAGGTCAAGGGTTAGAGGGCGCACAGACACAGCAACAGTAGCATGTCACATGCCATTCACCATTATGTCCTTTTATTAAGTATTATTTAATACCAAGAGAGTGTATCTGTGGAATTACAGTGTTACAACAGTGTTACAACACAGGTACAAAATAATGAGTATAACAGTAGCTGGATATATTACTGTCAAGCAATTAAGTTATGCTATTAGGACATTGGGACGTTTCTGTTTTACTTCCTGATAATGTGCTGAAAAAGTGTTATAATTAAATACTGCCAGCAGATCATTGTTAAAGATGAGCCATCCAATTCATTTATGCAACTCCTATTTTTCTTTGGTCAATCAATTTAATAGCATCATTAAGCCCTGGTACTTGCCAGGGCTGGAATTAAATAAAAGAAGACAGGTCTATATGGTATTAAAGTGAGCTCAATCAGGTCTGCAAAGACACTTCATAGTATTTATTCCTAAGATATGAATTGGGGTGAATAAAGTCCAACCTATTAGTTAGTCTGTATGCCTAAAATAAAGATTGAAACGCTGATAAGGAGGATGCCATTGCACCTAGATGAATAACACAGAAATATATATAATACAGTGTATGATTGGTCTAGGTGCAACCAGATTCTGTGTGGTGACAGACCTTGGCGTTTACCTGTTCATATATTCAAGTGAATAACATGTGATTACTACTCACCCCTTTCTGCTTCTGTTTTCCTGTCAAAATGAGAAAACAACTGATAATTGCCTATGAACGCCAGGCAAGAAACGTAATACAATATACAGTACAACACGTTAGAGAGATACCTTTTCAGTATTCCTCTAATACTGATGGAAATATTTCAAGAGTACAATAATGGATGCAAATACCTTATCACGCAAATAAATTAAGTACTACATATACAGTATGTAGACAGTATATTCGTGATCAAAACACTTGATGTATTTGCAGCTTCTATTCCAAACCTTCCTTTGCAGGTGGCAGCCTTGGTTACACTTGTTAAGTGAGTCTGCTAAAGCCTTTGGTAAGCTGCATTATCCTTTAAAAGTGTTTTTTTTTTTTTTTTTTTTATAAATTCAAATTAAGATAGTAATATTTCAATTTATGTTAAGATGGAAATAAGATGGAGCAAATCCTTATATTTGGATAAAGCATCTCTCATCTTAACTTGTCATCAAACCATAGAATTTCGCCCAACAGGGTTTGGACTATAGGGTTATGTTTGCCTTAAAGCAAACTCAATGCATGGACATAATGCTTGTCCATAATCCTCTTGGAGGAAGAGGAAGAGGAGGAGGAGTGGACTGAGAGTGCATGGCTCACCTCATTCCAGTCCAATAGAACGTGCATGACACATTCTGGAAGACACAAAGATCGCACAACTCCACATTCCATCCACCCAACCTCCAGACACTGTTCCCTATTTTCACATATTAACTTACTCTAAAAGTTTGTATTGAGCAGCTGCAGCATTTTGAAGTAACTTGATTTTTCTCATTAGAGTAGAACAATGTCATTGAGTACATATACTCTGATAACCATTCAGTTCATAGTTCACTAATGTGAAGTGACCGACAGTTCGTCTAACACTGGATTTGATATGTTAATAAACATATAATAAACAATAATAATAATACATAAACAATAATAGTTAAAAACAACACACTGAGCAACAATGATATGGTATGTTAGAGACAAGGACAATTAGATCATAGATGATAAATGAATAATTCTGACAAATGGGTAGGGAGGCGCTCGACCTGGAGAGACGCTCTTCCCCTAATAGGCTTCTGTCTGGAGGCTCACCTGCAGAGGGAGGGTTGGATTTGAACCCGCCTGAAACCATGTCTCCTTGACTGGAGGAGGAATTCCCACTGGACTTACTGCAAGGCACAAAGGATAATAGACAGAGATAGAGAGAAGAAACATTAATGTGGAACACAGACAGATCATCCATCACGGGAGTCCCACACAACTCCCATCCTCAGGAGAAACAGGGTGAATAACAGAGTTCTCTGTCTTTAATCAGTCATTTTATTGTTACTTTAGACATCCTTGGTGTTTTAATGTTATTTAATTATTCTGTTATTGCCTTTTGCTTGTTTTTATCTCTTTCATTTTATTATTTGTTACTGTAAAGTTTGTAACAGTTTTAAATGCACTTCTAAACTAAAGTTTGATTTGTGTCCATGTTGAATATTTAGCATTAGAACAGAATGGTCTACCAGTAGAATGGATGAATACTATAAATACATTCTAGAATAGATGAGTATTGACAACACATTGTTCCAGGAATTGTGATAACAAAGGGGCTGTGATTAAAGAGGCTAATATATAATTTATGAGCAGTGATTGTCTTGGAGATAATATCTATCGAGGCACTATGTGAGATGACATACCCACTGTTTTACCACAATTGTTACATAACGTAACCCTCAGCAACATGAGGCCAACGCTGAAGTGTCCTTTAAAGTAGACAACAAAGAGTTAAAACAGAGCTGAATGACTCAATAGTGGGAGAATGACTATTCTCTCTGTCATAGTCGGCAATGAGGAAACTTATATAAGATGATGCATATCATCTCTTTCATATTAGTGTCACCAATATGTTATTATGAGTAAACCACCCTAGTTACAGCAGAGCCACACCTGGAGTAGGTGGCCTCTCATCAGACCCACCCATGTCGCTTTCCCTTTTCAGTAACCTTTTATAATACTTTTACAAATGCTTAATAAAGTCGTTTATAAATAGTTGATTAATGCTTATTCAGGACATTTCTTAGAAACAGTTATCCCCTCTCCAACCCACAACCCACCCTCAACACCCCAACCAACCCCCCCAGACCCTAAACTCACCCTCCAACACAGCCCCTCTACCCAACCAACACCGCCAACCCCTAAACCCACCCTCCAAAACACAGCCCCTCCACCCAACCAACCCCCCCACACCCTGAACCCACCCTCAACACCCCAACCAACCCCCCCAGACCCTAAACTCACCCTCCAACACAGCCCCTCTACCCAACCAACACCGCCAACCCCTAAACCCACCCTCCAAAACACAGCCCCTCCACCCAACCAACCCCCCCACACCCTGAACCCACCCTCCAACACAGCCCCTTCACCCGACCAAACCCCTCCAGACCCTAAACCGACCCTCCAACACAGCCCCTCAACCCATCCAACCAACCCCCAGCCCCTAAACCCACCTTCCAACACAGCCCCTCCACCTATCCAACCAACCCCCAGCCCCTAAACCCACCTTCCAACACAGCCCCTCCACCTATCCAACCAACCCCCAGCCCCTAAACCCACCTTCCAACACAGCCCCTCCACCTATCCAACCAACCCCCCAGCCCCTAAACCCACCTTCCAACACAGCCCCTCCACACAACCAAACCCCCCAGACCCTAAACCCACCCTCCAACACAGCCCCTCCACCCAACAAAACCCTCCCAGCACCAGCCCATTTGCCCAAACAAGCCCACCCACTCAGTAAACTTCTCACCCCTCAGCCCCTGCCCAGCCCCCCAACCAGGGCCTTACCCGTAAGAGCGTGTACCTCTCTTCTGCTCCTGCTGTAGACGGATGTTCTCTAGTTTCAGAGGGCTGGGGATGAATCCGATCTCACAGCCCTCCTTCACCAGCCGGCCAATCCACCAGTCATTACTGTACTTCTGTAGTGGACAAGACAACATTAAACAACACAATGAGTGAAGTGAGTGTGTGTGTGTGTGTTTGTTATACACTGACATGTACACTCATTGCTGTACGTCTGTGGTGGACAAGACAACACAAAACAACAGAACAGAAGACAGTGTGCAAACTCCACATAAAAATACACACTAAATCAAATCAAATTTATTTATATAGCCCTTCGTACATCAGCTGATATCTCAAAGTGCTGTACAGAAACCCAGCCTAAAACCCCAAACAGCAAGCAATGCAGGTGTAGAAGCACGGTGGTTAGGAAAAACTCCCTAGAAAGGCCAAAACCTAGGAAGAAACCTAGAGAGGAACAAGGCTATGTGGGGTGGCCAGTCCTCTTCTGGCCACCCCTCTTCACACTATATGTGGCTGTGGGCAAAGCAACACAAAGTGAATGTCTTAGAACAGAAGTGTGTAACAATTCATAGACATAAAGTCAGGACCGGCTCTAGCCTTTTGGGGGCCTGTCATGCCAAATAGTGTCCCCCTCTGCGTCACAATGGGATTCAATGAGTTCTAGCTTCTGTTACTAGGTCTGTTGCTCGAACTTGCAACATGAATTTGAACACTTTGAACATCTGTCAACGATGGCTTTACAGTGGTGGGGTGTTGGACTGATCTTGTTGATCATGTACATACCTGCTACAAACAGACTAAATGATGAAAATGCTACTGGCAGCAAAACCCAATACAGCAGAGAGTTCCTACTACAATGCAACTCAAACACAAACGCGATGGATATCCCAATGACCCATCTAATCCCTGACTGTCTGCGAGTGGATTACAAACCCAAATGCAAACGTAGAAAACATGGGGCAATCAGACAAAGAGTTAAAAAATTAAAGAACAAATTTCCCTTCCCACCACCTTGCTGATCAATGCCCTGTCACTGAGGGTTAAACTGGATGAGCTGTCAGCGAATTTTCGCTTCCAACACGAATACTGGGAGGCCTGTTTGCTGGCGTTTACTGAGACTTGGCTGGATAACATAGTCCCGGACAGGGAAATGGAGCCGGCTTCACTCTGGTCAGAGCGGACCGTGATCTGAGCATCACAGGGAACATCATGATGGGGGTGTCTGCCTGTTTGTCAGGGACCAGTGGTGTAAATGGATCCTGGTAAGAGAGAGACTCTGAAACCCTCGACATTGAACTGCTTTCTGTGTCACTGTGACCCTACTATCTGCCTGTGAGTTCCCTCAATTGTTTGTTACCGTGGTGTACATTCAACCTAAAGCTGATATAGCAAAAGCATCAGGGATTATTTATAATCTGTCACAGAAACTGGAATCTATCTCGCCAGACGCACTCACATTTATTTTAGGGGATTTTAACAACTGTACTTTGCACAAAGTCCTGTGCACATACTAACAGTATGTGAAATGTCACACTAGGAAAAATAAGACTCTTGGCTTGGGCTCTGGGACAATACCGAATGCGTTTTCTGCCACCACCAGACCTCCCCTGGGGACATCAGACCACAATGTGGTCTACCTCAGGCCAACCTACTGTCGCCTCCTGGAGAGGTAGAAACCCACAGTTAAAACTACCTCCGGCCAACCTACTGTCGGCTCCTGGAGAGGGAGAAACCCACAGTTAAAACTACCTCAGACCAACCTACTGTCGCCTCCTGGAGAGGGAGAAACCCACAGTTAAAACTACCTCAGGCCAACCTACTGTCGCCTCCTGGAGAGGGAGAAACCCACAGTTAAAACTACCTCAGGCCAACCTACTGTCGCCTCCTGGAGAGGGAGAAACCCACAGTTAAAACTACCTCAGGCCAACCTACTGTCGCCTCCTGGAGAGGGAGAAACCCACAGTTAAAACTACCTCAGGCCAACCTACTGTCAGCTCCTGGAGAGGGAGGAACCCACAGTTAAAACTACCTCAGGCCAACCTACTGTCGCCTCCTGGAGAGGGAGAAACCCACAGTTAAAACTACCTCAGGCCAACCTACTGTCGCCTCCTGGAGAGGGAGAAACCCACAGTTAAAACTACCTCAGGCCAACCTACTGTCGCCTCCTGGAGAGGGAGAAACCCACAGTTAAAACTACCTCAGGCCAACCTACTGTCGCCTCCTGGAGAGGGAGAAACCCACAGTTAAAACTACCTCAGGCCAACCTACTGTCGCCTCCTGGAGAGGGAGAAACCCACAGTTAAAACTACCTCAGGCCAACCCACTGTCGTTTCCTGGAGAGGGAGAAACCCACAGTTAAAACTACCTCAAGCCAACCTACTGTCGCCTCCTGGAGAGGGAGAAACCCACAGTTAAAACTACCTCAGGCCAACCTACTGTCGCCTCCTGGAGAGGGAGAAACCCACAGTTAAAACTACCTCAGGCCAACCTACTGTCGCCTCCTGGAGAGGGAGAAACCCACAGTTAAAACTACCTCAGGCCAACCTACTGTCAGCTCCTGGAGAGGGAGGAACCCACAGTTAAAACTACCTCAGGCCAACCTACTGTCGCCTCCTGGAGAGGGAGAAACCCACAGTTAAAACTACCTCCGGCCAACCTACTGTCGCCTCCTGGAGAGGGAGAAACCCACAGTTAAAACTACCTCAGGCCAACCTACTGTCGCCTCCTGGAGAGGGAGAAACCCACAGTTAAAACTACCTCCGGCCAACCTACTGGCTCCTGGAGAGGGAGGAACCCACAGTTAAAACTGTCCAGATCTGGAATGACAACAGTATCACTTGTCTCCAGGGGTGTTTTGACTGTACAATGTGGGAGGCATCTGGTCTCCAGGGGTGTTTTGACTGTACAATGTGGGAGGTATCTGGTCTCCAGGGGTGTTTTGACTGTACATTGTGGGAGGTATCTGGTCTCCAGGGGTGTTTTGACTACATTGTGGGAGGTATCTGGTCTCCAGGGGTGTTTTGACTGTACAATGTGGGAGGTATCTGGTCTCCAGGGGTGTTTTGACTGTACAATGTGGGAGGTATCTGGTCTCCAGGGGTGTTTTGACTACAATGTGGGAGGTATCTGGTCTCCAGGGGTGTTTTGACTGTACAATGTGGGAGGTATCTGGTCTCCAGGGGTGTTTTGACTGTACAATGTGGGAGGTATCTGGTCTCCAGGGGTGTTTTGACTGTACATTGTGGGAGGTATCTGGTCTCCAGGGGTGTTTTGACTACATTGTGGGAGGTATCTGGTCTCCAAGGGTGTTTTGGCTGTACATTGTGGGGGTCTCCAGGGGTGTTTTGACTGTACAATGTGGGAGGTATTTGAGGACAGCAGCACTGATCTCGATGAACTCACAGATGTTGTTTCAGACTTCTGTAAACTTCTGTGTTGTCAATTGTGCCTACTAAAACCTGAAAAATCTTCTCTAACTATAAGCCTTGGGTATCAAAAAATCTAAAATCACTACTTAATAGGAAGAAGGCAGTTTATGCTAGGGGTGATAGACAGGCTTTAAGAGATGTACAATGTGAGATCAGTTTATGCTAGGGGTGATAGACAGGCTTTAAGAGATGTACAATGTGAGATCAGTTTATGCTGAGGGTGATAGACAGGCTTTAAGAGATGTACAATGTGAGATCAGTTTATGCTAGGGGTGATAGACAGGCTTTAAGAGATGTACAATGTGAGATCAAAAGACAGATACTGGTGGACAAGGAGGCATACAAGCAAAGGGTGGTGAGGACCCTCTCCTCAGGAAACTCAAGGGTGGCCTGGCAAGGTATTAAATCCATGTCTAGTGCCCCCCACATAGGCAGGGGAAAACCCAGTGCTGACCTTGGGAGACATGAGGGCCAGAACATGGTTAATGAACTGAATGTTTTCTTCTCAAGATTTGATTCAGACAACTTTATGTCAGAGGTAAACCCAATGGAAGCATCATTACAAATGTTTGAGAGGTTTGTTGTTAAACAGGATGATGTTTTGAAGTTGTTCAGGGAATGTAACGCACACAAAAGCCCAGGCAAAATAAATGGACATGTGTTAAAGCACCGTGCTAAACAATTGGCTAGTGTTTTTACAGACATTTTCCAATCCTCGCTTGACCAGCAACACGTGCCAGTATTGTGGAAAAAGTCAATAATTATACCCATTCCTAAAGCATCTAATCCCTCTGTGCTGAATGACTACCGCCCCTGTCGCCTTGACATCCTTAGTAATGAAACGCCTTGAGAAAATTATGAAAAGTCATGTTCTCAGCACCACCTAGAAGCTCCTCGACCCATTTCAGTTTGCCTATCAGCCCAGCAGAGAAGTTGATGATGCCATTCTTACTCTCCTCAACATGGTCTATAGACATCGAGAGGGTACCAAATCCCATGTCAGGGTTTTGTTTGTAGGACTTTTCTTCTTCCTTCAACACAATCCAGCCTTACATTCTG
Source organism: Oncorhynchus masou masou (assembly GCF_036934945.1). Classification (NCBI taxonomy): domain Eukaryota; kingdom Metazoa; phylum Chordata; class Actinopteri; order Salmoniformes; family Salmonidae; genus Oncorhynchus; species Oncorhynchus masou. The sequence goes on along the minus strand of NC_088221.1, from coordinate 38,651,145 downwards.
GCACAGAGACTAATTCAGGAATTCTCCATTGATGGGGGGCTGGTTTTGTGGCTGTTGGACTTCCTGAGCCTGATGACACTGCCTTGATCAGCCTGTTGCATGATGAAAAACAAGGAACACCATGGCCCGGTCCTAAATAGAGTGGTGTGATGAATCACACATCTATCAGAGGTCAGAACATAGAGATTGTAGAGGAATACAGATATCTGGGTGTCCTCTTGGATGATAAGCTTCAGTGGAGTAAATGTACAGACGTGATCTACAAAAAGGGTCAACAGAGCCTGTACTTTCTCAAAAAAAAGCTGGGATCTTTTAAATGTTGACTGTCCTATACTGACTCTGTTTTACAAATTTTTATTATCACCACAGCAAGCAGAGTCAAACAGACAGGCCTGGATGAGATCTTTAAGGTCAGTGCCCTCCGCAATGCTCACAAAATCATTTTAGACACATGCCACCCCCTGTACCCGGACCGCATAAATGCTTGCTCAGGGCCTCCTGAGTGGCGCAGTGTTCTAAGGCACTACATCGCAGTGCTAGCTGCGTTACTACAGATCCTGGTTAGATACCGGGCTTTGCCGCAGTCGGCCGTGAACAGGAGAACCATGAGGCGACGCACAAATGGCCCAACGTCGTCCAGGTTAGGGAAGGTTTGGCTGGATCTTGTTTGGCCGGTCCTTGTCCCATCACGCTCTGGCTACTACTGTGGCGGGCTGGGTGCATGCATGCTGACACGGTCGCTAGGTGTACGGTGTTTCCCCTGACACATTTGTGCGGCTGGCTTCCAGGGTTAAGCGTGCAGTGTGTCAAGAAGCAGTGCGGCTTGGCGGGGAAGTGTTTCAGAGGACGCATGGTTCTCGACTTTTGCGTCTCCCGAGTCCATACGGGAGTTGAAGCAATGGGACAAGACTGTAACTACAAACTGGAATTGTGGAGAAAAATGGGGTAAAATAAATACAAAAAAATAAATGCTTGCTCAGTCCGCGCAAAATTATTACCTCAGAATTGCTCTCCAAGGACAGTGTTTTTGACAGTGACAATCTGCTGACGACCTGCTTCAGAGGACTGAAAAGACTGGAAAGAGCACACTCTTTCTTGACTATGTATTTGTCTTTTTGGGGTGGCAGGTAGCCTAGTGGTTAGAGGATTGGGCCACTAACCAAAAGGTTGCTGGATCGAATCCCCGAGCTGATAAGGTCATTCTGCCCCTGAACAAGGCAATTCTTATTTACAATGAAGGCCTGCCAGGGAAAAGTGGGTTACACTGTTACACTGTTCCCTGGCAGGCCGTCATTGTAAATAAGAATTTGTTCTTAACTGACTTGACTACATTTAAATACAGTGGGGCAAAAAAGTATTTAGTCAGCCACCAATTGTGCAAGTTCTCCCACTTAAAAAGATGAGAGAGGCCTGTAATTTTCATCATAGGTACACTTCAACTATTACAGACAAAATGAGAAAAAACTATCCAGAAAATCACATTGTAGGATTTTTAATGATTTTATTTGCAAATTATGGTGGAAAATAAGTATTTGGTCAATAACAAAAGTTTATCTCAATACTTTGTTATATACCCTTTGTTGGCAATGACAGAGGTCAAACGTTTTCTGTAAGTCTTCACAAGGTTTTCACACACTGTTGCTGGTATTTTGGCCCATTCCTCCATGCAGATCTCCTCTAGAGCAGTGATGTTTTGGGGCTGTTGCTGGGCAACACGGACTTTCAACTCCCTCCAAAGATTTTCTATGGGGTTGAGATCTGGAGACTGGCTAGGCCACTCCAGGACCTTGAAATGCTTCTTACGAAGCCACTCCTTCGTTGCCCGGGCGGTGTGTTTGGGATCATTGTCATGCTGAAAGACCCAGCCACGTTTCATCTTCAATGCTCTTGCTGATGGAAGGAGGTTTTCACTCAAAATCTCACGATACATGGCCCCATTCCTTCTTTCCTTTACACGGATCAGTCGTCCTGGTCCCTTTGCAGAAAAACAGCCCCAAGTGGAGGAAATCTCATCACTGAATCTCTCGCTCCGTACTCAAGACCTCTATCTGCAAACCATGACAGATAAGTTTGAGACCGAAAAGAGCAAGTGTGACACTCATGTGTCCAAAATCAGTACTCTAAGCGCTCAAGTGGACTCTGCAATGCAGCAGAATACCACCCTTAGGTACCATCTGGAGGAAATCCAGAATGGTCACGCTCTACAGCGTGACTACCAATCCAAGCAACCGGAGCCCTGTAATCACAGGAGTAAAGACGATAGGTTTCAGACCTTGCCTCCCTCATGTGTCCCTCAGTCTTCTCCTCTTGGCCATTCGGCACAGAGTAATATTGCGCCTCTTGGCCAACAACAACAAGGCTTGGCTTCTCCTCTTGGCCTTTCGGCCCCAATCTCTCCACAGGATGAAGCCAACCCTCTCCGCTCGCTTGGCACGGAATACCTTGACAAACTCATCAAGAATTTCCCCACCTTTGACCCCGTTCCAGGTCAGCCAAACGATACTGAGACGTTCCTAGCTGACATAGAGGACGCGTTGGATGGCTACACAAACGCTACGGGTTGTGACAGGGTTTACCTGTTGAAGCGAACATTGAATAGACACGTGACAAGGTTCATTAGTCTACAACAGCAACACGTGCTAAATGACTAGGCAAAACTTGCCACTGCTTTGAAATTAGAATTCAGTTGTTCTACGACTCGCAAAATCAGGCCTATTACTGTTGTGTCATCGGCAAACTTAATGATGGTGTTGGAGTCGTGCCTGGCCGCGCAGTCATGAGTGAATAGGGAGTATAGGAGGGGACAGAGCACGCATCCCTGAGGGCCCCCTGTGTTGCGGATCAGCGTGGCGGATGTCTTGTTACCTACCCTTACCACCTGGGAGCAGCCCGTCAGGAAGTCCAGGATCCAGTTGCAGAGGGAGGAGTTTAGTCCCAAAGTCCTTAGCTTATTGATGAGCTTTGAGGGCCCTATGGTGTTGAACGCTGAGATGTAGTCAATGAATAGCGTTCTCGCATAGGTGTTTCTTTGGTCCAGGTGGGAAAGGGCAGTGTGGAGTGCAATAGAGATTGCATAATCTGTGGATCTGTTGGGGCGATATGCAAATTGGAGTGGGTCTAGGGTTTCTGGGAGAATGGTGTTGATGTGAGCCATGACCAGCATTTTAAAGCACTTCATGGCTACAGACGTGAGTGCTCACGTGAGACGTGAGACGTGAGTGCTTACCTTAGTGTTCTTGGGCACAGGCACTATGGTGGTCTGCTTAAAACATGTTGGTATTACAGACTCAGTCAGGGACAGATTGAACATGTCAGTGAAGACACTTGCCAATTGGTCAGAGCATGCTCGCAGTACATGTCCTGGTAATCCGTCTGGCCTTGCGGCCTTGTGAATAGGTCTTACTCACATTGGCTGCGGAGAGCGTGAGCACAGTCTTCCGGAACAGCTGGTGCTCTCATGCATGTTTCAGTGTTATTTGCCTCAAAGAGAGCATAGAAGTAGTTTAGCTCGTCTGGTAGGGTCGTGTCACTGGGTAGCTCTCGGCTGTGCTTCCCTTGGTTTGCAAGCCCTGCCACATCCGACGAGCATCAGAGCCGGTGTAGTATGATTCAATCTTAGTCCCCACCAAGCGGGTGGAGAGAAATGACGGTGGACAGAAAAATGTACGCTTTAAAGTTAATTTCCTACAATTCTACACATTTTGTCATGTGGCCTAGCGAAAATGTTGCCGTTTCAAAGCAAGTTTTCTGCAGTTCTACACATTTTGCCATGGGGCGAAGAGACAATTGAGCAATTTATAACAAATGTGATGTCATTCTACTAATTTTGCCATTGGGAAGAGAGACATTATTGCAGTTTTAAAGCAAGTTTGCTTCCAGTATACACATTTTACCATGGGGTGGAGAGAAAATGTTGTAATTTTAAAGCTAATTTCCTGCAATTATACACATTTATACTTTTGGGTGTCAGGGAAAATGTATGGAGTAAATGTACATTATTTTCTTTAGAAATGTAGTGAAGTAAAAAAAAGGTTGTCAAAAATATAAATAGTAAAGTAAAGTACAGATACCCCCAAAACTACTGAAGTAGTACTTTAAAGTATTTTTACTCAAGTACTTTACACCACTGGTATTCAGACATGATTACTATACGTTTAGATAACTGGCTAGACTAACGTAACAATCTAAACAATGTTAGCTGACATGGGCTAACTGAGTGACAAAACAGGAGAAAAACTGAAAATTGCTGATGCACAACCACATTTAGATCTTGCACCTTTTGTATTCTACTATTCTAACTCTCAACAGCAAGTTGAAACCCTGACTGAGTTCCCCCCCCCAAAAATAAAGAAAAACATATTTTGGGTCGGGGCCCTCTTACAGCCGGTAGCCCTAGGCGAATGCTTATGTCACTTATGCCTAGAGCCGGCCCTGCATACAGTACACACTCTATGCAACTTTGAAAGTCAACACAAAACAACACAATGACTCAGAATAGAAAAGAAGAGTGTGTAAACTCCACAGACATACTAGGCTGTATACACACTCACTAGTCCATTGTTCTCGGATCTAAAACGGGACATGCATGATTGATATTGATTCATCCATAATGGCCCTTGAACAGATATGGCTTGCAGCAAACATAGGTTGTCTGAAATGGCACCCTATTCCCTATATAGTGCACTACTCTTGGGCTCCGGCCAAAAGTAGTTCACTACATAGGTAATAGAATGCCATTTCAGACACAGGCATAGCTGTAGCAGTAGGGTTGTTATGTACTGTACAGTATATTGTACCTCTTTAATGTGCAGGAAGTCCTTGGCATCGAAGGAGATGGCGGTTCCTGCCACAGGGACATCCTCATCCAGGGCTCCACAGTAACTGATGTTAGTCTTCACAGCAAAGGCCACGGCTTTGGCCTGAGACGATACAGGAAACACCATGTATAAGAAGAGTGCCTAGCCCAGCTAGATAAGCTCAACCATAACCCAGTGGGCAAAATGTTCTGCAAATATACCAGTTCTGGTTGTAATGTGGTTTTAATAATTAACTTAATTTCAACCAGCCTTGCCTACTGGGAACTTTCCAATGATAGGTTCAGAACAAGGCCCCTATGTGCCTAGTATAGCATAAGGCTCCACAGTGGAACACCCTGCAGGTGTCTCACCTTGGCCCTCTCCAGCTGTACAGCAGCCTGCTGCTCCTTCTCCAGCTTTCCGCCTGCCGGTTCCTCCTCCAAGGAGACATCTGAGTCCGATGGTCGGCTAGTGTAGGAGTCAGCTGAACCCTGCAGAGGGACCATATAACAGTCAGATAACAGTCAGGTACCAGGCAGACAACAGGCAGGAGAGAAGACAACAGTAAAATGATTGGCTAGTGTAGGAGTCAGCTGAACCCTGCAGAGGGACCATATAACAGTCAGATAACAGTCAGGTACCAGGCAGGCAACAGGCAGGAGAGAAGACAACAGTAAAATGATTGGCTAGTGTAGGAGTCAGCTGAACCCTGCAGAGGGACCATATACAGTGCCTTGCGAAAGTATTCGGCCCCCTTGAACTTTGCGACCTTTTGCCACATTTCAGGCTTCAAATATAAAGATATAAAACTGTATTTTTGTGTGAAGAATCAACAACAAGTGGGACACAATCATGAAGTGGAACGACATTTATTGGATATTTCAAACTTTTTTAACAAATCAAAAACTGAAAAATTGGGCGTGCAAAATTATTCCGCCCCTTTACTTTCAGTGCAGCAAACTCTCTCCAGAAGTTTAGTGAGGATCTCTGAATGATCCAATGTTGACCTAAATGACTAATGATGATAAATACAATCCATCTGTGTGTAATCAAGTCTCCGTATAAATGCACCTGCACTGTGATAGTCTCAGAGGTCCGTTAAAAGCACAGAGAGCATCATGAAGAACAAGGAACACACCAGGCAGGTCCGAGATACTGTTGTGAAGAAGTTTAAAGCCGGATTTGGATACAAAAAGATTTCCCAGGCTTTAAACATCCCAAGGAGCACTGTGCAAGCGATAATATTGAAATGGAAGGAGTATCAGACCACTGCAAATCTACCAAGACCTGGCCGTACCTCTAAACTTTCAGCTCATACAAGGAGAAGACTGATCAGAGATGCAGCCAAGAGGCCCATTATCACTCTGGATGAACTGCAGAGATCTACAGCTGAGGTGGGAGACTCTGTCCATAGGACAACAATCAGTCGTATATTGCACAAATCTGGCCTTTATGGAAGAGTGGCAAGAAGAAAGCCATTTCTTAAAGATATCCATAAAAAGTGCCGTTTAAAGTTTGCCACAAGCCACCTGGGAGACACACCAAACATGTGGAAGAAGGTGCTGTGGTCAGATGAAACCAAAATTGAAAACAGAGTTTTTAATGCAACAATGCAAAAATTATGTTTGGAACAAAAGCAACACAGCTCATAACCCAGGATGAACACACCATCCCCACTGTCAAACATGGACACTGGTGGCAGGAACATGGTTTGGGCCTGCTTTTCTTCAGAAGGGACAGGCTGAAGAATGGAGAAGATGGTTAAAATTGATGGGAAGATGGATGGAGCCAAATACAGGACCATTCTGGAAGAAAACCTGATGGAGTCTGCAAAAGACCTGAGACTGGGACGGAGATTTGTCTTCCAACAAGACAATGATCCAAAACATAAAGCAAAATCTACATTGGGATGGTTCAAAAATAAACATATCCAGGTGTTAGAATGGCCAAGTCAAAGTCCAGACCTGAATCCAATCGAGAATCTGTGGAAAGAACTGAAAACTGCTGTTCTTAAATGCTCTCCATTAAACCTCACTGAGCTCGAGCTGTTTTACGCAAGGAGGAATGGGAAAAAACCTTTCAGTCTCTCAATGTGGACAAAACTGATAGAGACATACCGGCGAGCTGAGATGAGACTTACAGCTGTAATCGCAGCAAAAGGTGATAGCGCTAGCAAAGTATTAACTAAAGGGGCTGTTCTGAATAATTTTGCACGCCCAATTTTTCAGTTTTTGATTTGTTAAAAAAGTTTGAAATATCCAATAAATGTCGACGGAAGGCCATTCCACTTCATGATTGTGTCCCACTTGTTGATTCTTCACAAAAAATACAGTTTTATATCTTTATATTTGAAGCCTGAAATGTGGCAAAAATGGGAAGGTCGCAAAGTTCAAGGGGAGTTCCCAATACTCTCGCAAGACACTGTAACAGTCAGACAACAGTCAGACAACAGTTAGATAATAGCCAGGCAACAAGACAACAGTAAAATGATTGGCTAGTGGCCGGAGGAGTCAGCTGAACCCTGCAGAGGGACAATATAACAGTCAGACAACAGTCAGACAACAGTTAGATAAATAGCCAGGCAACAAGACAACAGTAAAATGATTGGCTAGTGTAGGAAACTCAAACGCTGAAAAACAGAGCCCAACGATAACGGGCCAAGACATTTGTGACATTTGGCCCAGTCCAAACGAAAAAGATGACATATTTTTGCTGTCTGAACCAACATCTGTAGTTGTCATTGTTATTACCTTGCCGTCAGAGAGAGCGCTGAGGTATGTTTACCATGCTTGTCAGGTGTAACAGGTCATGAGGAATGTTTACCATGCTTACACAGATCAGTGGGGAATGTTTACCATGCTTACACAGGTCAGTGAGGAATGTTTACCATGCTTACACAGGACAGTGGGGAATGTTTATGCCATGCTTAACACAGGTCAGTGGGGAAAAATGCACTTTAGCCTTCACATAAAGCTTACAAAGGTCAGTGAGGAATGTTTACCATGCTTACACAGGTCAAAAATGTGGGGAATGTTTACCATGCTTACACAGGTCAGTGAGGAATGTTTAAAGTGCCATGCTTACACAGATCAGTGGGGAATGTTTACCATGCTTACACAGATCAGTGGGGAAAAAACCTTTACCATGCTTACACAGGTCAGTGGGGAATGTTTAACCATGCTTACACAGATCAGTGGGGAATGTTTACCATGCATACACAGGTTAGTGGGGAATGACAAATTTACCATGCTTACAGCACAGGTCAGTGGGGAATGTTCCCGGAAGGAGATTACTACAGTCATACGACCGGTGTGGAGGGAGATGTGGCCTTGGAACGACTGAACACAGGTCAGTGGGGAATGTTTGAAGTAGAGACAGAGGAAACAGGAGGGATAGCAGACATTAAACAGGTCACATGACAGAAACATCAGTGGGGAATGTTTACCAATTAATAGCTTACAACAGGTCAGTGAGGAATGTTTGGGGAGAGAACTACCATGCTTACACAGGTAGTGGGGAATGTTTACCAAAACAACAGCTACACAGATCAGTGGGGGAATGTTTACCATGCTTACACAGGTCAGTGGGGAATGTCATGTTCCATGCTTACACAGGTCTCGTGGGGAATGTTCCGCCATGTCTATCAAGGCACTGCAGGTCAGTGGGGAATGGACCGGAAAGGTTTACCATGCTTACACAGGTCAGTGATGAATGTTTACTGGACATGCTTACACAGGTCAGTGAGGAATGTTTACCATGCTTACACAGGTCAGTGAGCCGGCGGAATGTTTATGCCATGCTTACACAGGTCAGTGGGGAATGTTTCAAACCATGCTTACACAGGTCAGTGAGGAATGTTTAGAGGATCCATGCTTACACAGGTCAGTGAGGAATGTTTACCATGCTTACACAGGTCAGTGAGAATGTTTGGATCCATGCTTACACAGGTCAGTGAGGAATCAAAAACCCGTTTCCTTAAAGTCCTGATGCTTACACAGGTCAGTGGTAAGGAATGTTGCGCTCCTGGATGCTTGGGCACAGGAACACCACATCACACTGGGGAATGTTTACCATGGGCTTACACAGGTCAGTGAGGAATGTTTATCCATGCTTACACAGGTCAGTGAGGAATGTTTACCATGCTTACACAGGTCAGTGGGGAATGTTTGCCATGCTCCCTGGATCTCAGGTCAGTGGGGTCCGGATGCCGCTGGGTCCATGCTTACATTCTTCTGTCATGTACTTGAGGAATGTTTACCATGCTTTTAACACAGGTCAATGAAAAACAGGAATGGCATAAATCCTCTTCCAACGTAGTCAATGGAACAAAAAGAACGTTAGAATAATGCAGGATGCACCTGCCAGGCAGACTCCACAGGATCAAGGTGAAGAATGTTTACCATGCTTATCAAAAACACAAACAAGGTCAAAGTGGGAATGTTTACCATGCTAATAGAGGGGGAAGAGGTCAGTGGGAAGGGAATGAGCTAGTTAGGGGATGCTTAACAGGTCTGAAGAATGAGGAATGTTTACCATGCTTACACAGGTCAGTGAAGGAATGGACAGGAACAGACATAACAAGACAGGTCAGTGCTCTGGGAGATGAAACCAACATTGAACTTTTTGGCAACAATGCAAAACGTTATGTTTGGCGTAAAAGCAACACAGCTCATAATGTTTAACACACCATCCCCACTGTCAAACATGATGGTGGCAGCATCATGGTGTGGGCCTGCTTTTCTTCAGCAGGGACAGGTCAGTGGGGGGAATGTTTACCATGCTTACAGGTCAGTGAGGAATGAAAACCATGCTTACACAGGTCAGACTGGGAGGAATTTGTCTTCCAACAAGACAATGATCCAAAACAGGTCTACATGGGGAATGGTTTAAACATATCCAGGTGTTAGAATGCTTACAGCTCGAGCTGTTTTGCAAGGAGGAATGGAAAAAATTTCACAGGTGAATCTGTGAAAGGAAAACTGCTGTTCACAGCTGAGGGAATGTTTACCATGCTTACACAGGTCAGTGAGGAATGTTTACCATGCTTACACAGGTATTAACAAAGTGGGGAATAATTTTGCACACCCATTTTTCAGTTTTTGATTTGTTACAAAAGTGAAATATCCAATGTTTACCATTGTTCCACAGGTCAGTGAATGTTTACCATGCTTTACACAGGTCAGTGAAGGAATGTGTACCAAAAGCTTACAAAGGTCAAGTGGGAATGTTTACACTGTAACATGACAACAGTTACACAGGTCAGTGGGGAACAAGACAACAGTAAAATGATTGGCTAGTGTAGGAGTCAGCTGAACCCTGCAGAGGGACAATATAACAGTCAGTGGGGAATGTTTACCATGCTTACACAGGTCAGTGGGGAATGTTTACCATGCTTACACAGGTCAGTGGGGAATGTGACATATTTTTGCTGTCTGAACACAGGTCAGTGAGGAATGTTTACCATGCTTACACAGGTCAGTGAGGAATGTTTACCATGCTTACACAGGTCAGTGGGGAATGTTTACCATGCTTACACAGGTCAGTGGGGAATGTTTACCATGCTTACACAGGTCAGTGGGGAATGTTTACCATGCTTACACAGGTCAGTGAGGAATGTTTACCATGCTTACACAGGTCAGTGAGGAATGTTTACCATGCTTACACAGGTCAGTGGGGAATGTTTACCATGCTTACACAGGTCAGTGAGGAATGTTTACCATGCTTACACAGGTCAGTGGGGAATGTTTACCATGCTTACACAGGTCAGTGGGGAATGTTTACCATGCTTACACAGGTCAGTGAGGAATGTTTACCATGCTTACACAGGTCAGTGAGGAATGTTTACCATGCTTACACAGGTCAGTGAGGAATGTTTACCATGCTTACACAGGTCAGTGGGGAATGTTTACCATGCTTACACAGGTCAGTGAGGAATGTTTACCATGCTTACACAGGTCAGTGGGGAATGTTTACCATGCTTACACAGGTCAGTGAGGAATGTTTACCATGCTTACACAGGTCAGTGGGGAATGTTTACCATGCTTACACAGGTCAGTGAGGAATGTTTACCATGCTTACACAGGTCAGTGGGGAATGTTTACCATGCTTACACAGGTCAGTGGGGAATGTTTACCATGCTTACACAGGTCAGTGGGGAATGTTTACCATGCTTACACAGGTCAGTGAGGAATGTTTACCATGCTTACACAGGTCAGTGAGGAATGTTTACCATGCTTACACAGGTCAGTGGGGAATGTTTACCATGCTTACACAGGTCAGTGAGGAATGTTTACCATGCTTACACAGGTCAGTGAGGAATGTTTACCATGCTTACACAGGTCAGTGGGGAATGTTTACCATGCTTACACAGGTCAGTGGGGAATGTTTACCATGCTTACACAGGTCAGTGGGGAATGTTTACCATGCTTACACAGGTCAGTGAGGAATGTTTACCATGCTTACACAGGTCAGTGAGGAATGTTTACCATGCTTACACAGGTCAGTGAGGAATGTTTACCATGCTTACACAGGTCAGTGGGGAATGTTTACCATGCTTACACAGGTCAGTGGGGAATGTTTACCATGCTTACACAGGTCAGTGAGGAATGTTTACCATGCTTACACAGGTCAGTGGGGAATGTTTACCATGCTTACACAGGTCAGTGGGGAATGTTTACCATGCTTACACAGGTCAGTGAGGAATGTTTACCATGCTTACACAGGTCAGTGAGGAATGTTTACCATGCTTACACAGGTCAGTGAGGAATGTTTACCATGCTTACACAGGTCAGTGAGGAATGTTTACCATGCTTACACAGGTCAGTGAGGAATGTTTACCATGCTTACACAGGTCAGTGAGGAATGTTTACCATGCTTACACAGGTCAGTGAGGAATGTTTACCATGGTCAGTGAGGAATGTTTACACAGGTCAGTGAGGAATGTTTACCATGCTTACACAGGTCAGTGAGGAATGTTTACCATGCTTACACAGGTCAGTGAGGAATGTTTACCATGCTTACACAGGTCAGTGGGGAATGTTTAGGTCAGTGAGGAATGTTTACCATGCTTACACAGGTCAGTGAGGAATGTTTACCATGCTTACACAGGTCAGTGGGGAATGTTTACCATGCTTACACAGGTCAGTGAGGAATGTTTACCATGCTTACACAGGTCAGTGAGGAATGTTTACCATGCTTACACAGGTCAGTGGGGAATGTTGACCATGCTTACACAGGTCAGTGAGGAATGTTTACCATGCTTACACAGGTCAGTGAGGAATGTTTACCATGCTTACACAGGTCAGTGAGGAATGTTTACCATGCTTACACAGGTCAGTGAGGAATGTTTACCATGCTTACACAGCTGTGTCATCACTATGAAAGCTGTAATCCTGAACAGATAAAAGGCTATATGGTTACCCTACACTATTTTGATTTGTTTATTTAACTAAGTCAGTTAAGAACTCTTATTTACAATGACGGCCTACCCCGGCCAAACCCTAACCCGGCCGATAGTGCGCCACCCTATGGGACTCCCAATGACGGCCTACCCCAGCCAAACCCTAACCCGGCCGATAGTGCGCCACCCTATGGGACTCCCAATCACGGCCGGATGTGATACAGCCTGGAATCGAACCAGAGTCTGTAGTGACGCCTCTTGCACTGAGATGCAGTGCCTTAGACCACTGCACCACTCAGGAGCCCATGTTCTAATATTGTCAGAATGTACTGAGCACTGAGTGAAGGTGGCTATGATAGGACTGCAGTCAGGTGCTACAGAGGTGGAGTCCGTACGTTGCGTGGGCGGGAATATGCCTCTCCAGGCGGGATCACAGGGACCCTGATTAAAGCTGGTGAGCCGGGAGACACAACTCACAAATATAGGAATGTTTTTGAAGCCCACAGCTGGCGAGCGGTGAGCAACCCAGCCGATCTTAGTTGAAGTGATCACATTGGAAACCACATTAAGTGGAGAGAGAGTGGGAATAAAGAGAGACTGGCTGGATCAATACTGCATGAGAAGGAACTGAACAGTGAGATAGACACAAACAGAGAAAGAGAGGAGACAGAGAGAGAGAGAAAGAGACATAAAGAGAGTGAAAGACAGAG